>NC_142471.1:15454545-15757575 GCF_049115385.1 Moschus berezovskii | reverse complement strand
GGGTCGCTAAGGGTCGGACATGACTGAGCGACTTCACTTTCACTTTTCACTTTCACACATGGGAGAAGGAAATGGCAACCCACTCCAGTGTTCTTGCCTGGAGAATCCCAGGGACGGGGGAGCCTGGTGGGCTTCCGTCTATGGGGTCACACAGAGTCGGACACGACTGAAGTGACTTAGCAGTAGCAGCAGCAGTAGCAGGTAAACGGGGAGAAGAGATAAATCTCTCATTACAGAGGAATGCCCAATAATTGATGTAGATACTCTGTCCTCATGGAAGTTGAACTAGCTCCCTGATCTCTAAATGTGGATCGCAGATGAGGACTTGCAGAGAATACAGTGTGAAAAGGAAGGGGGAAGAATACCTTTATAGTGGAGAAACTTCACAGGTACTGCCTCAGCCAGGAGATCAAGGTCAACATCGACAGTGGTCAGTCATGTTGGTAGTATGTACCCTTGATATGAGGGCTTCCCGTTTGGCACTAGTGGTAAAGAACCCACCTGCCAATGCAGGAGACATACGAGATGCAGGTTCGGTCCTTGGATCAGGAAGATCCCCTGGAGGAGAGCATGGCAACCCACTCCAGTATTCTTGCCTGGAGAATCCCATGGACAGAGGAGGCTGGTGGGCTCCAGACCATAGGGTCACAGAGAATCAGACATGACTGAAGCAACTTAGCTCACACACACCCTTGATATGATGTGATGAGAAGAGGCCTTTTCCTCTGCGGTCTTCCTCCCCAAAGCCCATCACTCCACGTGGAAAATGTCAGACAGTCGAGGGGCACTCTGTCTGTAAAATACCTGATCAGTACACCTTAAAACTGATGAGGTCATAAAAAAACAAGGAAATTTGAGGAACTATCTCAGCCAAGAGGTGCCTAATGAGACATGACAACTATGCATAGGACATGGTATCCTAAATGGATTCCTGAAACAGGAAGAGGACAATAGGGAAAACCTCAGGAAATCCAGATAGTGTATGAACTGAGTTAGTAGTCATGTGTCATTAGTTGTGACAAAAGTACCACAGTGGCATAAAAAGTTAATAATAGGGAGTATGTTGGAATTCCCCAGCAATCCAGTGGTTAGGACTGCACTCTTTCAATCCCAAGGTCGTGGGTTCAGTCCCTGGTTGAGGAACTGCTGCTAAGTCACTTCAGTCGTGTCCGACTCTGTGCGACCCCATAGATGGCAGCCCACCAGCCTCCCCTGTCCCTGGGATTCTCCAGGCAAGAACAGTGGAGTCGGTTGCCATTTCCTTCTCCAGTGCATGAAAGTGAAAGTGAAGTCGCTCAGTCGTGTCCGACTCTTTGCAACCCCATGAACTGCAGCCCACCAGGCTCCTCCGTCCATGGGATTTTCCAGGCAAGAGTACTGGAGTGGGATGCTAAGATCCTGCAAATCATGTGGTGTGATCAAATAATGATAATATGGAATCTGACTGTGTGAAGTGCAGGAACTCTCTATACTTATTTTTGCCACTTTTCTGTAAACCAAAAACTATCCTAAAATAAAAACTCTATTTTAAAGCTACTAAAATAGATAAGATCACCTAGTCATGGAAGGTAGAGGGAGAAGAGAAAAGTCCTCCCATCTGATCCACAAGTGACTGTAATATTTAGAGGTCATGTATGGAAGGAAACCTGGCGAAGGAGATTGGGAAGTTGCTCCCGGGGAAGGGGAAGGAAAACCAGTATCTGATATCACTGAGGTGAAGACAGAGCCTTTCAGCAAGAAGGGAGGGTCAGCTCTGTCCCTCATTGCCCCAAGGTCAATTGCAATAACGAGCAGAGAGTAGCAGTGCAGCTGGCAGCACCGAAACGCTGCCTACGTTGGCCAGAGCAGCCCTGATGGACTGATGAGGACAGAGCTAGATCAGGGAGAGCTAAAGAAGAATTCGCATCTCTAAGGGTGTGAGTGTTCACAGAGACGGTGTTTCCATGAATGACTTGTAGAACTAAAATAATCTCCAAAGGAACAGAATCTTCAAACTTCTGCCTTTTGTTTGGTTGTATGGTGGTTGATTGCTGTTTTTTTTTTCCTTTAGCAGAGGTGTAATAGAGGGAATTTGGGGGCACTTGGAAGAAGCAGAAGTATTCGTAAAACCATCCAGAATCCGTGCACCCAAAGTCAGTGTTGGTACTTTAGTGTTTTCCAGTGTCTTCTCTCACCATGCCTCCCCTCCCCCACGTCTTGCAACTTCCCTTTCCGTAGTTGATTTTCTGTTGGTTATATACGTTGGTATCTTCATTTTGCTTAGTGGTATTTTGTCATGAATTGCTTTTAATGAATCATTTTTTAAAAATTCACAATCTTGATCTAGTGGACAATGAAATCTTAAAATTTTTCTCTAGGCAATGCATTTCTGTAGTAGAGCAAGAGCAATTTATTCCAACAATAACTTCATAAAGCCACAGTATTCTGTTTAGGAGGCATTTTCTATTTAGGTTTTTTGGGGGATTTTTATCCTTTATTATATTCCTGGGCCTGAGGGACAGATGTATGATGATTATAACTTAGGAGAAAAAGAAAATTTGTAAGACATGGTCTCTGGCCTCTAATGCTTATGATCAACAACAGGGCCTAAGGAAACATAAGAAATAAGATACTGTTAATGCAAGGCCAAATATAATGAGTTTTATATATTTTATCTCCCCTAAAATGTTAAGCTGTGGGGCATCCATACTCAGTGACGTATTACCCAGCACTAAAAAGGAAGTAACTCGATACACACAATGACTTGGAAGGATCACAGGGGCATTGTGATGAATGAAAAACTAATCTCAAAGGATTGTATACTGTATAATTTCATGTCTATTAATACAGCATGCTCAAAGTGAGAAAATTACAGTGATGGAAAACAGATCAGTCCTTGCCAGGGGTTAGGATTAGAGAGAGGGCATAACAATTAAAGGGACAACACAAAGAGTTTGCTGTGGTTTTGTAACAATTCTGTATGCTGATTGTGGTGATAATTACTTGGATCAGCACAAGTGATAGAGTTACACCTGTACGTAATTACACACACACACACACACACACAATGAGTTTGTATCTTAGTCACTTGTTTGGGGCCAATGTCAATTTTCTGTTTTTGACAACGTACTGCGGTTATGTAAGATATCTTTGGGGGAAGCTGGGTGAAGGGTAGACAAAGATCCTGTAGTATTTTTGCAACTTCTTATGAATCATAAGCTATTTCAAAATAAAAAATTTATGATAAAATTAGAAGCTATAATTAAAAAAACTAATTTCAAGTGAATTTCAAAAGAGAGAGAGCTACCAGCTAAGAGCGCTTTTGAGACGAGCCTTGAAGGAGAGGTTGTTGTTGTTCAGTTGCTAAGTTGTGTCCAGCTCTTTGTGACCCTGTGGACTGCAGCCCAGGCTTCCCTGTCCTTCACTGTGTCCCAGAGTTTGCTAAAATTCATGTCCATTGAGTCGGTGATGCCCTCTAACCACATTGTCCTCTGTCATCCCCTTCTCCTGCCTTCAGACTTTTCCAGCATCAAAGTTTTTTCCAGTGAGTCGGCTCTTTACAGCCGGTGGCCAAAGTATTGGAGCTTCAGCTTCAGCATCTGTCCTTCCAATGAATATTCAGGGTTGATTTCCTTTAGGATGGACTGGTTTGATCTCCTTGCAGTCACAGGGATTCTCAGGAGCCTTCTCCAGCACCACAATTTGAAAACTTCGATTCTGGAAGTGGTTAAATATCTGTTTCTTTCGGGAGGAACATTGGGATATATAGGGGTTTTTGTTTTCTTCATGTATTATCCTGAGGTTGCCAAGTTTTCAGTGGTGGCTTTTTGCGTGCCTTTGTGGCTACAGCAAACAGGGAGGTTTGGTCTTGTTATTATTGGTGTATGTTTTGACACTTTCCCTTTCCTTGCATCTGGTCTTTACCTCTTCACTCTATTTTTTCCACTTTACTCTTATTTCTTCTCCTGTCTTCTACTTTTGTAATGTCTCAGTTGTACTCCTCTCAAGCCTTGACTTTTTTTTTTTAGTGGCGATAAGAACACTTAACATGAGATCTACCCTCTTAACACCTGTTTAACTGTTCTGTACAGTATTGTTAAATAGGTCCAGTGTAGTGCAGCATATCTCTGTAACTTACTCTTCTTATCAAACTGAAACGTTGCACCCATCACATAACAGTTCCCCTGTTTCCTCGACCCCAGCCCCCTGCCAGCCACCCTCCTGCTCTCTGCTTCTGTGAGTTAGACCTCGACCCTTTGTGTAAGTGTTGTTGTGCAGTATCCATCCTTCTGTGCCTGGCTTACATTAGTTAACATAATGTCCTCCAGGTTCATCCATGTTCTTTTTTAAAAAAAAGTTTTCTTCTTTTTAAAGGCTATTCATTATTATGCAATATAAACATTGCATGTTTATATCATGTTTTCTTTATCCACTCATCTGCTGATGAACTTTCGGGCTGTTTCTATGTCTTGGCTACTGTGAATAGTGTTGCAATGAACCTGTGGGTGCAAATTTCTTTTCACGGTCCTGTTTTCAATTCTTTTGGATAAATACCCTGAAGTGGGATTGCTGGATCATTTATGGTAGTTCTGTTTTTGATTTTTGAGGAAGCTCCATAATGTTTTCTGTAGCATTCACACCAATTTACATTCCCATCAGCAGTGCAGGGGGTTCCCTTTTCCTCCACATCTTTGCCGACCTGTAAAAATGTTTATTTTTATTTTTTATAATAGCTGTGCTAACAGATGTAAGATCATATCCTGTTGTGGTTTTGATTTGCTTTTCACTGATGATTAATGATGTTGGGCATCTTTTCATGTGTCTATTGGCCATCTGTTGGCCTTCTTTGGAAAAGTGTCTGCGGAGATTCTCTGCCCATTTTTTATCAGCTTATTTGTTTGTTTGCTTTTGCATTGGATGAGTTCCTTACATATTTTGGATATTATTCCCTTATCTGATACATGATTGATAAATATTTTCTCCCATTCCATAGGTTACCTTTGTGTTGATTATTTCCTTTGCTGAGCAGAAGCTTTTTAGTATGCTGTAGTCCCATTTGGCTATTTCTGCTTTTGTGGCTGTGTTTTTGGTGTCATATCTAAGAAATCATTGCCAATACCAACGTTATAAAGCTTTTCCCTGTGTTTCCTTATAGGAGTTTTATGGTTTCAGGTTTTATTCTTTTTTTAAATAGTTTTTATTTAATAAATGGTACAAAGCACAATGGTTTCAGGTTTTATGTGTAAGTCTTTAATTCATTTTGAGTTCATTTTTGTGTGTGGTGTAAGTTAGGGCTCCAGTTTCATTCTTTTTGCATGTGAATGTCAAGTTTTCCCAGCACCATTTGTTGAAGAGACCACCCTTTTACCATTGCATATTTCCCGGCACCTTCGTTGAAATCATCTGACCATTTATACATGGACTTTTATCTGGACTGTCTAGTCTGTTCTAGGGCTTGACTTTTATATCCTTTGTTATCCATCCATCAGGCCATTTGGTGAGCCCATCACTCCTCTTATCCTTTTGCATTTTTGTGGATGAATAAGAACTTCTACATTATTTTTTTTTTTGGCCTCAAGGCATGTGGGATCTTAGTTCCCTAACCAGGGATCAACCCTGTGCCCCCTGCATTGGCATCATGGAGTCTTGACCACTAGACCACCAGGAACTTACCTATTTTTAAGCCTCCTAGATGCTTAAGACACCAGAGAGTCGAGTCCAGAGTAATACTCACAAGTTGTTGTTATATTTCAGGTCTCTCATATGCAAGTCACACAGTTGGTTTCACGCCACCAACTTCACTGACTCGAGCCGGAATGTCTTATTACAATTCCCCCGGTCTTCACGTGCAGCATATGGGAGCGTCCCATGGTATCACAGTAAGTATCTGCAGGAAGCAGCACTTTATGGCTGATGGTGGTAGCGACTGGTATAGGGACATGGGAGCTGGTATTGATGCCCTTGGCACTTTACCTCTCTTATTCCTTCAGTTCATCTTAAACTTCTAGATATCTCCCAACGATTCAATGCCGCATTGTGGTGTTGAAACTAAAATCCTTCTCAGGAGGCAGAAACTTGACCTTCACTTTCTTTGAAAAATTGCCCTTCATGAAATGTAGTTTGAACTCTTGCCAATGCCGTGATTGAACTCTATCCAGCTCCTTGCTATAGTGAATTATTGTTGGTTGCCATCACATCTAAAAGTATTTATTATCTGCATCTTCACAGTTCGCTGACCCTCAATATTCTTCCTGAAATTAGATTCATTTCTAGTTTCATCCAGAATTTTCTTTCCTGAAATTAGAAGGAACCTTATGTGTATCTGGTTCGGACCCTACTCAGTGGAGTGTTTTCTTTAGAGCTGGCTATGTAGTTGAATAAGAGGCTTGTTGGAAATGTTGCTAATAGAGGTTTGAGAACAGGGTAGAATGGAGGATGTTCCCAATGAGGGAATCTTGAAAAGAATAACCCTATTCTACAAAAAAAAAAAGTGTGTACGATGTTTCTGAAACTGTTATGCTGGTTTGATGAGCTTTACATAAAAGCAGATATTTTTGGTTGGGCCATAGCTTTCAGGACATCGAAAACTTGTTTGAGGGATGGAAGGAGCTGGAGACACATAACAGAAAAAATTTAAGGGGAGGATGTGACAAGCTGTTTTTTCATTTTTGGACAGTCTCATTGAAGGACCCAAGTCCAGTCGTTTGGTTAATGCACATTTCATAGTGATTTTGTGTAGCCTTTTCATAGGTGTCAATGCACACTCTACGTTGTTGAAGTTTTCACAATGAGTTTGAAAACCACTGGGGACAGATAAGGACATGGCTGGTGTTTTGTCTCTGTGGGTCTGCTTCTGGGCAGCCTTAGCCCGAGTCAGGCTGGGTTAGGGGTGAGCCTGTATGCCTGGTCTGACCTGCTGTTCCTGTCCTCTCTACAGAGGCCTTCACCGCGGAGAAGCAACAGTCCTGACAAATTCAAACGGCCCACACCGCCTCCGTCTCCCAACACACAGACCCCCGTCCAGCCACCGCCACCTCCACCTCCGCCACCCATGCAGCCCGCGGTCCCCTCGGCAGCCACCTCGCAGCCTGCCCCCTCTCAACATTCGGTGCACCCCTCCTCCCAGCCTTAACGCATGTGCTTAGTCCAGACCCCTCGCGGGGACTCGTTCATACAGTGGAGCCGTCGACTCGACGCCAAAGGCTTCCTTCCCTGGCATATTCGGATCTGACTTATTTGCACTGAGGTTATCTAGGCTTCACTATTCATTGTGTTGTAAATGTGTGTCGGAAACGCAGCCAGTGTTGTGGGTCTACAACACTAAACAGACGGCTTTTTTCCATCGGTGTTCTACTTGAATCTACATGTGCGTCCATTCCCTGGCTGGGACCTCGGCTTTTCGACTCTTTGGTAGTTAAGCAGCAGTGTGCAATTTTTCGCTTGGCCCCCAGAGCTTCATTTTCCTGGCTTTTAGGTTTGTAAAATAAAAAGGGATCTCTTTTTTTATATTTTTTCCCATGAATTTGCAGAAAATTACTGAGATGTTGACTCCCCCCATCTCCCCCAATATAATGGTGTTTACCTAGCATACCAATAATTCAGCACTACAGTTCAGACCTTTGAAAATCTAGCTCTCAGTACAGAACAGAAAGTTAGCTGGAACAGTGCCCAAGATCATGTTTAATAGAGCTAGATATGCTTCGTATGGGGTATGTTCAGTATATCTCAACACCCACATCTCTTGTAAAAGAGGTCACCTAAAGTGTTGGCTCACATGGCTGTATCTTTTCCATATACATGGGATGGATAATTATTGTATATCTAGGTGTGATTCTGTCTTTACCCTGATGTTAACCTACCCACGCTGGCCCCCTCTCCTGTGAGTTGCTAACTACCCACCGGTGGTTGCAATGGCTGATAAGAACGTGCCGTGTGATTTCTGCTGCCAAAGGCAGTGTGATTGTAACAAAAACAGCTATTTTCCCTTTCCATTCTTTACTTGTGTTCCCCTAAAATAGAGTTCGAACAGATATTTTAAAGGTGCAAAAATACTATTAGAAAATACTGTTTGAAATGAACATTATAGG
Source organism: Moschus berezovskii (assembly GCF_049115385.1). NCBI lineage: Eukaryota > Metazoa > Chordata > Mammalia > Artiodactyla > Moschidae > Moschus > Moschus berezovskii. Next base: position 15,749,509 of record NC_142471.1, on the reverse strand, counting down.
AATACCTTGGCGTAATGGCCACAAAATACTTTATCTCTTAGCAGGAAAGAGCTGTAGAGGCAAGTAGCACATTAGCCTTGAGGACTGCTTATTTTGCCCAGTAAAAACAAGTGCAGTGTTCAAAGAAGTATATCCTGAATGCGTTATTTTCATTCATTCAGCACAAATAAATTGTTTGGTTTCACTTTAAAGTGGAACACTGTGAAGTCACTCTTTTCTTGACACTTAGAACACCTTTATTTTGGCTTTTCAGCAGTTACTGTTTTGTACTTTGGTAGTAAAGTGATTTTTACCACCTGTGTTTGCATATTTATATATGCTGTGGATGGAAATAACTTACTAGAGAATGTATATTTTATGATAAGAATGTGTATCTGTTGGATATAATCAGAGAACTGAAAATTAATTTATCCGTAATTTTTAAGAGTCCATGTTTTGTGACTACCACCTCTCATAGCTAGCTCTTTACTGAACACACTCCTAAGTATAAGGAACCATAACATTGTAGATACTTAATATTGTACAGTAGAGAAACCTCCATTTTTGCCTTCAAATGCATATTTAAGAGTTACAGGATGAGAAAAAGTCTTGTTGGCTAATAGTGTTTGACTAGCATCTTAAGAGCTTGAGAGTAAAAGCAACAATAGGATTTTTTTTTTCTGGCTCTTTCAGTTTCCACCCCCAAACTGAGAGCATCGCTCCTCAATTGTTTAAAAGAAATCATAAATCTATGTAAATTTTATTTATAATGTGTAATATACATAATCATAGTACAGTTCTCAAATATGGGGAAGAAGTTTGGCATTTGATTATTGAGGCTTGAGGTTTTTAATTCAATCAGATGGGGTCCTGTCTAACCTGGGGATTTCGCCGTTGGCTCATTGTCCCTCCTGGCACCTGGCCATTTTGAGGAATTCTGAGAGCAGGCAAACAGGTGTTGTCTGCATGGTACAGTTCTCAGTTTTTCTTATAGGATAATTATGGTCTCTGTTTACAGGAATTTTCTACAAGACTGTAGGTTTCAGTGCTGTTGGATGGAGGGTCTTGCACGCAAACAAGAGGGTCTAAAATCTAATGACCTTCCCTCTGCTTGCTAGTGATCTCCGGAAAGCACAAAAGTTAAAACATTGTCCTATGGTGACAGAAAAAGCACTTGGAGGAGCAAACAGTTCTGATAAATGCCTTCTAGAGACAGGTTCTTAACATTCAGATTTCTACAGGAAGGTGACACCAGTTTCCCTAGACTAGTCATTTCATTGAAAAATAATACACAGCTCCTTCAAATAGCACTTTTTCACTATAAATCTGTTGCCTCTCCCAGTGGACATTCTGGATTGATGGAACAAACACTACTCTTTTGAACTGATGCCATTTCGGGTCCTGTTTGAGTGTTTTATAACCCCATGGGGAGCCTGTCACACTTGGGCAGTACCTGCTAGGGCAGCTCCTTGGCAGTTGTTTAGCCCCCAAGGACCCAAAGATTTCCACCTCAAGCCCACAAAGGCAAAAGCCCCCTCGCCCACAGGAAGCTGACATACCTGGGGCATGTCTTTTGGGGGCTGAATGCAGTTTCTGCTATTCCTGTTGCCCAGCCGCAACCCTGGACTGACTCCCAGAGGCCTTGGAAGGCAGGTGGGAGCCACAGCAGGTTCAATAGCTTCGTTTTCCTGTCTCACTGACAGAGACCCTTGGCTATCACTGTGCTGCTAATAGAATAAGTACTTGTCGCCAGATGACCATGCCTTTTATACAAAACCAAATTACTTTCCCTAACACCTGATGCCTCTCTGGGCTCTGAACTGCTCTCTGTCATCCAGCATGCTGGCATTCTAGACAGACTTCTAGTGATGTGGCAGATGGTGGAAGTATTTAAGATTTGATTTAACTCACTCCTTTGTTCATTGAAAGGAGTTTGAAATTTTGATCTCCTGAGAGCCTGACCACAACCATGGAATGAATGTGTGACCAGAATGTGGCTTTGACACCAAGTGCTGCTGCTGCCCCTTTGTAATTGGCTTCTCACTGATGTGACCAGAAATAATGGATAATGTGAATTTTTGTTAACCGTTCACTTGTAGAAAGATAGAATATGTTATCGCCCTTTGTTAGGTAGACATGAACTTTTCCTGCACGAAGCCTTGCTTGTAGAGGATGCCCTTACAATAAGGCAAGAAAAAGCATAGTAACTTGTGCTTGGAGAGCTCACTATTTTTATCTTACCAATACAGAAGAAATAATTTCTGCGTAACTTGATTCTTCTATCTAGTACTTGTATTATAGGTAACCAACACTGATAACTTTGTAGCGATGACTACCAAAGAAATGCATAGTAAAACAACCTTTTATTTCCAAATTACTAAAGAGCCAGCCATTGACGCTGCTACGTGAGTTCCATGCTCAAGAGCCATTGTAAGAGATTAAGGGGTTTTTAGGTTTTGGGGTTTTGTTTTGGTTTTGCTTTTTTGTTATTGTTAGGTTTTTGTTTTTTTTTTTTTAGTTTCTTTCCTTTTTCTTTCTCTCTCTCTTTTTTTCTTTTTTGGATAAAACACACACAGCTGTTAGTATAAAATTATCAGGAGCTTGTTCCAGAGTGCTCAGCAGTTTTGGTTAACTGCCAAGCCCTGGTTGCCTCTTGCTAGGCAATGGAAGGAATCTTCTGTTCATGATAGTGTGGGTGATGTGTGTGTGCAAGCGTGTGTGTGTGCATTCATGCCTTAACTTGGGTTACTGCTCAACTTTAGTTCTTGACCTAGTCTGCACTGTCATCTAGATTGTATTGTACATCTCGATCTGAACTTCATCCTGGCAAAAGCAAAGTTGCAGGCACAACAGTTTGAGAATGCATTCCTCTAGAAGAGTGTTGGATCAGGTTGACCCTGAGCCTTTGGACTTTGTTTGGAACGAGGCATGGAAAGCAAAAGTGGACTGTCCCAAGGAAAGACATCAGCAAGGAAGAGGAGAGAGCCAAGTGCCAGCATGTCTTTGGCCTCTGCGTATCTGTGCACACTGTGTGTCGTTCATAATAGCTTGTCTACAACTTGACTAGGTTGGAGTTCTGCTAATAGTGGCAATCTTGACATTTCTTGGTCAGAATTTAGAGAGATGTAAGACTTCCAATTAATGTCTTATTTACTTCTTTATGTTGATTAGCCTTTGATACATGTGCTGAATCAGAACCTAAATAAAGATAATTTTTTAAAATGAACCTCTTGAGCCTTATACCCTATCTCTTTCTTTCTGGTCTTTGAGTTAGAAAATGAATATTGTTTCCCTGTGGCTCCTGATAGACATTCATCTTGGATTCTGAATACTGAAAGCTGCCTTAGAAAGTGACCTTAAGAAGAAGAAACAAGAGACTGGTACTGCTCTGTTTCTTAATCAGGATGCTGGTTATCTGGATGTACTGAGGTTTTGAAACTACATTGAACTGTGAGTTTATGATCTGTGCTCTGTACCATATATGTGTTGTATTTCACTTGAAAACCATAAACCTGGGAGATTATGAAAAGGAAAGAAAAACCACACTTGTTCTCAAAATGTTACCCATAAACAGTTAGATACATGTATATATACACACACACGTGCTGAGTAGCTTCAGTTGTGTCCGACTCTTCGACCCTACAAAGGTGATCGGTATACTTGGGAGCAAGGATCTGAGTGGGTGTGGCTCCATAGTGCCTTTCTGTTCCTCAGGAAGATAAAATTTTCTGGTCTCAGCAAGAGTGAGGAATGAGGAACCTGCATTGTTGGGCCCCCTGCATTGTAAGTGGAGAGATGGATGTCTGAGTCCAAACAGTCTACTCTGTTAGGGAACCTTTGTAGCACTATGAGCACATAACCTGGTTATGTAATTTCATTACACACACACACACAATATATGTACTCAGTCACTTCAGTCATGTCTGACTCTTTACAACCTCATGGACTATAGCCCTCCGGGCTCCTCTGCCCATAGTATTTTACTGGCAAGAATACTGGAGTGGGTTGCCATGCCCTCCTCCAGGGGATTTTCCCAATCCAGGGATTGAACCCGTGTCTCTTACATCTCCTGCATATAAGTTTGGCAGGCAGGTTCTTTACCACTAGCATCACCTGGGAATCTCATTATATGTACACACACATACACAGTCAGGCTTGGGAAAATACATTGGATATACTTAAATCCATCTGTAGGGTTTTCTCTTCCTAGTTGTAGGAAGCATAGCTTTAGGGTCAGTTCTAGGTTTGAGTACCAGTTCCTTCACTGGCTCAGATGATGAAGAATCTGTTTGCAATACAGGAGACCCAAGTTTAACCCCTGGGTTGGGAACATCACCTAAAGAAGGAAATGGCTACCTACTCCAGTATTCTTGCCTGGGGAATCCCATTGGCAGAGGAGCCTGGGGGCCTACAGTCCATGGGGTTGCAAAGAGTTGGACACGACTGAGTGACTAAGCAAAAATGAGAAGAGTTTTCAATTTGATTGGTCGTTTGATGAGTTGACCAAAATCTCGAGGCAGCAAGGTTTTAGTTGAAAATATTGACCAAGAAATTACCCATGACCTCTGAATTCAGGACTTGGCTTCATTTGCCAGCTTCTGTTTTCTAATCTACATGTTGGAAATAGCTGTTCTTATTTCAGGTAGAATTGGAAGAAAATGGGATTTCAAGCAGAGTACTTCAACAACATGTAAGTTATAAAGTTTAAGCTATATATGCACTTCTTTTTTTTACATGGTGCTTCTAAAATCAAAATGGTTTAGAAACTTTTGGTGTTTATGTAAAACTCTATAGGTAAATCTGGGCCCTTGCTTTAATGTATAAGCTGTTTGAATTTAAAAATACTTGGGGAAAAACAGTTATTTTCAGTGACTAATGTATTGATACAATTCAGACCCAAACTTTTAAACGTTTTCCTTAGAAATAGAGGAAGAAGTCAGTGCTTGGTAAATATTGTTCAGTGGCTAAATCGTATCCAACTCTTCCTGACCCTGTGGGCTGCAGCACACCAGGCTTCCCTGTCCTTCACACTCTCCCTGAATTTGCTCAAACTCATATCCATTGAGTTGGTGATGCCATCCAACCATCTCATCTTCTGCCACCCCCTTCTCCTCCTGTCCTCAGTGTTTCCCAGCATCAGGGTCTTTTCCAGTGAGGTGGCTCTTCCCTTCAGGTGGCCAAAGTATTGGAGCATCAGCTTCAGCATCAATCCTTCCAATGTATATTCAGGACTGATTTCCTTTACGATTGACTAGTTTGCTGTCCAAGGGACTCTGAAGGTATGGTTTGTGTCAAATGTTTATGTCAACATTGACATTGAGTTTCTGTCCTTTAAAACTTTTCTGTCTTTCATATCTCCCCTAATTCCATATTACATTGAATTCATTTGAACTAAATGTATTAGCTGTTTTTCTAAAGATCTTATTTTCTGATACGCTAGATTGAGTGCAACTTTTTAAGACTACTAATTATCCTAAGGGATTCCCTGGTAGCTCAGCTGGTTAAGAGTCTGCCTGCAACGCATGAGACCCCGGTTTGATTCCTGGGTCCAGAAGATCCACTGGAGAAAGGATAGCCTACCCACTCCAGTATTCTTGGGCTTCCCTAGTGGCTCAGCTGGTAAAGAATCTGCCTACAATGCGGGAGACCTGGGTTCAACCCCTGGGTTGGGAAGATCCCCTGGAGAAGGAAACAGCTATCCACTGTAGTGTTCTGGCCTGGAGAATGCCATGGACTGTATAGTCCACGGGGTTGTAAAGAGTCGAACATGACTGAGTGACTTTCAATTATCCCAAAAAGAGATCTGAGTCATTAATCTGAAGATTTTTCATATTAAAAATCAAGAAAGAAAAAACCAGACTCAGAAGTGAAACAGATGATAGAATTAGTAGACAAGGATGTAAGAACAGCCATTATAGACATTCTTTACATGTTCTGGAAGGTAGACTACATGAGCATGATGAAGAAAATGGAACATATAAAAAAGATTTCAACTTCTAGAGAAAAGAAATACAGCATCTGAAATATGTAAAGCAACAAAAACTTGTCTTAACTCCTGTGGGGTTGCATCTGTGCTCTTTAAATGTTCCTTTGAAAGGCAACTGATGAAATTCAAGTTAAATCCAGTTAACCTACTTTTCTTCCACCCCTCTCCCCTGAGATGGCTTTGTCTGGGTGCTGGTTAAATGCTTTTGGGAAATTATTAATCTTGGAAACTACCTGACTACTGCTGTTCATCACATTAATGCTGGACATGAAGCCTCAGATTTATTGTAGCTAGGTGGAGTAAAAAGTGTCCTGTGAGTTCAGATCTGGTCTAAATTCAGTTGTCTGGGTTTTGGCTTCCTCACCTGTAAAATAAGAATGAGAATTCTTATTTCTTACCGAACGACAGGCCAGTGCCAGTGAATCAAGAGACAAGGTGTTGGGGCAAGGAACAGCAACTTTATCTGGAAAGCCAGCAAACTGAGAAGATGGTGGACTCATGTCCCAAACAACCATGTTCATGAGATAGAAAGGGATGGATGTGGGGACAGGGGTTGGTTGGTTGTTGCAAACTATTTGGTGTCAAGAATCCTTTGTTCTTGTAGCTGTCCATGTAGGTCAGGTCACTCTGTTCCTATAAACCTCCGACAACACAAATATTCTTCTCTATTCTGCAACTTTTCATCTCTATATGATGAGAAAAGTGTTATACCTTTCAAGGTCAGAGCCTTGAGAATGGGCTTTCCTATATATTTCAGGCTGTAGATGACATTCTTTTTTCAAAAGATGGAGAATCAGCACGAGTAAGCACAGTCAACGGAGCCCAAGGGTTTGAGCTAAAGGCATAGACTCAATGTGGAGTCAGATTTGTTCTCTGTTACAAATGGAATTGTTGGGATCCAGTGAACATTGTTAAAACTTGGGAGAATCTAAGTCTTCATGTTGTCACTTCTTAACTGCTTCTAGTATTTCATTCATTCTTGTAGTTGTTCCCTCACTCAGTCGTGTCTGACTCTTTGAGACCCCAGGGACTGCAGCACGCCAGGCTTCCCTGTCCTTCTCTGGTGGTCCAGTGGTTAGGGCTCTGCACTTCCACTGCAGAGGGGCCTGGGTTTCAATCCCTGGTCTGGAAACTAAGGTCCTGCGTGTCGCATGGTGCAGTCAAAGGGGAAAAAAATGTTGAACCATAATTTAATCCATTTAGGGCCTTTTGAAGATAAAACTGAGGTTCAGCTGACAGGGTATTTTCAGTCTTCCACAGAGTCTTGTGTTTCCAGCTCCTCACTGATGTTCTAAAGGACATAGGAATGAAATTTGTGCCATGTGCTGAAGCCTCGGCAAATGACCCTATTTCTGAAGACAACAGAACTGTAATCTATGTTGGAATAACCTTCCAAGAATATCCTTTGTCCCTTTTCACACCATCTCCCAAGACCCAGCAGCAGTTTTCTCTTTTATCAGTAGATCATTTTCATGGTCTACCTGGAAGTTTCCTTCTTCCCTTTTATATCTAGTCACCTCCTTCCACCACTACTGGGCAGCTACTGATCTGTTTTGTGTCCCCATGATGGCCATCCCGTGTTTGATGAGGGGTGCTAAAAAGGTGTATGAGGGATCTCAGTAAAAATGAGGTGAGCCAGGGAGTGTGACGCATTGCATCAGGTCTGCTACAGGTGGCCTGGGGGTTAAATACCTCTAACCACCAGGTCCCACCACTTCATGGCAAATAGATGGGGGAAAAGTGAAAACAGTGACCAATTTTATTTTCTTGGGCTCCAAAATCACTGGGGACAGTGACTGTAGCCACAAAATTAGAAGATGCTTACTCCTTAGAAGGAAAGCTATGACAAACCTAGGCAGAGTATTAAAAAGCAGAGATATCACTTTGCCGACAAAGGTCCAGATAGTCAAAACTATGGTTTTTCCAGTAGTCATGCATGGATGTGAGAACTGGACCATAAAGAAGGCTGAGTGCTGGAGAATTGATGCTTTTGAATTGTGCAGGTAGCTCAGTTCTTTGGTAACCTCCTGCTTCAGTCGGGGACACGTGGGAACAGGCGAGGAATAGGGAAAGGCAGCCCTGGGGTTGTCCGTACCTTCCACATGACCGCCCAGGGACATCTCTACTAGCCAGAGCCTCACCAGTCAGAAAGGAGAGGCCTTGGGCTGGTTCTGAAACTTGTCCCACTCTTTAACAGTGGGGAATTTATATTCTTTGGAGGGAGTTCCAGTTTTTCCAGCTGCCAGACTTTTAAAAGTAGAGGCTGACTTTTCTTTGGCAAACCAGCATTGTTGCCTGGAGTGACAATTACTGTTACCTGCTTTGTTGGAGAAGGAAATGGCAACCCACTCCAGTGTTCTTGCCTGGAGAATCCCAGGGACAGGGGAGCCTGGTGGGCTTCCATCTATGGGGTCACACAGAGTCGGACACGACTGAAGTGACTTAGCAGCAGCAGCAGAGAAGACTCTTTAGAGTCCCTTGGACAGCAAGGAGATCACACCAGTCAATCGTAAAAGATCAGTCCTGAATATTCATTGAAAGGACTGATGCTGAAGCTGAAGCTCAAGCTCCAATACTTTGGCCACCTGATGCAAAAAGCAGACTCATTGGAAATGACCCTGATGCTGGGAAAGATTGAAGGCAAGAGGAGTAGGGGAATGACAGAGGATGATATGGTTGGATGGCATCACTGACTCAGTGTACATAAGTTTGAGGAAATTCCAGGAGATAATGAAGGACAGAACAGTTCATGGGGTCACAGAGTTAGTTAGACGTGATTTAGAGAATGAACAACAACAAAAATCATTTGATTTGACCCAAGTATGCATGAAAAACACTTTCCCCCCAAAGTGGAGAGATGTAATGTGTTTTTTAAAAAATATTTATTTGGTTGCCCCAGGTTTTACTAGTGGCAAACAGGATCTTTAGTTGCAGCATGTGGGATCTAGTTCCCTGACCAGGCATCAAACCCAGGACTCCTGCATTTTGAGCGTGGAGTCTTAGCCACTGGGCCAACAGGGAAGTCCCTGTAATATGTTTTATTTTCCTTTTTTCTCTTTTTTCCCAGCTTCATTGAAAAATAACTGACCCATCACGTGGTGTAAGTTTAATCTATATTGTGTAATGATGACCACAATAAGGTTGGTGAACACGTCTGTCACCTCACATAGTTACTTACAGTTTATGAAATTTGTAATACCTTGGGATTTACAATAAGGGAGCCTTTTTTAAAAAAGTCCAGATTTCTGATTATTCAAAAAAATAAGAGCTCAGCAGGGCCTCACCCCTCCATTGCTCAGTCAGCCAGGCTCAGCAGAAGCTATGCCCAGGATGCAGAGAACATCTGCCCCAGAGCCACAGTGGGCCCTGCAGGCTTTGAGTTTCTGAACCCCTGGCATAGGGTCCTCTAGGAATGAGAAAGAAAGGTGGGGGAAGAGTCGGAGAGTGAATGAGAAGTGAAAACTGAAGCACTGTTTGGAGAGAGGCTTACACCAGAAGCTCCCAGCAGAAGTCCAGCTGGTAAGAAGGTGGCTTGGAGACGCACAGTGGACTTTGGGAAGTTAGTCTTTCATTTACGTACGTGTGTCTTTTTGGCTGCACTGGGTCTTCGTCGTGGTGCGCGAGCTCTCTAGTTGCATGGGCTCAGTAGTTGGAGCAGGCAGGCATGTTACCCTGTAGTATGTGGGATCTTAGTTCCCTGACCTGGAATCAAATCCATGTTCCCTACGTTGGAAAGTGGATTCTCTACCACTGGGCCAACAAGGAAGTCTCAGGTAATCATTCTTACTTGTGAGCCTCATAGGGAAGATTGGCCAGGATTTGAGAAGATATGAAAGTATTCCTGGATTCTCTTAGCTGTGGTGCCATCTAATTTGCCCCTTGCTCTCTCCAAATAGAACAGACAGCACGGTTTCAGCAGGCTGAGGAGGAGGATGTGCCCATGGATGGAGAACTGTAGAAGAGATGAGTCAGAAAGGGATGTTGAGAAGTGTAACTGTCTGCCTTCTGGGAGAATAAGCCTTGGTTTGTATTGCATGCCAATGGTCATGGTGTAAATTCTCCCCACCATGGCCGATTATAAGTCAGCAATATGAAGTCACTAAACTTGGAGAGAGCGGTACAATAGTAACACCATTATATGGTATTTCTACTGTACAGATATATTTAGCTCAGTTCAGTCGCTCAGTCGTGTCCGACTCTTTGTGACCCCATGAATCACAGCACACCAGACCTCCCTGTCCATCACCAACTCCCGGAGTTCACTCAAACTCATGTCCATCAAGTCGATGATGCCATCCAGCCATCTCATTCTTTGTCATCCCCTTCTCCTCCTACCCCCAATCCCTCCCAGAATCAGGGTCTTTTCCAGTGAGTCAACTCTTTGCGTGAGGTGGCCAAAGTATTGGAGTTTCAGCTTTAGCATCAGTCCTTCCAATGAAAACCCAGGACTGATCTCCATTAGGATAGACTGGTTGGATCTCCTCAGTCCAAGGGACTCTCAAGAGTCTTCTCCAGCACCACAGTTCAAAAGCATCAATTCTTCGGCAATCAGCTTTCTTCACAGTCCCAACTCTCACATCCATACATGACCACTGGAAAAACCATAGCCTTGACTAGACAGACCTTTGTTGAAAAAGTAATGTCTCTGCTTTTTAATATGCTATCTAGGTTGGTCATAACTTTCCTTCTAACCTTAAATACATAATAATAGTAAAATTATGCTGAAGCTGAAGCTCCAGTACTTTGGCCACCTGATGCAAAGAGCCGACTCCTTGGAAAAGACCCTGATGCTGGGGAAGGTTGAGGACAGGAGGAGGAGAAGGGGGCGACAGAGGATGAGAGGGTTGGATGACACTACCAGGTCAAGGGACATGAGTTTGAGCAAACTCTGGGAGAGAATGAAGGATCTGGAAGCCTGTCATGCTGCAGTCCATGGGGTTACAGAGTTGGACTTGACTTAGCGACTAAACAACAAACAGTGAAAATAGAGTAAAATCGTTAGGAAGTGGGGTGGTTTATGTATTTGTTACCGATGTGTTTTTTTTAATTTATGAGTTTTGTGGTTTGGGTGGCCATAAGGGACCTTCGGAGAAGGCAATGTCACCCCACTCCAGTACTCTTGCCTGGAAAATCCCATGGGCGGAGGAGCCTGATAGGCTACAGTCCATGGGGTCGTGAAGAGTCGGACACGACTGAGCGATTTCACTTTCACTTTTCACTTTCATGCACTGGAGAAGGAAATGGCAACCCATTCCAGTGTTCTTGCCTGGAGAATCCCAGGGACAAGGGATCCTGGTGGGCTGCCGTCTATGGGGTCGCACAGAGTCGGACATGACTGAAGCGACTTAGCAGCAGCAGAGCACCTTAGTTCCCCTACCAGGGATCGACTCCATGACCCCTGCAGTGGAAGCATGGAGTCCTAACTACTGGACCACAGGGAAGTCGCTTAACCTGTGTTTTTAATACAATCTTTCAAATTATCTTAAATAATTTTATTCTAATAGTGTTTGTGTTTAACAACCAGCTCACAACATTCCTGGCAGTTTAACAGTCCACTCTATTGAGACTTTTGAGCTTGCTCTATGATACCTCTGGGCCAAAGGTCAAAGGAGGCTTCTGTATCAGAGGCCTCTAGTGTTTACAAGTCCCATTACAAGGGGTGATGGGAGAGGGAGTGATTTATTTGGGGGCTCTCAAACCCCAAGCACAGGTGCAAGCACCGAGCAAGGCTGGATCTGGACTTTGCAGAAGACAAAGGTTGAGGGTGAGACTCCCTTTGGGATCTTATGGCAGCTGCCCTTGTGGGAGAGACCCCAAGATTAGACCCAGGCACACTGGCCTCAGTCACACTCAGGTGGCACAGTCTCTGCAGTCAGTTTTCCCTGCGCTCTGCTTCCCTCCTCACCATCCTAAGTTTCAGCGGGGAGAGGAGGTTGGAACTTCATTCAGCAGAAGCAGGGATGTTACCAGAGGGGCTGAGGAGCTCTGTAGGGGGTACGGGTTGTCCCTCAGCTGTACTTGAGACTGGCCTCCCCTTGTCCTGTTCCTCTCTGTCTGGGTCAGACTATTAAACTGAACACCACACGTAAAATTTAAATAACTTGCCCAGGGCTTCCCTGATGGCTCCATGGTAAAGAATCTTCCTGCCAATGCAGGAGACATGGGTTCGATCCATGCTTTGCAACAAGAGAAGGCACTGCCATAAGAAGACCGAGGACTGCAACAAGGAGTAGCCCCCGCTCACCGCAACTAGAGACAAGCAGTGAAGAGTCAGCACAGCCAAAAATAAATAAAAAAATTTTTAAATAAATAACTTGCCCAGAATCACACAGTAAGTGGCAAGGCCAGACCGTCTGGCTCCAGAGCATGCAATCTTCACCATGAAAAAGAAATGTGGCAACTGGGTGGGTGTATCATTCCTAATGACAGGAAATTCCAGAGCAGTGGTCATTTGCAGCTGCTCAAAATCCTTGGGGAGATGTTGGGACTATGAGAGCAGAGAAGCGGGGTTGGGGTTGGGGGTGTTGGTTCAGATTGGGGTGAAGGGAAGCCTATGAACGTTGTTTGGTTCACCATTCATCTGTGTGTTTAGGTGTGGGGTGGGTAGAGGGAACTGGGCTCTCAGAAACAGAGGCCTCCTCTCTCCACTTCCAGTATACCACCCAAGACCCCAAGGCCACCTAGATCAAAGGAGAAGTGGATCGAACACCCCCTGGATAGCTGATGCTGAAGGATTATTGTTAATTTCGTTTTCCTTTTAAAAATTTTTATTAGAGTATAGTTGCTTTCCAAAGTTGTATTAGTTTCTGCTGAGCAGCAAAGTGAATCAGCCACATGTATACATATATCCTCTCTTTTTTGGGTTTTCTTCCTATATTGTTGATTTCTTTCCCAGCTGTGATAATGGTATTATAGCTATTTCCCTTTAAAAAAAAAAAAGTTTTTGTTTTAGCCAATGACTATTTCCCATAGAACCTGGGTCCCAGATCCATGAGAAATATCAGGACCCTGGAATGAAGGTGCTAGAGAGGGCCACAGAAACAGAACTCCATCCAGGAAAGATTCCAGATTCACCAAGAGACCTTTCTCAGGGCTTTGGGTGGGTTATTTACTTGGGGGAGCTTTGCCCTTAAACATTAAGTTCAGAGCCTTACTCAGCAGAGCCATCAGAGATAGGGTTGCTGAGAGGTCACAAAGTATAACTGCAAAAGGGCAGAATTCCAAGCAACAGAAGATGCAGTTTAGAGATAGACTAACTCTTGCCTGACTCATGACTTCATGGAAGTTCCTAAATCTCTCTATAATTTTCCTTTTTTGTTTTCTGTTTCTTATTTATATATAAGATGCCTTCATCCTATTTCTTATCTGTAAATATTTCTAAAAGATCTGTGTCTTTTAGAAGTTCATAAATACTTACTGATGCAATCATATGATATTTGGGGTTCTCTTTAAAACGGTTCATGGGGGTTAGGCAGGTTGATGTGTGTATAGAGAAAACAAGAAGGGGAGAATACTGAATTAGGTGATGGCCACCTGAGAGTTTGTTACACTAGACTCTTGTATGTTTGAGATTTTCTTAGTAAATTTTTCAGAAATACAAGGGAGGGGATCAAGAGATTTTAAGGATAGAAAGGGGGAAGGGCATCTCAGGAAAGACAGTGCTAGAGATGCCACCATAGAAAATTCTCATTTTTGCAGGAAAGCAGGAGTATTCTGTACCCCACCCTCCAATGTGAGGAACCTGGGGGGAAGTTGCTCTGAACTGAGTGTGAGTTTCTGGGTTTGGGACTTGTGGACTCTGGGCAACTGGCTTGGAGTGACTGATAACCTAGTGAAATTCACTGCACGAGGATGTCCTCTTCTTTTCTCCCATTTTGATCTCATATCCATATTTCCACAGAAAGCAGGGCTGGCTGGTGTGGTGGGGCTTCTCTTTTGCTTGAGAATGGCCATTGCTTGCAGGTGTCCTATGGAGTTCTCATTTTTTCAGTCAAGATGTAAGGTTGCTGTCATTACATTTGGGGTTGGCCTTATGGAACTTTGGGACCATAAGAGGGTTGCGATAAATTCATGTAGTTTGGGAGTCCTAAAGAAAGCATATTTTGTAATAAGGTTTCTAAAGAGACAATCTGTACCTGAGTATCAAGTGAGACTCCCATTAGAACACCTGAGCTTATGACTAGATTAGGGGAAGGAAATCACTGGGCCTCATTTTATTTTGGCTTTTCAATCTCTTTGTGGGACTGTGAGTGTCAACTTCTGGTTGCTTTTATTTATTTATTTTTTGACTGAGCCATGGGCATGTGGGATCTTAGTTCCCAGACCAGGGATTGAACCTGGGCCCCCTGCATTGGAAGCACAGAGTCTTAACCACTGGACTTCCAGGGAAGCCTCCTCTGTAGATGGTTTTTAAGTTGCTGAACTTTCCCTGTGGTGGGTGTTCGTGACTCACTGTATAAGCCTTTCAGGTTATATAACATATGACTCCGGGTTGGGTAGCACAGCTGGGCATAAAGTAAGGTGAGATGCAGAAAAGGGTTGGTCCTCTGAGAGTCCAGCTCTAAAGTATCTTAATATCAAGTCTGACCAGCTCCATACCTTGGGAGCAGCTTTTGTCTTGTCCCACTAGCCCCAGGTCAATACTTAAGAATAGTCATTTAAAAAATCTAAATGACCACATGAGTGTGGATAGCACATTTCTGATACTCTGAGCTCCTTCTCTGAAGGGATCATCACATATTTAGTGTTGGCTGTTAAGTCAAATGGTTTAATAAAACTAAATGTAAAGAATTTTAGGATGGGAAGAAAGCTCTTAAATTCTCTACTCTGCTCCTAGTTACCCCCAAGGGTATATTTTGTTCATGCGATTGGGTGAGAGTTTGGGACAGTGACACTGAGCCATGGAATCAGCGAAAGTTTGGTTAGACTCTACGCCCCCAGATTTCTAGCCACCTTTCTCCCTGGTGGCTCAGACAGTAAAAAATCTGCTTGCAATGCAGGAGACCTGGGTTCGATCCCTGGATTGAGAAGATCCCCTGGAGAAGGGAATGGCTACCCACTACAGTATTCTTGCCTGGAGAATTCCATGGACAGAGGAGCCTGGTGGGCTTCAGTCTATGGGGTCACAAAGAGTCATATACGACTGAGTGACTATCATTTTTACTTTCCTCTCCTGAGGAACCCTGTCTTCAAATTCCAATCCCTCATCTGAAATATTTGGCTTCAGATCCTTGGTTTCCTTGATACTAAAGAAAATACTTTAACATTAGCTCATCTACAGAGTTGATTTACCAGATGGCAATTGTAATAGCTTAAAAGGGAAAAGGAATGATTTTATTTGTAAAACATTTAAAAACCAAGTGCTCTTTAATGTTAATTACTCTCTGTGTGTTAGGAAAACAAGTGCCTTAAATTGTCATTAAGATCCTCAGTGGTTAAACAAGTTTTATTACCATTTAGCTGAAGTGCACATTATTCATGTTATTGGCTTTTTAAAACTGCATTCACTGTCTCTCTCCAAAGATTAGGCGTGAAATGCCCTTCAAACCTGAGCCCCAGGTTATCTATAAGCTTGGATCAGCCTATTTATGTCTCTGACGGAAAGTTCAGTGGTATTTAAAAAGGGTGCTGGTGCTCATCATAATGATCTCTCTGATCAGCTGGTTTGAGGTGTGGCTCTTCTCTCCTTTTTCCTTTGCATCAAAACATGTGCTTTGTGGGAATTCCCTAGCAGTCCAGTGATTAGGACTCTACACTTTCAGCACAGAGGGTGTGGGCTCAATCTCTGGTTGGGGAACCAAGGTACCACAATCAGCATGGCATGGCCAAATTTAAAAATGTTGCTCAGTCATGTCTGACTCTTTGCAACCCATGGACTATATACAGTTCATGGAATTCTTGAGGCCAGACTACTGGAATGGGTAGCCTTTCCCTTTTCCAGGGATCAAACCCAGATCTCCTGCATTGTAGGCGGATTCTTTACCAGCTGAGCCACAAGGAAAGCCCACTGTTATAGCTACCCATGTATATTTTGAAAGCAAAGGTGAGAGACTAGGCATTCGTACCTGAGTGCCTGATTAGATATTGGATCTGATATTTAGATCCTTGGACAGTTTGCATAACCAGCCAGAGACCATTTTCACATCTTCACAGAGCTGTGTGGAATAAATATCTTACTGTAGATGAAGCTCTTAGGTCAGGAACTTAGAACCAGTTAAACCCTCATTATATGAGAATGGGTATTAAACATTTCTGAATTCCATGACTTTACCACTCTAGGATTGTCAATCATATTAAGTTCTAATGATAGATATCAACTTCTCATAGCTCCAAGTTTTTCTTTTTTAATGTTTACTTTCTGAAAGTGCAATTTAAATCTCTCTACAATCAGCAAAAATCAAGACCAAGAGCTGACTGTGGCTCACATCATGAACTCCTTATTGCCAAATTCAGATTTAAATAGAAGAAAATAGGGAAAACCATTAGACCATTCAGGTATAACATAAATCCCTTACGATTATACAGTGGAAGTGACAAATAGATTCAAGGGATTAGATATGATAGAGTGTCTGAAGAACTTTGGATGGAGGTTCATGACATTGTAGAGGAGGCAGTGATCAAGACCATCCCCAAGAAAAAGGAATGCAAAAAGGCAAAATGGTTGTCTGAGAAGGCCTTACAAATAGCTGAGAAAAGAAGAGAAGCTAAAGGCAAAGGAGAAAAGGAAAGATATACCCATTAGAATGTAGAGTGCCAAAGAACAGCAAAGAGAGATAAGAAAGCTTTCCTCAGTGGTCAATACAAAAAAATAGAGGAAAGCAATACAATGGGAAAGACTAGAGATCTCTTCAAGAAAATCAGAGATACCAAGGGAACATTTCATGCAAAAATGGACACAATAAAGGACATAAATTGAGGCTGTAAAGAGATTTTCCACGAACGAGGTAAGAGAAACCCAAATAAGACGGTAGGTATTGCTAGGGGGCATCAGAGGGCAGACACACTGAAATCATAATCACAGGAAACTAGCCGATCTGATCACATGGACCACAGCCGAATGTGGTCCACTGGAGAAGGGAATGGCAAACCACTTCAGTATACTTGCCTTGAGAACCCCATGAACAGTATCAAAGGGCAAAATGCTAGGATACTGAATGAGGAATTCCCCAGGTCGGTAGGTGCCCAGTATGCTACTGGAGATCAGTGGAGAAATAACTATAGAAGGAATAAAGGGATGGAGCAAAAGAAAAACCAATACCCAGTTGTGGATGTGACCAGTGATAGAAGCAAGGTCCGGTGCTGTAAAGAGCAATATTGCATAGGAACCTGGAATGTTAGGTCCATGAATCAAGGCAAATTGGAAGTGGTCAAACGGGAGATGGCAAGAGTGAACGCTGACATTCTAGGAATCAGTGAATTAAAATGGACTGGAATGGGTGAATTTAACTCGGATGACCATTATATCTACTACTGTGGGCAGGAATCCCTTAGAAGAAATGGAGTAGCCATCATGGTCAACAAAAGAGTCCGAAATGCAGTACTTGGATGCAATCTTAAAAATGACAGAATGATTTCTGTTCGTTTCCAAGGCAAACCATTCAATATTACAGTAATCCAGGCCTATGCCCCAACCAGTAATGCTGAAGAAGCCGAGTTAACCGGTTCTATGAAGACCTACACGACCTTTTAGAACTAACACCCAAAAAAGATGTCCTTTTCATTATAGGGGACTGGAATGCAAAAGTAGGAAGTCAAGAAACACCTGGAGTAACTGGCAAATTTGGCGTTGGAGCACGGAATGAAGCAGGGCAAAGGCTAATAGAGTTTTGTCTAGAGAATGCACTGGTCATAGCAAACACCCTCTTCCAACAACACAAGAGAAGACTCTATACACATGGACATCACCAGATGGTCAACACTGAAATCAGATTGATTATATTCTTTGCAACCAAAGATGGAGAAGCTGTATACAGTTAGCGAAAACAAGACCAGGAGCTAACTGTGGCTCAGATCATGAACTCCTTATTGCCAAATTCAGACTTAAATTGAAGAAAGTAGGGAAAACCACTAGACCATTCAGATATGACCTCAATCAAATCCGTTATGATTATACAGTGGAAGTGAGAAATAGATTTAAGGGACTAGATCTGATAGATAGAGTGCCTCATGAACTCTGGACGGAGGTTCGTGACATTGTACAGGAGACAGGGACCAAGACCATCCCCATGGAAAAGAAATGCAGAAGAGCGAAATGGCTGTCTGAGGAGGCCTTACAAATAGCTGTGAAAAGAAGAGAGGCGAAAAGCAAAGGAGAAAAGGAAAGATATAAGCATCTGAATGCAGAGTTCCAAAGAATAGCAAGGAGAGATAAGAAACCCTTCCTCAGTGATCAATGCAAAGAAATAGAGAAAAACAACAGAATAGGAAAAACAAGAGACCTCTTCAAGAAAATTAGAGATTCCAAGGGAACATTTCATGCAAAGATGGGCTCAATAAAGGACAGAAATGGGATGGACCTAACAGAAGCAGAAGATATTAAGAAGAGGTGGCAGGAATACACAGAAGAACTGTACAAAAAAGATCTTCATGACCCAATAATCATGATGGTGTGATAACTCATCTAGAGCCAGATATCCTGGAGTGAAAAGTCAAGTGGGCCTTAGGAAGCATCACTACTAACAAAGCTACTGGAGGTGATGGACTTCCAGCTGAGCTATTTCAAGTCCTAAATGATGATGCTGTTAAAGTGCTGCACTCAATATGCCAGCAAATCTGGAAAACTCAGCAGTGGCCTCAGGACTGGAAAACATCAGTTTTCATTCCCAATCCCAAAGATAGGCAATGCCAAAGAATGTTCAAACTACTGCACAATTGCACTCATCTCACACGCTAGCAAAGTAATGCTCAAAATTCTCCAAGTGAGGCTTCAACAGTACGTGAACTGAGAACTTCCAGATGTTCAAGCTGGATTTGGAAAAGGCAGAGGAACCAGAGATCAAATTGCTAACATCCATCGGATCATCAGGAAAGCAAGAGAGTTCCAGAAAAACATCTACTACTGCTTTATTGACTATGCCAAAGCCTTTGACTGTGTGGATCACAGCAAAATGTGGAAAATTCTCTAAGAGGTAAGTATACCGGACCACCTGACCTGCCTCCTGAGAAATCTGTATGCAGGCCAAGAAGCAACAGTTAGAACCGGACATGGAACAATAGACTGGTTGCAAACTGGGAAAGGAGTACGTCAAGGCTGTATATTGTCACCCTGCTTATTTAGCTTATATGCAGAGTACATCATGGGAAATGATGGACTGGATGAAGCACAAGCTGGAATCAAGATTCCCAGAGAAATATTAATAACCTCAGATATGCAGATGACACCACCCTTATGGCAGAAAGTGAAGAAGAACTCAAGAGCTTCTTGGTGAAAGTGAAAGAGGAAAGTGAAAAGGGCTGTTAGAAGGAATTAAAGAACTGCTTATGGCAGAAATTGAAGAAGAACTAAAGATCCTCTTGATGAAAGTGAAAGAGGAGAGAGAAAAAGTTGGCTTAAATCTCAACATTCAGAAAACTAAGATCACGGCATCTGGTTCCATCACTTCATGGCAAATAGATGGGGAAACAGTGGAAAAGGTGACAGACTTTATTTTGGGGGGGCTCCAAAATCACTGGAGATGGTGATTGCAGCCATGAAATTAAAAGACACTTGTTCCTTGGAAGGAAAGTTATGACCAACCTAGACAGCATATTAAAAAGCAGAGACACTACTTTGCCAACAAATGTCCATCTAGTCAAAGGTATAGTTTTCCAGTAGTTGTGTGTGGATGTGAGAGTTGGACTATAAAGAAAGCTGAGTGCCGAAGAACTGATGCTTTTGAACTGTGGTGTTGGAGAAGATTCTTGAGAGTCCCTTGGACAGCAAGGAGATCCAACCAGTCAATCCTAAAGAAAATCAGTCTTGAATATTCATTGAAAGGACTGATATGAAGCTGAAATTCCAATACTTTGGCCACCTGATGCGAAGAACTGAACCAGGAATAAGAAATGGGTGTTAGAGGTATTTAAGTTTATATGACATGGGTTACGCTAAAATAAATAAAGGAATTTGCGGAGGGAAAGTGGCTTGAGGTACACTTCTATTATGTATTTATTTTGTTGTGGAAAGCCCTGACAATTCAAAAATACCGCCTGTCATCTCCCCCAGTGTTGAATTTTCCTTGTTGGTTCCTAGGGGTTAAGAGCTGTGATATGCGAGGCAGACATGTTATCCATGGGAAGGACCCCGTTCTCTGACTGGAGTGGGGTGTGTTGGAAAGAGCATAAACTGGGTTTCAGGAGACAGAGTTTCAGGCCTTCTTTGGCCACTTGCTTGTCCTGGCCCTGGATCAGTTCCTCAGCATCTCTTGGCATCAAGCATCTAGCTATGTGCCTAGCACATATGAAGCGCTTACAAACGCCTTATCTTTCTGTGTCTTACCCACTCTAAACCACACATCTGATGCTTCCTGGGCTTCTTGTAGTCTTTCCCACCCAGTTCCAGCCAGGCAGTAAGTCTGACCAGTTTTACCTGCTAAATGCTGCTGAATCCTGCTTATCTTCCCCACCCCTGCCCCAGGTCAGTCCAGCCCTTATTGTTCACTGGACTCTTGTAGGAAATCGTTCCTCTGTGCTGGCCACAGGTCCCGCTCCAATAACCATCTCTCACTCCTGCTAAGAATAGGAGAATTAGCCAGATCTTGCCTATAAAATAATAAAAACAGCAAGCAATCTTACAATTCTCACTCTGTGCTCTTCTATTGATAAAGGGGTCGTGTATGTTAACTTACTTAATCCTTGCAACATTTTTATGTGATGATGTCTGTTCTGATTTTTAGTTGACAGATGAAGAAACTGAGGTGTAGAGAGGTTGAATAACTTGGTTGGAGTTAGACTGCTAGTAAATGAGAACGCAGAATATTAAAATTTCATACGTCTCTTCTCAGTCTGTCTTGTCTCTGGCCACTTCTGCCTTGTTCTTTTTTTTTTTTTTAATATATTTTTTGCCACGCTGCGTCTGTGCATAGGTTTTTTCTAGTTGTGTCAAGCAGGGGCTACTCTTGGTGCATGGGCTTCTCGTTGCGATAGCTTCTCCCGTTGCGGAGCACAGGTTCTAGGGCACGTGAGCTTCAGCAGTTCCATCAGTAGATGTACATGGGCATAGTTGCTCCAAAGCATGTGGTATCTTCCCGGACCAGGGATTGACCCTGTGTCCCCTGCATTGGCAGGCAGATTCTTAACCTCTGGACCACCAGGGAAGTCCCTGCCTTGTTCTTTAGCCTTCAGGTGTGCAAGCCCCTTGATGTTCTCATCCCACCCATATCCATTCTCCTCCTCCCACCCATATCCATTCTCCTCCTCCCATATTTTTGCTTCCGTTAATAGCTCTGCTTGGAATGCGTTTCCTGTTGACTCCCTGGCAAGTTCCTACTTATCCTTTTGATACTGAGCAGGGTCCTCTAGGGTTCCTGGGCACAGAGTTTCTCAAAGTTTCTTTGATTATAGCAAACAGCCTTCATTCAGCCTCCATGACCTTCCCTGAGTTCCAATGGGTCGATTCAAGCAGTTGTTAATTAGGGAAGGGAAAGGAGACGAGACCAGAGAGAAACAAATAGCTAAGAGCAGCCTTGGAGCAGGGTCCTGTTTCCCCATCAAGTGATACACACAATATCTTTGAGCTATTTTGCAGATATTGAAACCCCTCCAGGTGGGACAGGTTAACAACAATGGTATGCTGCCCACAAGGATGTAGACCCCAGACCAGTTGGACCTGAAGGTTGGTGATGCAGAGTCCTTACCTCACCACCACCCCATCAGAAGAATGTTCATGAGAGTCAATCACTCCCTCTTTGAACAATTACCGTGAAACTTCTCATAGTCTTTCCCAAGTGGGGACATATGCTTTTGAGGGCATGAGCCTGCTGGGTTCCCCCTTTGCCTGGCAAAGCAATAAAGCTATCCTTTTCTACTTTGCCCCCAAACACTCTGTCTCCGAGATTTTATTCGGCACCGGTGTACAGAGAAGCTGAGCTTTTGGCATCACTTTCAGACTTGACCCTGGCATCACCACCTCCACCACTCAGTCTTCCCATCTGGGTTGCACTTGTGCTCCATGCACACCTTCAAATATCTGAAGGGCTGCCTTGAATTAGGAATGAGACAGATGATGGAAACCCAGATCGAGAGGTGGTTTTCAGGATTTCAGAATCATTTAGGGAAAAGAGGCAAAAACCCTGGAGCAGAATAGCACAAGCAATCCTGGAAAGGTGGACACAGGTCACTCAGGGGACTATAGCCTGGGGCTCGGGGAAACTAGAAAGAAATTCACAGTGAGGAACTAGGGCAAGGAAAGGCCATCTAGACAGAAGGAATGGCCATTTGCAAGCTCAGAGCCAAGACAGCTCATGGTAGGCCTGGGGAAATAATTGAGTGCATTCATCTATTTGCTTGTCTCTCACACTTGGCTGAACTTGAGGATATCAAGTCCCTTCTGCATGACTCACAGAGATCTCAGTGGACCTGCCCCTTGCTGCAAACTTATGTTTGCCTTGACTCCTCTCCCCACCCCCTTGGAACAGTTCTCTCAGAGTCCCTTGAGATGCTGTCTCCTGGGCTTGAAGCCCTAAAAATTCCCACCAAATAAAATATAACTCTCAACTTATAGCTTGTAACTAATTTTTTTTTAAAATTAATTTATTTATTTTAATTGAAGGCTAATAACTTTACAATATTGTGGTGATTTTTGCCATACATTGATATGAATCAGCCACGGGTGTACATGTGTCCCCCATCCTGAACCCCCCTCCTACCTCCCTCCCCATCCCAACCCTCTGGGTTGTCCCAGTACATCAGCTTTGAGTGCCCTGTTTCATGCATCAAACTTGGACTGGTCATCTGTTTCACATATGATAATATACATGTTTCAATGCTCTTCTCTCAAATCGTCCCACCCTCGCCCTCTTCCACAGAGTCCAAAAGACTATTCTTTATATCTCTGTCTCTTGCTGCTTGCATACAGGGTCATTGTTACCATCTTTCTAAATTCCATATATATGAGTTAATATACTGTATTGCTGTTTTTCTGACTTACTTTACTCTGTGTAATAGGCTCCAGTTCCATCCACCTCATTAGAACTGATTCAAATGCATTCTTTTTAATGGCTGAATATTCCATTGTGAATATGTACCAAAGCTTTCTTATCCATTCGTCTGCCGATGGACATCTAGGTTGCTTCCATGTCCTGGCTATTGTAAACAGTGCTGCGATGAACAATGGGGTACATGTGTGTCTCAGTTCTGGTTTCCTCGGTGTGTATGCCCAGCAGTGGGATTGCTGGGTTGCAAGTGACCACCTTCACCCCCTTCTGTCAGGTAGGAAATTGTAGATACTTTACAAGTCGACAATACTTTCCCTTCTCCAGACTGGAAGTGGAAAACCTCTTGCCAATATTCCTGGCCTGTGTACAGACTCCTCTGCAGGACTGGTCAGATATCTGAAAGCCTCTTCTAAATGCAGGGTCCCTGGGGAGCCCTGAGAGACTGAACATACATTGGCCAGATTATAAATAAAAATAGAACCCTGGCCCACAGCTTGCTGCAGTCTGCCCAGGAAGCCATCCTCCTGACAATAGTAGCCAGTCCAGAAAGCCAAATCTTAATCCCTGTGGCAATTGATCCCAAACAGCCAGGACTTGATTAATAACTGACAGCCTCCCTAATTTTTGTACCTACTTCCGCTATAGGACAGACAGGAGAAAGCCAGAATGCACCCCTAACCAATTATGCAGGAAAGCTCCATGTCTCACTGGCCTGTCTACTGCTCCTCCACGCTAACAACCTCCAGTCAGGGCTTCCTACCTTTTTTATCCACCAGAAAACTGTCACACTCTAACTCCTGCATTTTTTTAAAAAATAATTTTTATTAACTTATTTGTGACTGTGTCGCTGCACAGGCTTTTCTCTAGTTTTGGTGAGCGGGGGCTATTCCTCATTGAGGTGTGTGGGCTTCTCACTGTGGTGGCTTCTCTTGTTTCTGAGCATGGACTCTAGGCACATAGGCTTCAGTAGTTGCAGCACATGGGTTCAGTAGTTCTAGTTCCCGGGCTCTAGAGCACAGGCTCAGGAGTTGTGGCACACAGGCTTACTTGCTCCATGGGAGGTGGGAGCTTCCCGGACCAGGGATTGCACTCATGTCTCCTGCATCAGCAGGCGGATTCTTAACCACTGAGCCACCTGGGAAGCCCTTCTGCCTGCTTTTCAGTTTCTGTCACATGCAAGGGATGGTAGTCCACTCCCTTGCTACAGCAAGCTCTAAATCAATGGCCTTTGCTTGTTCTCATTTGGGTGGTCTTCATTCACTTCCACAGATCAGAAGTTTCCTGAAGCTCAGGGTGTTCCATGGATTTTTTTCACTCTTGGATACAATTTCCCTTTCTTTAAACACGAGATTGTTTCTAACCGACGCTTTTCAATAATTTCCCCAAAACTACTCTAAACAATGACCAGAATTGAGCATGTTTGTGCTGCGTGGTGCTAGTGGTAAGAACCCACCTGCCAATGTAGGAGACATGGGAGACGCGAGTTCGATCCCTGGGTCGGGAAGATCCCCTGGAGGAGAACATGGCAGCCCACTCCAGTACTCTTACCTGGAGAATCCCATGGACAGAAGAGCCAGGCGGGCTACTGTCCATAGGGTCACAAAGAGTTCGACAGGACTGGAGCGACTTAGCATGCATGCACGTGCTGGAAAGAGCACTGTTTTCTAGGAGATAAGAAGTAACACCTGGATTCCCAAATCTGTGCTCGGTGCTGTGAGTCAGCAAGTCTTTTAGACTTCTGCTACTTCCATCTCCTTATCTGTAAAATAGGACTAAGACATGATTGTCTGCTTAAGTATTTGGACCATACCCCATAGTCCTCGGGGCTTCCCTGATAGCTTAGTTGGTAAAGAATCCGCCTGCAATATAGGAGACACTGGTTCTGTTCCTGGGTTGGGAAGATCTGCTGGAGAAGGGATAGGCTACCCACTCCAGTATTCTTGGGCTTCCCTTGTGGCTCAGCTGGTAAAGAATCCGCCTGCAATGCGGGAGATGTGGGTTCAATCCCTGGGTTGGGAAGATCTCCTGGAGAAGGAAAAGGCTACCCACACCAGTATTCTGGCCTGGAGAATTCCTTGGACTTTATAGTCCATGGAGTCCCAAAGAGTTGGACACAACTGAGCGACTTTCACTTTCACTTTCCATAGCCCTCAATGTTTATAACACTGGGTGCACCTCTCAGGACTTTCTTACAGTCAAATTAAGAAAAAAATTTCTAGAGGAAGATATGGAGATATTTTATTTGAGAAGACCATGGCAATGGGGGGAGGGCACTGTTGTAATAGAGTGCTTGGAGCCGGAGATTTGCAAGGGTCTCCCACAGGTGTGGTCAGGAAGGGCTGTGCGGTATTCTGATGCTGGCTCAGGTTGAAAGTGGGTCAAAGTTCAGGCCCCTGAGGGGAGGGAAGAAGCCAGAGCAAAGTTAGGTCAAGTCATGTCAGCAGGTGTTTCGTCCACAATGGTCGATAGTGTTAGTTGCTTAGTTGTGTCAGATTCTTTATGACCCTGTGGACTGTAGCCTGCCAGGTTTCTCCGTCCATGAAATTCTCCAGGCAAGAATACTGGAGTGGATAGCCATTCTCTTCTCCAGGGGATCTTCCCGACCCAGAGATTGGGGTCTCCAGAAGGCAATGACAAGCCACTCCAGTACTCTTGCCTGGAGAATCCCATGGACGGAGGAGCCTGGTGGGCTGTAGTCCACGGGGTCGCTACGAGTTGGACATGGCTGAGTGACTTCACTTTCACTTTTCACTTTCACACATTGGAGAAGGAAATGGCAACCCACTCCAGTGTTCTTGCCTGGAGAATCCCAGGGACGGGGGAGCCTGGTGGGCTTCCGTCTATGGGGTCACACAGAGTCGGACACGACTGAAGTGACTTAGCAGCAGCAGCATTGCAGGCAGATTCTTTACCGTTTGAGCCACCAGGGACGCCTGATGGTCAGTGGGCTCAAACAATTTAGCTAATCATTGATAGACAAATAAGGGGAACTGGAATTTGTGTCTGGCTTCATCCTAAGTAAATGAGAGAGTATATATGAATCTTATCTATGTTACATGAAGGGTGTTTTTTTTCTTCCCATTTTATTGAGATATAATTGACATACAGCACTATATTAAGTTTAAAGTGTACAGCATAATGATTTGACTTACATATATCATGAGATGGTTGCCACAGTGAGTTTAGTGACCATCCATCATCATATATATATCATATATCATATCCTATATGTATCATATATAATATATATTTATATTTATATAAAGCAATAGAAAAAAATATTTCTTTTGTGATGAGTACTCTTAGGATTTACTCTCTTAACAGCTTTTATACCTAACATACAACAATGTTTTGTTTGTTGTTTGTTTGGGGGCTGAAATATGCAGCTAGGAAGAAACTGTAAAAAAAAAAATAAAAAATATAAATCATCTATATATCAATTTTTAAAAGTTTATTACAAAAGCAATGCAATTGATGAAGAAATGTGGTTGTTTCTAGCCATGTAAAACAAAATAAAATCAATTTGAAATCAAAGTGCCAAATATTTTTTAAAGTAGAAGATGAGATGATTGTAAAGAACTTTAGCTCTTCCCAAAGTGAGAAAACTCTGTTCCTTTAAGTCATCAAGGACATGGTAAAGTCAGAGTGAGGCTCAGGAAAGTATCCCGGTAAGACGTAGAATCTTTTGCCTTTTAGGCAGACTGAGAACACTTTTCTAATCTCTTAAGAAGCAGATGAGTAATCCAAGAAAATTTTGTCATTTGGCAACAAGAAAATAGAATTTCAGTTTTTCACCAGTATAATATTTGATACTAGTGATCTTTTAAAGGCAATCTTATAATAAACTCATTAACCCTTAACAAAGGAGGTTTCTCTCATAGCTCAGTTGATAAAGAATCTGCCTGTAATGGAGGAGACCTGGGTTCAGTTCCTGGGTTGGGAAGAGCCAGACACGACTTAGTGACTAAACCACCACCAACCCTTAACAAATGTTGACCATGACAAATACAGTTCCCTTTCTGTGAACCTTGTACAACTTTCTATATCCGTGCAGATTTTGTCCTCTGCATCCCTGTTGCTTGCTCTCAAACAATGAGTCATCTTACTTTAGGACAAAGCTACTCTTCTTTCCCTTAACAAAAGCACATCCTGAATACCTTGCATACAAATTTATTTTCCTATGCAGTTATTTCTCCCAGAGACTCATTCACATAGAATGATCATAACTTTTAACCCCAGCAACTTCTGTTCCACAGAAGTAACTGTAAAGTGGATAATTGTGAACTGTCACACACCATTTTATAGCAAAGCTTATGAATGTACATCTCACAACTTTTTATGGCCATATACATCTTTACAGTACAACTTCTTGATGTGGCAAAAGAAAACACATTCACTAACAGATCAAAATATATAAAGGCTTAAAAGTATGCTTAGTTGTTAATATTTCAGTATTTTATCTTATTAGATATGATGTAGGGTTTCCCTGGTGGCTCGGTGGTAAATAATCTGCCTGCCAATGCAGGAGACACAAGTTTGATCCCTGTAAGATCCCATATGCTGTGAAGAGCTAGACCCATGTGCCACAACAATTGAGCCTGTGCTGTAAAGCCGGGGAGCCTCAACTGCTGGGCCACGTGCTGCAACTACTGAAGCCCCTGTGCCCTAGAACCTGTGCTATGCAACAGGAGAAGCCACCACAGTGAGAAGACCCTGTACCACAACTAGACAGTAGCTCCCACTCTCCAGCTAGAGAAAAGCCCGACAGCAATGAAGACTCAGCACAGCCAAAAATAAATAAATAAATAAAGTTATTTTTTAAAAATAGTTATTTGAGATGGTTTACAGGGAAATTACTTTGCCAACAAAGGTCCGTCTAGTCAAGGCTATAGTTTTTCCAGTGGTCATGTATGGATGTGAGAGTTGGACTGTGAAGAAAGCTGATCGCTGAAGAATTGATGCTTTTGAACTGTGGTGTTGGAGAAGACTCTCGAGAGTCCCTTGGACTGCAAGGAGATCCAACCAGTCCATTCTAAAGGAGATCAATGCTGGGTGTTCATTGGAAGGACTGATGCTAAAGCTGAAATTCCAATACTTTGGCCACCTCATGCGAAGAGTTGACTCACTGGAAAAGACCCTGATGCTGGGAGGGATTGGGGGCAGGAGGAGAAGGAGTTGACAGAGGATGAGATGGCTGGATGGCATCACTGACTCGATGGACATGAGTTTGAGTGAACTCCGGGAGTTGGTGATGGACAGGGAGGCCTGGCGTACTGCCATACATGGAGTCATGAAGAATCAGACACGGCTGAGTGACTGAAGTGAACTGAACTGAACTGGACAGGGAAATTTAAAAAAAAGAGGAAATGATGTATGTAAATCATCTAGCATAAACCGGAACATGCCAAGGACTGCAGGCAGTCACCAAGCTCTAGGACCAGACAAGAAAAAATCGTCCCTTAGAACCTGCAGAAGAAGGATGGCCCTGCGGACATCTCAATTTCAGATTCTAGCCTCCAGAACTCTGAGACAACAAATTTCTGTTGCTCAAAGCCACCCAGTTTATAGCATTTTGTTAGGACAGCCCTAGGAAACTCATCCAGTTAGTAACCCATGGGATTAGATAATCACATCAGACATAAAGACCTTAAAGAAGACAGGAAATCCCCCTCATGTTACTGCTCTAATGCTTCTCACACTGTCCCAATGCAAAGAATCCTCCTTCATTCAATCTTCAGTTGAGGAGCTGAAGGAACTTCCTGGAAAAATCTCACAAGAGGAACCAAAGAGAAATAGGAGGGGCCTTGCAGAAGAGCTGGAGGAAAGTCACCTTGCCTGGAAGAATCACTGAACTCAGCATGTCATGTGAGATGGCCATCCAAAGCCCTGAATGAAGATCCCAGATCCCCAGGACACAGAGGATCAGAGAAGCCAATGTGAAAACCTAGGTGAAGACGGCATGGTCCACGGGAGGGCTGGCATTCGGTCTGAGACATAGCACCAGCAAACTGTCCAAGACAAATCCAGATTTGGGTAAGGGGGAATATTTGAAAGGACTATTGTAAGTGGTTGCCAGAGGTTGGAGAAAAGGCAGGCAGTGGACAGTGGCTCTCTAATGGGGATGAGAGTTTCAGTTTTGCAAGATGAAAAAGTTCTGGAGATCTGTAACACAATAAAGTGAGCGTGCTTAACATGACCAAACCACCCACTTAAAAATGTTTAGGGTGCTAATGTTTACGCTATGTGCCTTTTACCACAACTTAAAAAAATACTCAAAAAAGAGAAAGGCTTATAATATGGGGAAGGGGCCCACTGCAAAATAACACATTGACCACAAGATTGCAAGCATCTCAAAGGTCAGGTGGAAAATGACTTTTTTTAATTTTGTTGTTCAGTCAGTAAGTCATGTCTGATTCTGCGACCCCATGGACTGCAGCACATCCGGCTTCTCTGTCCTTCACTATCTCCCAGAGTTTGCTCAAATTCATGTCCATGCTATCTAACTCTCTCATCCTCTACTGCCCCCTTCTCCTCCTGCCCTCAGTCTTTCCCAGCATCAGAGTCTTTTCCAATGAGTCCGCTCTTCGCCTCAGCTGGCCAAAGTATTGGAGCTTCAGCTTCAGCATCATCAGTCCTTCCAATGAATATTCAGGGTTGATTTCCTTTAAGATTGACTGGTTTGATCCCCTTGCTGTTCAAGGAACTCTCAAGAGTCTTCTCCAGCTCCACAATCCAAAAGCATCCATTCTTTAATGCTCAGTCTTCTTTATGGTTCAACTCTCACATTTGTACATGACTACTGGAAAAACCATAGCTCTCACTATACAGACCTTTGTCAGCAAAGTGATGTCTCTGCTTTTTAATACACTGTCTAGGTTTATCATAGCTTTTTTTCCAAGGAACAAGTGTTTTTTATTTTCATGGCTGCAGTCACCATCCATAGTGATTTCGGACCCCAAGAAAATAAAGTCTGTCACTGCTTCCACTGTTTCCCTAAAGGGGAGTAAACAGACCAGAAGGAGCTGGATGTTGCCTATGGAGTGAACGACTTGATGGCTGGACCATTGATCAGGGAAGGTCCATGTTCATGGTCAGCTTTTGGGCTGGGGGAGGATGATTAAGGAAGGGTTGTTCTGAATTATGCCGATTCAGGTTGAAGGTGGGTCAAATGTCAGGGGCCTGGCGGGAGAGGAGAAGCCCCAGTCAAGTTTGAAAAAAAGAATAGTTACCAGGCCTGAACCAGGGTGGCAGCTGGATCCTTACAAATTGGACAATTGATGAGCATTTGTTCCCTTCAATTTTGTATCTTTATATAATCTAATAACTTTTGTGTGATCCTCAGTTTTCTTTTAATGCTTTAGACAGATACAGAACCAGTGTTTAATGTAAGTTAGATCATGTAAGTTAGAAGACAGGTAGTTGTTGGTCTGAACAATTTGGTGTCAGTGGTTAGGGGAAAGGAGGCATAGACTTAGATTTTTTGGAAATAGTTGATAGTTTTTCAAAAGGGAAGACCCACTGTAAACCAGTAGCCAGGTCATGACTATTTCCATTCTTTGAACTTGAATTCTACAGGTTTCCCTTTATTATGATGCTGTCACAATGCACCCCTCCCCCAACACACATATACATGCACTTTGCCAGGAAAGGTTTGGGGATTATTTGAGGGAGAGAGACTGATACGTTCACAGAAAACAAACCTTAACAAACTGATAATGTGCATTTGAAAATCCATTTGTTTATGTATTTGAAAAACAGGAAATTCAACATAAACAAAGCAAAAATGTGTAGTTTGAGAAGATATTCAAATATTAATATCCATGGAAAAGAATTGCTCAGAAGAACAAAGGAAAGCTTGATATTGCTTGAGTCATGACGTTTTCCAAGAGAGTAAGATAGTAGAGTGTTTGGTTAGTTGATGTTGGACTTTCAGCACCTTTGACATGAGTACTGATTGTGGAGGGGCCCACCCCCTACTTATGGGTTATTTGCACTCCTCGGTGGGCCTAAGGGTATTTTTGTCATCATTTATCCCACCTGTGTCTGTCAGTTCCTCCCCACTCGCCTCCTCCCACGACAGCCTGGCTCATGTTTCTCAGGAAAGCGCTAAGCCAGTTATTAATAACAGCCCAGCGAGTCTCCTGAGCCACCTAGGAGCAGATGGTGTTTTTCACAAAAGAGAGAGATCATCTCCTTGACTTTGGACTTCACTTATCGAACCCCTGAACAGTAAGTTGTTTTTTTTTTTCAGTGGCCTTTTAAAATGTTGACAAGAGGAAAGTTTAGCAGAAGTCTTGCTTGCTTCTGGTAGGGGAATACAGGAAGCTCAAAGACTCTGGAAGCCTGTTTTCTCTCCCTGTCTTTCAATGTCTCTCCAGTTTTTATAAGGTTATTTATATGATCTAATATGAATTAGAATTCTATCCCCTCCATTTCCTTCTGGCTTAATAAAGACAGAAGGAGAAGCAAGGGATTAATATGATCTCAAAGCTTGACCCAGCCTTGTGGTCACACCAGATATTAGTATTTATTATTGATTATTTTATAATATTAATTATTATTATTAACATTATTTCTGCCTTTCTGTGTTCCCTCCCCAAAGAGAGGATTTCAGTGATTTCAAAGAGAAATTTCACGTATGGAAAGCGTCTGCAGGGGAATATTGGACTGGACACTTGGGCCTTATCTGTCATTTTTCCATGTTTGAGGTTTGCTGCAGAGAGAGGGCACCTGTCATGTTGCTTGAATTTATTGCCTTCTTGAGTGTTTAGCGAAAGGTTTTCTTTTGAAATAATGGTTGTTTCTGAGAGTCCTGCAAAGTAGGTCACTGTGTTTTCTGTCTGGAAAAGGAGGACCCTGAACCTGGGGCCCTGCCCAGCCCTCTCAGAAAAGATGAAAGCTGACTCTCCAGTCCCTCCTCAGGATTACAGACTAAGAGAGCTTTCTGCTTTGGTTACGTGTGTTCAGTCCTCTTGAACACGGGCATCAGGCTTCTAAATGAGAGAGGCATCACAAGGAACGGGAAGGAGGCAGATGCTGGCTTGGTACTGAGGCCTGGCTCAACAAGCTGTGTGACCTTAAGCAAGTACTCAGCCTCTCTGAGCCTCAGTTTCCTTGTTTATGAGATGAGAGTTATAACCTCTTTGATAAGGTGGTGGGTTTTACTCACAGTGTTTCTAAGTGGCCGAGTATGGGAACATTATTGATGAAGTCCCTCATTTGAATTTTTTTCTTGAATCTTCTTAACCTAGAACCTCCAACATGGTCTTTGATGGGAAAGTTTAAACTGTAGAGACAATAATTGGCTTTTAGTGCTTTTAATAACATCATCCTTAGGATCGTGTCAGCCAGGGGAATGCTGAGGCTGGGACCATTGGAGGATGCCATATGGTGAGCAGTTCAGGACATTAGGCTATGGCTAAACTACAAGATATAGTGAAAGATGAACCTGGCATGCTGCAGTCCATGGGGTCGCAAAGAGTTGGACGTGACTTAGTGACTAAACAACTACAACAAGATCAATGATGCTGGGGAAACTTTCAAAATGATTTCAAAACACAAACTATTATTTTAATAAACTTTTCTGCTTTTCTATAATCAGCATTCTGAAATTTTTCTTTTTGTTCCATGCTTCTGTGGTTCCTAAAGACTGATTACCCCTCTTCCTAGCTCCAATTCTGTGTCTGGATGAGACAGAAAGGAAGGTTGTTTCAGAGAATACCTACTTCCCAAAGTGGTACCCTGTATGCTCGGGAGACAGGATGAGATTTTTGTTTTCCACTGCAAGCTTTCATTCTGCAAATGTTTATTTAATTCCCACTGTGTGAATACACAGTGCTAGATTAGCAAAGGGTCACTAAACTCAGAAATAGGAGAGAGAAGTCATTTCATGAGTAACTGATATAAGTCAGAATGGCCTTGATCCATGGTACATGAGAAGTACAAACAGTGGGCAGGTATTCCACAGGGCCATCATCCCCAAAACTTATTCACTGAGGATGGGTATTATCATCAGACCTCACCTTGGAGAGCTGTGCGTTCTTAGAAAACAACTCATTGCTTTTCAGTGTTCCTCCCTGTGTTTACCTTCTGTGCAACAAGCTTGGGAGGCACAGAAAAACTCACCATAAAGTAAAATCTCATCCTCCCCACCCCAGTTTTTGTGTTTTTTTTTTTTTGAGTACCTGTTTTGTTCCAAAATGAAAGTGAACTATACAGTTCATGGAATTCTTTAGGCCAGAATACTGGTGTGGGTAGCCTTTTCCTTCTCCAGGGGATCTTCCCAACCCAGGGATTGAACCCACGTCTCCCTCATTGCAGGCAGATTCTTTATCAGCTGAGCCACAAGAGAAGCCCAAGAATACTGGAGTGGGTAGCCTATCCCTTCTCCAGCAGATCTTCCCAACCCAGGAATAGAACCAGTGTCTCCTGCATTGCAGGCGGATTCTTTACCAATTGAGCTATCAGGGAAGCCCCAGTCCCGTGCTAAATGCTAGAAATTTAATTTGGCCTTAGAAGAGGTTACAGTCTTTCATTGAACCTGAAATTCTGTTCTCCAACCTGGCCATCTGCCTTCTCAGCTTAACTTGACTCCAAATAACACTTAGCTGGTTTCAAAAATCAAATATTAGATTAAAATGACAAAACTGCTAGCAATGAATTCAGGCAAAGGAGTGTGTGTTGCAGGCCAAGAAAGTAGTTTAAAAGGTTTTCCTGAATGCTTTTAAGAAGCCAAACAGGTCCAGAGACCTCCCCTCCACTCGCCAAACCTGGGAGGACACTTGTTTCGATATGAGAGCTCTGCAGATAAAACCCCCAAATCCAACAAAGAAGCACCTGGCCTCAGCTCCACTCCTGCCTCATCACACCATGGAAGGTGTCATGTGGGACCACCCTGTGGGGCTCCACAAGGAAGCTGGTCCTCACCACAACTCTGGACAGTTCGTCTGGCCTCATAAGACTGCACTACAGCTGTGATTCCTGGCAAGGGTTGGGGAACTTGGCAGAGAGAAGGTTGAAAACATTTTGATTGTTTTGGTTCCAGAATCTTTCTTAATGTTAAGTGCCTGTGACTGAGTAATTCATGTCTTCTTAGGGGCAGTGCAATCTCCTATTTGGTTTAGGAACAAGGTCTCGGAAAATTTCAGCCTTCAGGAGTCTTGGTACTGGATGATTAAGAGGAGATGTTTGTTCATAGGTAGAAAAACTGTTCATTTTAGGGCCGGAATATTTACTCAAGATGTGTGAGGCAAGGGACTTCTCTGGTGCTCCAGGGGTTAAGGCTCTGCACTTCCAAAGCGGGGAATATGGGGTCCTTCCCTGGTCAGGGAACTGAGATCCCACATGCTGTGTGTGCCTGTGTGCTCACTCAGTCGTGTCCGACTCTTTGCAACCCCTTGGACTGTAGCCCACCAGGCTCCTCTGTCCATGGGATTTCCGAGGCAAGAATACTGGAGCGGGTTGCCATTTCCTCCTCCAGGGGATCTTCTTGACCTGAGTCTCCTGCATCTCCTGCATTGGGAGGCAGATTATTTACCACTGAGCTACCTGGGAAGCCCTGCCACATGCTGTGCACATGGCCAAAACAATTAATTAATTAATTAATGTTTTTAAAAACTGTGAGGCCTGGTCATATATGGCTTGGGAAAGCCCAGATTGGACAGCTATTGACATAGAGAGAAAGCATGAGAACTAGTCGAAGGGGAGGAGAGCAGAGGGATTCCACAGAGGTCTGGGACCCTCTCTGCACTCCTGGGGGGTCACGTGGACCCTCATGGGGCTCTGCCGGGCCAGACAGTGCCCTCTGGCCCACATGTCTGTGCGTCTGTCTCTGCTTCCTGGGGCTTGCCATCTCTTAAGTCCATCTGAGTCCCTCACTTCCCTCCATCATTGTCGGACTGCAGGAAGTGTCCACCTTTTTGACTCCCAAGCTTCATCATATCAACGTTATTTTATCCATTGCCAGGCAACATGCTGGGCTCTTAGCTCACCTTTTTCTTTTGACCACTCCTGAGATGCTGCAGTGGCTTAGACTTTAAAGCCAAACTGACTTCCATTCAAATCCCTGGTCATCCCCTGGAGTCTGATCTCAAATAGCTCCCTGAGGTCTCTGGTCATCAGTCTCTCCAACTAAGGAAATAGAAGCATTAGCACTCACCTCACGTGGCTTTATGAGATTAAAATCAGAATATGTGCAGGCCCTTCTTAACTATAGTCATCAATAAAACCCTTTCAATCCCATGCAAGACTGGTTATGTCTATCTCCAGATGAGATAGCAGATGAGGTTAAATGTCTTGTCAATGGCTATCATGCTAATACCAGCCAGAACCAGGATCTCAAGCCAGTTCCATCTGGCTCCACAACCTTCCTGACCCCCATCTCTGTGACAGGGCATGTGTTTCTGTCTCCAAGCAAAGTCCACTTTGTCAATTCTGGCAAGTCTTACCTCCCAAGTTTCCAAGTTCTCCTTGTGGCTTATTTTATCCTGGACATTGGCTTTCCCTTGGCCTGAATCAAAGCAATTGGGAGGTGGTGAATGTAGAATATCTTCAAATAGCCAAGTCTGGTGAAATGCAGAATCCAATTTATCATAAATGTATCAAAAACTTGCTGAGGCAATTAATATGGTAGCTCAGAAGAAAAATAACTGTGTGACCTCAGACAAGTTACTGTACTTCTCTGGGCCTCGCTTGTCAAATGAGAAGCTGGAAGAAATCTCAAATTTCTTTGCCAGTGCTAACATTTCTATCATAGTTGAGATTTTTTTCACTACAGTTGTTTTTCTTAGCTAGAGAGAGAAAGGTCTCCTTGAAATCGTATTTTAATGAGGAATCAAGGCTTAACAATCATGCTCATAATCACTTCGGTGTAAAACCGTATGCCATTTATTATTATTCTCGTTCAGACTTTCTCTGTACAACGCTCATATTATTGATGAGTTAATTTCTCAGACATCTGTTAAATTCTCTTCCTCATGTAATTCCTCACATAATTAATTCAGAAAATGCACCTTGAACTCTATTTTGGAAACTTACAGAATGCACAAAATCCTTTTAACTATTGAATATGCCTGATTTTTTAGTTAACTTCTGAATGACTCAAAATTAAGGAGTTGATGTCTCCTATCCTACCAGGCTTTCGTCTGTTTCTAGAACCTTAAGGAGACAAATCACCATTTTGCTGGAGAAACAGTAACCATCCCAACAGGACATTTCCATCATGAAACACTGTAAGGGTTTTGTTCTCTTCCAACATTTGACTAGGTCTCATAATTACAGGGCAAAAAAAAAAAAGAAAAAACATCAACAAGGTATGATTCCTATATGATTTCTCAGGTTTCTAAAAGATAAATTTCATTAAACATAAATTTTGTGGGAGAGAGACATTTTCCGGAGACAAAATTGAAACTACCCAACTTTGGGATTTTATTTTTGAAATTTTGGTGGTAAAAGTAGACTTACTATATGTGTTTTTCTTGTTGTAGTTATCTTTTGGGCAAAATGAGCTTTCAGTCTTCCACGAAAGCTTCTGCTTGATGTGCAATTATTAAATCATATTGTTAAAAATGATTAACATCAAATACCATGATGCAGTGGGATTCAGGATGGGTAAGTCCATCCCCACTTTCTAGGAAGACAGCAACTGCCCATGGGGGTTGCATGCAAACAAATAACCATAATACACTGTAGTGAGTTTCAATACATTCCAGATAAGTGGATACTAAATTCTGCCCGAGGACATCAGGCAGGATCACAGAGGAGATATGTTGGGCTTCAAATGATGAGTAGGTGTGTGACAGTTTTGCATGTTTGGATACCTAAAGAGAAGCTGAGGAAACTGATTCATTTAAGGGAGGTAATATGGTAGAGTATAATTGATAATGATAGTTATCCTTGCTTATTAAGTGTTTACTCGCTAGGCACAAGTATTATCTCATTTAATTCTCACACTGCCCTGAGAAGTGGCTACTGTCATTACTGGGCTTCCCAGGTGGCACAGTAGTAAAGAATCGCCTCCCAGTGTAGGAGACACAAGAGACTCAGGTTCGATCCCTGGTTCAGGACGATTCCCTTGGAGTAGGAAATGGCAACTCACTCTAGTATTCTTGCCTGGAAAATTCCATGGACAGCAGAGCATTGTGGGATACAGTCCATGGGGTCACAAAGAGTCAGACACAACTGAGCGTGCGCACACACACACACACACACACAGTTATTATCATCTCCGTTTTATAGAAGTGCTAAAGCTGATCGCCGAAGAATTGATGCTTTTGAACTGTGGTGCTGGAGAAGACTCTTGAGAGTCCCTTGGACTGCAAGGAGATCCAACCAGTCCATTCTAAGGGAGATTGATCCTGGGTGTTCATTGGAAGGACTGATGCTAAAGCTCAAACTCCAATACTTTGGCCACCTCATGCGACGAATTGACTCACTGGAAAAGACTCTGATACTGGGAGGGATTGGGGGTGGGAGCAGAAGGGGACGACAGAGAATGAGATGGCTGGATGGCATCACCGACTCTGTGGACTTGAGTTTGAGTGAACTCCGGGAGTTGGTGATGGACAGGGAGGCCTGGCGTTCGGTGATTCATGGGGTCGCAGAGAGTCGGACACGACTGAGCGACTGAAC
This sequence comes from Moschus berezovskii, assembly GCF_049115385.1. NCBI lineage: Eukaryota > Metazoa > Chordata > Mammalia > Artiodactyla > Moschidae > Moschus > Moschus berezovskii. The sequence goes on along the minus strand of NC_142471.1, from coordinate 15,711,784 downwards.
TGAACTGAACAAACAGAGGCACAGAGAGTTAATATGACTTGCCCAGGGTCTCCTGGTAAGTGGCAGATCCAAGTCAAATACCACCAATCTTATTCCTGACCCATCTCTCAACTACCAAGTCCTGGAAGCATTCTTGTTATTTCTCCATCCAGCTAATGTTAATGAGATCAAGAGGAGAAATTCCCTGGTGGGCCAGTGGTTAAGATTTCTTGCTTCCACTGCAGGGGACATGGGTTCAATCCCTGATTGAGAAACTAAGATCCCACAAGCCGCTGGCACAGCCAAAAAAAAAAAAACATCAAGGGGACAAACTTGTCAGTCATAAGATGATCAGTGGGTCAATAACAAAACTAATAATAGGAGAGAATAAAATTGCAGGAGTAAAAACTCACACACACAAAAAAAGATTAAAAAAACTGAACTTTCAGCTAATCAGGTTGCTAGATAGTAAACTTGTAGTAGTGGCCTGTGAAAAATCCATTTATAAAGAGAAGATGGTTTTGATGTGAATAAAACTGGCTGTTGTAACAGTATTCCAGCAAATTTGGGGTTATCAGGCCCAGAGAGGAAACTTCAAGACTATCCATCCCTTTGTTCACCCAGCAGTACACATATACGGAAAGGAGTCAGGACTAAAGAGAAAGAATGGCTGTTGGTAATTACATGCGGATATTTCCATTTCAGTCAGTTTCCTTTTCATTTGAAAGCATTAATAAATCCACGTAGTTGAAGCAGAGTGGCATCTGGGGGCTAAAGTTCTAGGTTACTAGTGTCAAGGCTCTAGCTTCGAACCTTGGGCAGTTGCTCCATGTCCCAAGAGTGCCTAATCACAACCTGGCACATACTAGACCCATGAGAAATGGCCATTATTATACTTTACTTAAAAGTAAAAGTGGAAGAGGTCGTTGCTCAGTCCTATCTAACTCTTCATGACCCCATGGACTGTAACCTGCCAGGCTCCTCTGTCCGTGGGATTCTCCAGGTGAGAATCCCGGAGTGGCTAGCTGTTTCTTTCTCTAGGGGATTGTCTCAATCCACGGACTGAACCCAGGTCTCCTGCATTGCAGGCAGATTCCTTACTGTCTGAGCCACTTCAAGTGACTTGTTAAGCAAGAGTAGACAGATGTCAATGGTGTCTCATTTTTCTATTTGTGTCTCTAGGGAACTTCTGTGAATATTATCTTGACCATTAGATATTGATGGAAATAAGTAGGATTAGGAAATTCTTATCAAAGCAGAAAATATTTTTGAAATGTGACTCATGTGTTTAAGACTATAATCTTGAATCCAATAAAAAGTGTTTTTCTTCTGACTGGAAAAACAGACTTTGCAAAGTATGTTCTCTTCTTTGTCTTGACTGAGACTCCACGCCTAAAAAGTGGAAATAGTATAGGTTGGGAGAGATTGAAAAATGGGTTAAGTCTTAGGACAAGTAATAATTTTATGAAATAGAGGGGGTTTTACTGGTTCATTTCCATTGTTTTTATTTCCCTAGGGGACCAAACCATTTAGCAAATACACCCTTCTTGGGGTCCCAGGAGTCTCTACAATCTACAAGATTGTAGAGATTTGAAAGACTAGTGCCTACAAGTTGATGGCAGAGTAAAAAACAGAGAATGCAATGAAATTCAACCTCCAGAGACCAAAAGTGACTACTACTAGACATTTGTCTATCTTTCTTTGTGGGATACCACTGTTCAAGCATTCAATAAACAGATTAATTTGGGTTAGATTATTTGGACTCTTGGTGGAGTCAAAAGAGAATAAAATAAAGACAAGTTTTGAAAACTAGATAAGAGATTATTCATACTACTTTCAGTATAACTTTATAGAAATTAACTTCTACAAAATAAATTGTTTCTCACTGCCTTTTGGAAATAGGGAAAAGAAAGGTATAGAGAGACATTCAAAAGATAGGGGCAATTATTTGCAGCCATCTGAAATTTCAACATGAAATATGTTAGGTCCCAAATACCCTAGGATGTCTTATATCAGAAATTGGAGTTAATGTTATTTTAGCTAGGATTTTTAAATGGTATATTCAAAATAAGATAGTTCCACTCAATACATTCTATTACACTTTAAGAAGTGTGTTAGCTTGTTTAAAATTAATCAACTTATTTTTGAAATTTGTTTATTCAGTGCATGTTTTATCCAATAAAAAACACTACAAATCATCTTTTTTTCTGAAGAGGCTGCTGTGAAATAGCCATTCCTCCAAAAGAATGTTCCTAAGAGAAAAAACACATGATTAGCAAGCTTCTAGCATAGCAAGGACTAATTAGGCAAAATGTAAATCAAGCATCATTTAATCCCCAGTAAGATCTGAGTGTGCTAGTAAACTTGTGGTACAGATTTGAGTGCTTCCAGTGATTTAGTTCTAGAAACAGATCTAACATTACGGAGAAGACCCAAACAGGAACCACCCACATTCCTGTTCTTCATGAGCATTTTGGAATGAAGCAAGAACATGTTCTTTAGCCAAAGAGATTTAATATAAACTCAAGAAAAATAAATGGGTCAGTGAAACATTTTAATGAAAATGCATAATTTATTGGATAAAGTGTAGGTTACATATTTTCATTCAAATCTCTCACTGATACATTTAATTTTCCTGAGTTCATATTTGTTAAAATGATTTGTTTGACAAAAATAAGGTCATTACTTTTAAATAGATGGACAAGAAAGAGGACAGGGAGTTAGAAGACTTTTCTTTAGTGTTCTGAAGTTTCATAAGCAACATCCTTTACATGAAAATGTGAGAAATGAAAGAAACAAGTGGAAAAAAATCACGTATAGTCCTTCACCCAATGGAAGGACTGATGCTAAAGCTGAAATTGCAATACTTTGGCCACCTCATGCGATGAGTTGACTCACTGGAAAAGACTCTGATGCTGGGAAAGGTTGGGGGCGGGAGGAGAAGGGGAGGACAGAGAATGAGATGGCTGGATGGCATCACCGACTCTGTGGACGTGGGTTTGAGTGAACTCCGGGAGTTGGTGATGGACAGGGAGGCCTGGCATGCTGTGATCATGGGATCGCAAAGAGTTGGACATGACTGAGCGACTGAACTGAACTGAAAGCCATTATTGACATTTGTAGAGAATTCTTTGACTTTTTAAAGAATATTTCAATTGTGAAGTCCTACATACCTATAGGATTGAAATTGCCAAGAGAATGCACTGGTCATAGCAAACACCCTCTTCCAACAACACAAGAGAAGACTCTACACATGGACATCACCAGATGGTCAACACCGAAATCAGACTGATTATATTCTTGGCAGCCAAAGATGGAGAAGCTGTATACAGTTAGCAAAAACAAGACCAGGAGCTGACTGTGGCTCAGATCATGAACTCCTTATTGCCAAATTAGGACTTAAATTGAAGAAAGTAGGGAAAACCACTAGACCATTCAGATATGACCTAAATCAAATCCCTTATGATTATACAGTGGAAGTGAGGAATAGATTTAAGGGACTAGATCTGACAGATAGAGTGCCTGATGAACTCTGGATCGAGGTTCGTGACATTGTAAGGAGACAGGGACCAAGACCATCCCCATGGAAAAGAAATGCAAAAAAGCCAAATGGCTGTCTGAGGAGGCCTTACAAATAGCTGTGAAAAGAAGAGAAGCGAAAAGCAAAGGAGAAAAGGAAAGATATAAGCATCTGAATGCAGAGTTCCAAAGAATAGCAAGGAGAGATAAGAAAGCCTTCCTCAGCGATCAATGCAAAGAAATAGAGGAAAACAACAAAATAGGAAAAACAAGAGATCTCTTCAAGAAAATTAGAGATTCTAAGGGAACATTTCATGCAAAGATGGGCTCGATAAAGGACAGAAATGGTGTGGACCTAACAGAAGCAGAAGATATCAAGAAGAGGTGGCAAGAATACACAGGAGAACTGTACAAAAAAGATCTTCACGACCAAGATAGTCACGATAACGTGATCACTGACCTAGAGCCAGACATCTTGGAATGTGAAGTCAAGTGGGCCTTAGAAAGCATCACTACGAACAAAGCTAGTGGAGGTGATGGAATTCCAGTTGAGCTATTTCAAATCTTGAAAGATGATGCTGTGAAAGTGCTGCACTCAATATGCCAGCAAATTTGGAAAACTCAGCAGTGGCCACAGAACTGGAAAAGGTCAGTCTTCATTCCAATCCCAAAGAAAGGCAATGCCAAAGAATGCTCAAACTACTGCACAATTGCACTCATCTCACACGCTAGTAAAGTCATGCTCAAAATTCACCAAGCCAGGCTTCAGCAATATGTGAACCATGAACTCCCAGATGTTCAAGCAGGTTTTAGAAAAGGCAGAGGCACCAGAGATCAAATGGCCAACATCCGCTGGATCATGGAGAAAGCAAGAGAGTTCCAGAAAAACATCTATTTCTGCTTCATTGACTATGCCAAAGCCTTTGACTGTGTGGATCACAATAAACTGTGGAAAATTCTGAAAGAGATGGGAATACCAGACCACCTGACCTGTCTCTTGAGAAACCTGTATACAGGTCAGGAAGCAACAGTCAGAACTGTACATGGAACAACAGACTGGTTCCAAATAGGAAAAGGAGTACGTCAAGGCTGTATATTGTCACTTTGCTTATTTAACTTCTATGCAGAGTACATCATGAGGAACGCTGGGCTGGAAGAAGCACAAGCTGGAATCAAGATTGCCGGGAGAAATATCAATCACCTCAGATATGCAGATGACACCACCCTTATGGCAGAAAGTGAAGAGGAACTCAAAAGCCTCTTGATGAAAGTGAAAGAGGAGAGTGAAAAGGTTGGCTTGAAGCTCAACATTCAGAAAACAAAGATCATGGCATCTGGTCCCATCACTTCATGGGAAATAGATGGAAAAACAGTGGAAACAGTGTCAGACTTTATTTTTGGGGGCTCCAAAATCACTGCAGATGCTGATTGCAGCCATGAAATTAAAAGACGCTTACTCCTTGGAAGGAAAGTTATGACCAACCTAGATAGTATATTGAAAAGCAGAGACATTACTTTGCCAACAAAGGTCCGTCTAGTCAAGGCTATGGTTTTTCCCATGGTCATGTATGGATGTGAGAGTTGGACTGTGAAGAAAGCTGATCGCCAAAGAATTGATGCTTTTGAACTGTGGTGTTGGAGAAGACTCTTGAGAGTCCCTTGTACTGCAAGGAGATCCAACTAGTCCATTCTAAAGGAGATCAATCCTGGGTGTTCATTGGAAGGACTGCTGCTAAAGCTGAAACTGCAATACTTTGGCCACCTCATGCGACGAGTTGACTCACTGGAAAAGACTCTGATGCTGGGAAAGGTTGGGGGCGGGAGGAGAAGGGGACGACAGAGAATGAGATGGCTGTATGGCATCACCGACTCTGTGGACATGAGTTTGAGTGAACTCCGGGAGTTGGTGCTGGACAGGGAGGCCTGGCGTTCGGTGATTCATGGGGTCGCGGAGAGTCGGACACGACTGAGCGACTGAACTGAACTGAACTGAACATACCTGTAGAAAGGCCTATACAATTTCTGTGTTCAGTTTAGGAAGTAATTAAAAACTTATTATCAACATAACCACCACCAAGGACAGAAAGTGAAAATTTTAAAATGAAGGAGGCTTCCCAGTGGTCCAGTGATGAAGACTGAGACTCAGCGCCTCCACTGCAGGGAGAATTAAGCTCCTTGCATGGCACGTGGCGGGCCAGATTTAAAAAGAAAGAAAGAAATGAAATGCTTCTGGAAGCTCTCCACCCCTTTTATTAACACCACCACTATGCTGACTTTATGGTAGTCAGTCCTTTGCTTTACTTGGTCAATTAATCACCTACACCATTGCTACCCATATTATGCACCCCTAAGTCATGCAGGTTTCATCGTTTCCCTACTTTACATATGTATATTTACCATGTGTTTTCTTTTGTGTCTTGCTTTTTAAAAACTCAATATTATGTTTGTAAAATTCACCACTGTATTTTCATGTAGTTGTAACTTAATTTTCATTATTGTATAATATTCCATTATATGGATTTATCTATCCACTAATAGGCATTTGGTTTGTTTTTAAGTTGCTGCTGCTGCTAAGTCACTTCAATGTATTACAAATAAAGTTTGAATGTGTGTCCTGTTGTGGATATCCATGCTTGTATTTCTAGTATATACCTAGGAGTATAATGACTGGTCCTAAGGTATTCGTTTAAGTCATACTTAAATATTTCAACATGATTTTCTAAGTAATGTTTCTGTCATTTTGTAGTTGTAATAATCATCATTTTGTTGGATAAATAATTTTTCAGTTGTGTCTGAATTTTACAGCCTGGTCTTTGCAAATAAATTCACTCCTCCACTTTCTAGTTTGTTTGTAAAAGTGATACAAAATCTTAAAACTTACCAAATTTATAGCAGATATAAACTCTCATGAAGTATTCCTTCTCATGCAGAAAGAGAAATTTTGTGTGTTGTACTATGGAAGATAATGAAACATATATTTTAAAAATAATTTCAGGAACTTTCAAAATTTAAGTTATATTTGACACAAACATTGTGTAAGTTTAAGGTGTACAGTATACTGATCTGATAGGTTTATATTGTAATATGACTGCCGTGGTAGCGTTAGCTAACACCTCTATCACATCACATGATTGTCATTTCTTCTGTGCTGAAAGCAATTGACATCTAGTCTCTTAGCGAGTTCAATGTGTATAATACACTTTTATGACTATGCGCACTGTGCTGTGTATTACCTCTCTGGAACTTACTTGTCTATCAGCTGCATATATGTAACCCTTAAACAGCATCTCTTCTGTTCCCCCCACCCCCCAAGAACTATTGTTTTAAAAGAATGGTAAATGTTTGCCCTGTCAGGAAAATTCTAGAATTCTGTTTAACTTTTCTGTGAAAGGTGTAGTTTTTAGCTGTAGTTTCTGTAGTCCACTAAAATTAATGTATCCCATTTTTCCAACTTCTTCGCGAGTTTCTCCACGCAGGCTCCCTGCCTGTCCACTTCCCAGACCACCTCACCATTCAATAAAGGCTTTTAATGTGCTTTGACACAGGAACCAAGTTTGCTAAGAGACCACCTGTGCTGAATGCACTTTGTCCTAGGAAGGGCGGCCAGAGAGAAAACCGAGGAGCAGCATTATCTGCCTCTATCCGGACTACATCAGGTGAGAAGCGGGTTTCTGTGCACTCTTCAATCCCCACCACTCATCTGATCTTTCCCGTGCTTCCTATTCCGTCTCTCTCTTACTGTAATTGGATAAAATTGAAGGTACCCCTCGAAGTACAGACTGAAGAAACGCAAGCTGGAGGTGGAGGAAATACGAGGCAAGGAAAATCACTTTGCAAATTCATGTGTTATTCTTACCCCTTGCTTCCCAAACACGGCACAAGGAATTGTTGAACTGAAGGGAAATTCTAGGTGTTTACTTTGCCAATGTGGGCTTCCCTGGTGGCTCAGCAGTAAAGAATACACCTGCAGTGCAGGAGATGCTGGTTCCATCCCTGGGTTGGGAAGATCCCCTGGAGAAGGAAATGGCAACCCACTCCAGTATTCTTGCCTGGGAAATTCCATGGACAGAGGATCCTGAAGGGCTCTCTATGGTCACAAACCACCATCACCACTTTGCCAATGATTGCTGCTAAATTTTGGGCAAATCATCCCCTGCTTCAGGGAGGGGTTAGTTATCACAGAGATGAATCAAAAGGGAGAAGGTGTCAATCAAAAGAGGGAGAGGTATTTGTATACATCTCATCTATCTCCCTGTTTCTCTTTCATGTTCTCTCCTAAAACTCTACCTGCCTTTTTGGGTTTGAGCAAAAATTGGAGAAAATATTTTCCCACCCCAATCTTGCCACTTTTAAAAAAGTACTGATGCTCATTTTAAGTTGAGTGTATATAAGGGACTTGGATACAAGGCTTTGAAAATTACTTAACTCATTTGACCTTACATTCCTGGAAAAAGGAGTTGGGAATGGTTCTAAATTCCCTACCTGACAGGCATTCAGTAAAACATTCCAACAATGTGCTCAACAGACTACAAATTAATACCTTTTGTAATTCCATAATACTTTAAAATATTCCAGACATTTTTAAAAAAACTGATTAACACAGAAAGTGTTAGTTGCTCAGCGGTATCTGGCTCTTTGCGACCCCAAGGACTGTAGCCCGCCAGGCTTCTCTGTCCATGGGATTCTCCAGGCAAGAATACTGGAGTGGGTAGCCATTCCCTCCTCCAGGGGATTTTCCTGACCCAGGGATCAAATCCAGGTCTCCTGCATTGCAGAGGGATTCTTTACCATCTGAACATAGAAGTGTGGTGGAAATGAAAATATTTAATGTCTTAATAAGTGACCAAAATATAAGAAAGAGGATTTTGAGGAAAGATCAAGGAAATGAAACAAACCTTTTGTTTAATTTTTAAAAATTTTATCACCTGTCTTTTTGCATGTCTTCAAACTCTTATTTCCTGGTAATACTGGCTGTAGGTTAGAAAAGTGGCAGTTTCACTGATGCCATAAAAACTGTTATAAATGACTTTGCAGAAAAGACTTCAAAAATAAACTGATAATTTATATCATTGGGAAGAGAGTGGTAATTCTGGTAGTTCTTGAGCTTTTTAAAATTTTTTGCTTTTTTTTTTTTGAAGAAAGAAAGATAAGAGAATTCCCTAGTGGTCCTGTGGTTAGGACTCTGTGCATTCACTGCTGCAGCCCAGATTTGATCCCCCTTTGGATCCCACAGGCTTCACAGCTCAGCCAAAAAATAAACAAAAAGAAAATTCAATGATTATGACATAAGATGGTCAAAATTAGTGGGTAAAAGTTCATTAATTCATTAAGGAGAAAAATATTTTAGTTCATTGATTGGTTACTAAAATGTACAAAGTCCTGACTGAAAGACACTTCTTGATCACTGTTTCTTTACTGTGCAAATTATTAGATTGAGTTAAAAAAAATCAGGATTACAAACGTGTTTATTCAAGGATATTTTCTCTTTATTTTACTTCTTAGGAAGCAGAAGCATTTTGGATATGACGTGTAAAAATTGGATATTAATTTCTACTACTACCCCCACAAGTCTAGAAGATGAAATTGTGGGAAGACTTCTAAAAATTTTGTTTGTAATCTTTGTTGACTTCCTGTCTATTATATATGTTGTTATAACTTCTTAGAAAACTGACTTCCTTTACTTTACTTGTGAATTTCATACTTAACTCCAGTGAATAAAATTTTATAATTTAATACATTGAGTGATTTTAATTTGATGACATTTCCAGTTATTCTAAAAGCTAATAGGACATTGCAATAAAAACAACATTGTGTCTTATTTAGAACTTTATGGTTTATAAAACATTCACATAAATTGAAATGGAATTTTTTTCAAAAATCTATACTACTGTCATAAAACTTCTTGATTTTTAACATGATTGATATAGTTAATAGACTGACTACAATGTGTAAGTGTAATTATGAGTGTTTTTTTTTTATTACGGATGCATACCTATGTGAAATTTTATATGGTTCTATTTTAAAATTTTTAATTTGTTTTTAAAATTTATTTTATGAAGTGTAGCTGATTTACAGTGTTGTATTAATTTCTACTATATAGAAAAATGTTTAAGTTGTACATATATATACATTCTTTTTCATATTCTGTTCCATTATGTGTTGTCACAGGATATTGAATATAGTTTTCTCTCCTATACAATAGGACCTTGTTGTTTTATTATGTGATTTTATTTTTTAACACACCAAACTTAGCATAAGATAATCTTTCCATATGATATACTAATAGTTTGTTCTCATTTTCTTATATATGCATTTCCTCTGTGTGTAGGTAGATTGTTTTTCTTAATCCTCCACAGTTTTATGTTTCTACCAACACACAAAACTTTAAGTTAGGAATAGAAATGCTTAAAAAGAGATTCTTTTAGGAAAACAGAACTTATAAGAAAGGAGAGAATACAGGATGCAACCTGTGTTGATTTTCTGTTTGGAACTAAATGCTCACAGTATGTCATTTAACATAAGACTCCCAGTAATCCTAGGAGGCAAGAGTGTGTTGTCCCATTTCACAGATGAGCACACTGAATACTGGAAGACTTATGCTGCTGGAGACCATACCTAGGAAGTGGCAGAACCAGGCCTTGTGCCTTCACAATCCATCATATCATGTTGCCCCCAAAGGTAATAATAATGAAACAAGTGCAATTAAAAAACTATACAGTTCAGCTTTTTTCACAGTAATGTTTTATTCAAGACCCTGTGGGTATATTTTAGTATAGTCCTGATTTATTTTCTTATTCCACTTTAAAAATCTATCAAAAACAGATTAAATTTACCCTTTTCTCATATCCAATTGAACAATGTGTTCTCTTCCTGTTTTTTTGACTGCCTCATTTTCTGACAGTATTAAACGATAACTGTTGAATCCTGCTCTTTAAGTCTTTGAAAAATGGAGTTTTCTCTGTCCTTTAGACTTTTTGACTTTTTACATTGGACACACTTGCTTCACAAAATCCTGATCTCTTCCATGTGATGACCATCTTCTCAGCTTTGGTTCAGACATTAGTGCAAGGTTTCATAAGAAACCTAATGAAGTGTGAAAGGAATCTGAGGCCTTTGAGACTTATTACTTCACTGACTCTTACTTAACCTTTCAGTGGTGTTGTATATTTAACCATAAGCCAAATAGAATCACACTATGTGAGCATTTGCTGTAACAGAATCTTTTTTCCTATGCTATATCATTGGACATCCTTTGGGATATAATATGGATATGATATGTTTTTTCCTCTATTTGGGATTTGTTGGAGCCTGTTATCAGGTTATTGAGAGGCCAGTTGAGTCACTCCCAGGCCTGGGCAATTGCTTCTTTTCCCTGTGTATTTCTAGCAATCAATGATATGCTTAGAAGCACTGATGCTGAAGCCACATTGCCAGGTCCAGATCTTGGCTTCATCTCCTGTGATTTAATAACCCTAAGTCTCTGCTTCCTTACCTATAAAAAAAAAGTGCCTGTGTCATAGGTTTGTCCAGAGGATGGCATGAGATGATAGGTGCAAAGTGCTTAGTTGAGTGCCTGGCATATGAAAAAGGCGCCATCCATGGAGGACTGGGGTTGTCAGCATCCACAGGTGATGCTGAGTTTCAGCGAGCCTCCATTACCCTAACGGTTCTACACCCTCCCCTTGCCCTTGGAATGACCTTAGGTTAACCAGTCCTGTAGGCCCAAGGATGTGATTCTGTCTCCCTGACCCCTTACAGTGTTCTGTAGCCAGTATAAACTGGTTGACCCTATGTGGCTTTTATTTGGTTATTTTGGTACCTGGCGATGACAACTGGATATCATAATGAGACTCCAGACAACAAAGGATACTTGATGAATAGCCTTTTAAAAGACTGATTAAATGGCTGATTCTTTTTAAAATTTATACTGTATATTGGACTATAGCTGATTTATAGTTTTGTGTTTTGGGTGTATAGCAAAATGATTTAGTTATACATATACATATATCTATTCTTTTTCAAATTCTTTTTCCCATTTAGGTTATTACAGAATATTAAGCAGATTTCCCTGTGCTATACAGTAAGTCCTTGTTGGCTATCTATTTTTAATGTAGTAGTGTATATATGTTAATTCCAAACTCCCAATTTATCACTTCCTTCCGGTAACCATAAATTTGTTTTCTAAGTCCATGAGTCTGTTTTGGTTTTGTAAATAATTTCATTTGTATCAGAAATCAGAGTCTTAATTATTATGCCTGTGCAGTTGGAAATAGGTCACTTTACCTTTCAAAAATATTCATTTGGTTTCTTTTTGGTGTGCATGGTGCTGGGTGGCCAGGTCAAAGCAGTGAATAAAAACCTAGTTCCTGCTCTCATGGAGCTTGATACGTTAGTGGTGGAAATTAAAGAATACCCAAATACTACAACTGCCATTGGAGGAGACAGTAGGATGGACATGTCTGGGGTGTCATAAGGGTGTGGGGAAAGATGTTCTGAGGACCACCAGCAGCAACAAGTCCTGGGAGCTTAGGAAACACACAGGATCCCAGTTTTGCCCCTCAACCCCCAGACCTGTTATATTCAGAATCTGCATTGTAACCAGATCCCCAGAGATTACTATGCATTTGAGAAATGCTGATGCGGAGGGAAGTTCACGGACTACATGTTCCTACTGTCTGGCTACTGAACAGATCTGTGACCTCGGATTACACCGCTTAACTTCTCTGGGTCTCCTATGCCTCCCGTGTCAAAACAGAACCAAGAAAAGATCAAAAGTGGCATTAATACCATTGGCTTTGTATATCACATAGAAACACCATAGTTATTAAATGAACTGGACTGCTATTTGCAGGAAGACATACAACAGAAAGGAGTTCTAGAAATCTAAGATGTTGTTTAAATATCAAGAAGACAGGAGTAGCTCTGTAAAGTAAGGGACCTGTGACTACCTTCAGTATGATTGGGAAAGGATTGTTTTCCTTAGTGGCAACAATATCCACGCAATACCCACGGCATATAAGTATGTATGCAGTCTGGGTTAGGTAAACAGGTACTTCCTGGAACTGAGTGACAAGCCCTCTACAACCAATGAAACATTATGATTAAATATTCACTTGAATGAAATGACTGGCAAGAATACTGAGCCAGAAAGCCATTCTGATTTATAATGGATATTTCCTAACTTTGGGGTATGATGTGGATGAACTGCTTCTGTAAAGACTGAGATCAGATTATATTTTATATTGGAGTAAAGTTGATTATGGGAAGGATTGGGGGCAGGAGGAGAAGGGGACGACAGAGAATGAGATGACTGGATGGCATCACCGACTCGATGGACATGAGTTTGAGTGAACTCTGGGAGTTGGTGATGGACAGGGAGGCCTGGTGTGCTGCGATTCATGGGGTCACAAAGAGTCGGTCACAACTGAGTGACTGAACTGAACTGAACTGAACTGAAAGTCGATTACCAATGTTGTGTTTATTTTCCATATACAGCAAAGTGATTCAGTTATACATACACAGTTATTAAATATCTATTCTTTTTCAGATTCTGTTCCCACTTAGGTTATTACAGAATACTGAGCAGAGTTCTCTGTGCTGTACAGTAGGTCCTTTGAGAGAGAATCTGAAGCCTGTGATGTGTGTGTGACCGCACAGACGCAGGCTGCTGTTCTGGGTTGCTGCTGCATGGCTCTTGCTTGCTGTGCTTCCCGTGAGCAGTCCTACTAATGGAGCACACTGAGGGCAAGCTGCCATGTGGGCCACTCTGGGGTCAGCCATGAGCCCAGATTTATTTATAAACCCACAGGAAAGGCCCCAGAGCCATCCACCACCTGACCCGGGACCGCAGTGAGGGAATACTGGTGCAGGAACACAGGAAGTCCTTGGTGGCCAACTGGGCTTTCAGACTCAGCCCTTTGCCCTTTCAGCTTGGAGGTGGCTACAGACTGTTCTCTGAAGAGTCAGTGTCCCAGGACTCCTGTCTGAGGTGTGATCTCAAGGTACAGAGCCTGACCTTTCGGGTATTGCTTACGAAGTTGATTATGACTTGCCCCGTGGAGATCATGTACTCAATAAATATTTATCAAGCATTCACTAACAATCTGGTAGCTCTCTGGGCACAGGGAAATATTTCAGTCCCTGTTCTTGAAGACAAACGTGGCCTCTGTACCCCAACACCGAGTTAATTTTTGGAGGCAGAGTTTTGAGTGAAGTAAAAAAGAATCCCAAAGAAAGGCAATGCCAAAGAATGCTCAAACTACTGCACAATTGCACTCATCTCACACGCTAGCAAAGTAATGCTCAAAATTCTCCAAGCCAGGCTCAGCAATACGTGAACTGTGAACTTCCAGATGTTCAAGATGGTTTTAGAAAAGCAGAGGAACAAGAAATCAAATTGCCAACATCCGCTGAATCATGGAAAAAGCAAGAGAGTTCCAGAAAAACATCTATTTCTGCTTTATTGACTATGCCAAAGCCTTTGACTGTGTGGATCACAAGAAACTGTGGAAAATTCTGAAAGAGATGGGAATACCAGACCACCTGACCTGCCTCTTGAGAAACCTGTATGCAGGTCAGGAAGCAACAATTAAAACTGGACAACAGTCTGGAACAACAGACTGGTTCCAAATAGGAAAAGGAGTCTGTCAAGGCTGTATATTGTCACCCTGGTTATTTAACTTATATGCAGAGTACATCATGAGAAATACTGGGCTGAAGGAAGCACAAGCTAGAATCAAGATTGCTGGGAGAAATATCAATAACCTCAGATATGCAGATGACACCACTCTTATGGCAGAAAGTGAAGAAGAACTAAAGATCCTCTTGATGAAAGTGAAAGAGGAGAGTGAAAAAGTTGGCTTAAAGCTCAACATTCAGAAAACTAAGATTATGGCATCTGGTCCCATCACTTCATGGCAAATAGATGGGAAAGAGTGGAAACAGTGGTTGATTTTATTTTTCTGGGCTCCAAAATCACTGCAGATGGTGATTGCAGCCATGAAATTAAAAGACACTTACTCCTTGGAAGGAAAGTTATGCCCAACCTAGACAGCATATTAAAAAGCAGAGACGTTACTTTGCCAACAAAGGTCCGTCTAGTCAAGGCTATGGTTTTTCCAGTGGTCATGTATGGATGTGAGAGTTGGACCATAAAGAAAGCTGAGCGCCGAAGAATTGACGCTTTTGAACTGTGGTGTTGGAGAAGACTCTCGAGAGTCCCTTGGGCTGCAAGGAGATCCAACCAGTCCATCCTAAAGGAGATCAGTCCTGGGTGTTCATTGGTAGGGCTGATGTTGAAGCTGAAACTCCAATACTTTGGCCATCTGATGTGAAGAGCTGACTCATTTGAAAAGACCCTGATGGTGGGAAAGATTGAAGGCAGGAGGAGAAGGGGATGACAGAGGATGAGATGGTTGGATGGAATCACTGACTCAATGGACATGGGTTTGGGTGGACTCTGGGAGTTGGTGATGGACAGGGAGGCCTGGCGAGCTGCGGTTCATGGGGTCTCAAAGAGTTGGACACAACTGAGCGTCTGAACTGAACTGAAAAATAATAGCTTTATTGCTTTGCCAGGCAAAGGGAGCCACAGCAGGCTAATGCCCTCATAACTGTGTCTCAGCCTGGAGAGGGTGGTGAGGAACTCCATGGTAATGGTTCAAAGAGGGCGTGATCAGCTCGTGGACATTCTTCTGAGTGGTTCGCCATGAGTTAAGTAGGAGTCAGCATCTTCAACCTTCTGGTTCCAACCAGTCTGGAGTCTCTATGCTTGTGGGCAGCATACTTTAACTTAACTAGTCCCACCTGGTGGGGGTTTCATTATCTGCAAATCAGCTCAAAGACATTGTTATGTGTATCCCTTGAGGGGGAACCAGGACTCAACCCCGGGACTGCACTATTGTTCCTTAACTATTCCTCCCTTTTTTCTGCGTCCCCTCCCTTCACTGATTAGTATCTGTTCCAACCTGCTCTTGGAACTCTGCGAAGGTCCTTGAGGCTGAATGATGCCTATTTTCTGTAATCGAGAAATAGGGACACAGAAAGGCTTTTATGCCCAGGAGACCCAGAGAGTCCTGCTCGGGTATAAGCCTCATAGTGCTTGTCTTCTGCTGGAGGAAAGTGAAAGGGTTAGTTGCTCAGTGGTGTCCAACTCTTTCTGACCTCATGGGCTGTAACCCACCAGGCTCCTCCGTCTATGAGATTCTGCAGGCAAGAATACTGGAATGGATCGCCATTCCCTTCTCCAGGGGATCTTCCTGACCCAGGAATGGAACTTCGGTTTTCTGCATTGCAGGCAGATTCTTCACCGTCTAAGCCACCAGGGAAACCAGACAATAATTGATAAACATGTGAGAATTTCAGATAGTGCCATGCTGTACAGAAAATAAAGTGAGGCATAAGAGAGGGTTTATATGGGGGAAGAAAATTTTAACTGCAGGAGCTAAGGAACTTTTCCTGAGAAGGCAACATTGGAGCAGAGGCTTAATCAAGGAGGAGTCAGCTGGTGGAGATGTGGGGACAAGTGAGGACTTCATACGGGGAGAACAGCCGATTCAAGAGCCCTGAGGTAGAGAGGGCTCAGCAAAGCATTAGCAAGACAAGTGTGAGTACAACTTAGTGAAGAACCTGGGAGTTAATTTTTTAGGACTGATAAAAATCAGCTTCTACGTAGTTTCTCGGGTTTAGTGAAATTTTCTCATGGCAGACTAAAGAGAGAATATGAGACTCTCTAGTGTTCTTTGTCCTTTGCACGGTGTACATCACAGCTTAAATTAAACACGAAATCCTCTTTCTGGGGGTTGCAGTTCTTTTCATGATTATTCTAGGCAGATCATGTCTGATCTCTAACTTGTCACAGGTGTTAGGGAGTACTGTTGCTCTACTAGATGAATTTAAAAGCTCTCTTTTGGGGACAGCTTTTTAAAAATAATGTAAGCAGAGCTAAAACTGCATCAGTTTGTAACTTATTTTAATAGCAGCCTTATTGACATATAGTTCCTATTATTGTTTGTTGTTTTTAGATGCTAAGTTGTGTCCGACTCTTCCAAGCCCATGAACTGTAGCCTGCCAGGCTCTTCTGTCCATGGGATTTCCCAGGCAAGAATACTGGAGCAGGTTGCCATTTACTCTAGGAAATCTTCCCAACACAGGAATCAAACCTGCATCTCCTGCATTGGCAGGTGGATTCTTTACCACTGAGCCACCAGGAAGCCATAGTTCCTATACCATATGATTAATCTATTTAAAATGTACAATTCAATGATTTTTTAGTATATTTATAGAGTTGTGCAACTCTCACCACAATCAATTTTGGAAAAATTTTATTACCCTAAAAAGACTCATACCTATTAGTCCCCATGAGCAAGCAGTTACTTCCTATTTTCCCTCAACCTAACCTCCCCCAACCACCTCTGCTGCCGTCCCTGGGCAATACTAATATACATTTTTCTTTATCGATTCACCAGTTCTGGGCATTTCATATAAAAACAGTCATACAATATATAGCCTTTTATGCCTGTCTTTTTTATGGCCAAATAATATTCCACTGTATGCATATACCACATTTTATTTATCTATTGATCAGTGGATAGGTATTTGCAGTTTTTTAATTTTTGTCAACTATGAATAAAGTTGCTATGAAAACTCATGTACTAATTTTTGCTAGGGCATATGTTTTCATTTCTCTTGGATATACATCAATTTGTGAAATTATTGCGTCAGACGGAACTGGACAGAACTGATGGTAATTCTTCCTTTAACCTTTTCAGAAACTGCCAGACTATTTTACAAGGCTGCTGCTGCTGCTGCTAAGTCACTTCAGTAGTGTCCGACTCTGTGTGACCCCATAGACGGAAGCCCACCAGGCTCCCCCGTCCCTGGGATTCTCCAGGCAAGAACACTGGAGTGGGTTGCCATTTCCTTCTCCAATGTGTGAAAGTGGAAAGTGAAAAGTGAAAGTGAAGTCGCTCAGTCGTGTCCGACCCTTAGCGACCCCACGGACTGCAGCCTACCAGGCTCCTCCATCCATGGGATTTTCTAGGCAATAGTACTGGAGTGGCTTGCCATTGCCTTCTCCGATTTTACAAGGCAGACGCCTGCAACTATAATCTTTGAGAAGGTTGTCTCCTGATCTCTAAAGGAAAGAGAAAATTTTTGTCATCCTGATAATCCTCAGGATTTCAAATATTAAACAGGTAGGTTATGAAATAAAGGTGAAAAATGAAAGTATTTACTCTCTTCATTACAGTATTAAAACCTTTATCGATTTTCTTTAAATTTCTATTTTATGCTGTCTACTATCAGAACTCATTATTTGGTCTTCTTAATTCAGTTCAGTTCAGTTCAGTCGCTCAGTCGTGTCCGACTCTGCGACTCCATGAATCACAGCACACCAGGCCTCCCTGTCCATCACCAACTCCCGGAGTTCACTCCAACTCAAGTCCACAGAGTCGGTGATGCCATCCAGCCATCTCATTCTCTGTCGTCCCCGTCTCCTCCTGCCCCCAATCCCTCCCAGCATCAGAGTCTTTTCCAGTGAGTCAACTCATCGCATGAGGTGGCCAAAGTATTGCAGTTTCAGCTTTAGCATCAGTCCTTCCAATGAACACCCAGGATTGATCTCCTCTAGAATGAACTGGTTGGATCTCCTTGCAGCCCAAGGGACTCTCAAGAGTCTCCTCCAACACCACAGTTCAAAAGCATCAATTCTTCGGTGATCAGCTTTCTTACAGTCCAACTCTCACATCCATACGTGACCATGGGAAAAACCATAGCCTTGACTAGACGGACCTTGGTTGGCAAAGTAATGTCTCTGCTTTTTAATATGCTATCTAGGTTATTACCCATTCCATATCAAAGAGTTCATTACATAAGAAATTTATCACATTTCTTTCAAGTACCGTAGGTCAGATAATAAATATCCAAGTTAATGTGAGTTAATTTTTAATTGATGAAGATTAGATTTATTCAATTAATTTTCACTGGATACCTACTCTAAGCCAAGTATGTTTGAGGTGCTGTATATTTTCTGGGCTGTTTTCAATTCTAGGAGGTTCAACTTCATTCAGTTCAGTTCAGTCACTCAGTCGTGTCCGACTCTTTGCGACCCCGTGGACTGAAGCACACCAGGCTTCCCTGTCCATCACCAACTCCCAGAGCTTACTCAAACTCATGTCCATCAAATCAGTGATGCCATCCAACCATCTCATCCTTTGTCATCCCCTTCTCCTCCTGCCTTCAATCTTTCCCAGCATCAGGGTCTTTTCTAGTGAGTCAGTTCTTCATGTCAGGTGGCCAAAGTATTGGAGTTCCAGCTTTAGCATCAGTCCTTTCAATGAACACCCAGGACTGATCTCCTTTAGGATGGACTGGTTGGATCTCCTTGCAGTCCAAGAACTCTCAAGAACCTTCTCCAACACCAGAGTTCAAAAGCATTAATTCTTTGGCGCTCAGCCGAAGAACTGGACTTCTTTATGGTCCCACTCTCATATCCATACATGACTACTGGAAAAACCATAGCTTTGACTAGACAGACGGACCTTTGTTGGCAAAGTAATGTCTTTGCTTTTTAGTATGCTGTCTAGGTTGGTCATAGCTTTTCTTCCAAGGAGCAAGTGTCTTTTAATTGCGTGGCTACAGTCACCATCTGCAGTGATGTAATCAACTTCATTAGTCATATGGTTATGGTGCAAGTGACTCTTAAATGTCATTTTCCATAAACAGTCTTTTTGCCAGTTGAGTTTTTAACCTTTGATATCTATGCTTCAAACTTCTCCTTATAAAGTGTGCGCTTTGGCCACACTCAGTAAATCAAACATGTTGTAGATTATAATTATCAGCATGACAGGAGTTCTATTCTGTATTTCTTTTTCCACCCACAGCAATATTCATTTTTTGATTTCTTTGGAGCTATACTGTAACATTGTCCGCTAAAGAACCTGTTGAAAAATAATCTTGACCAGCCAAAGAAAAGTTGAACTAAGAGTCTTGCCAGAAACGGCATCTGAGCCAAACATCTTCAGTTCATTAAGACCATAGTTGACAGAGATAGACCCAAGTTGTAGAAATATTCATGTGATGTGGAGTGAGGCTAACACTTGAGGAGCAATTAGGATCTACTTGGTAAAAACGATCATTTTCAGACTCTGTTGGTCACTGGACTTTATTGATTTCCTGGGTTGGTTATCATTCCTGCCTGTCAAGGAGCTCTTCTTGAGTGAATTTTACGAACTCAAATGCGAATTTTGATAAGACATCCTTAAAAGATATTATATATGACAGCTATCTGTAATCATTGTAAATTTGCCAGTAGGTAAAAATTTCCTCTTTTAACTATGTATAGGAAAGGTAGGATCAGTTTCCCAGTTGAAGTGGGGCTCATGAATACAAGCATTTATATGACACTTATTATGTGTTAGGAACACTTTATGTGGTTTAATGCACTGATTCTTCTTAACTATCATACGAGATAGGTATCATTCTCCACACAGGGAGAAGGAACCTCGTCAAGGTTACAGAGCTAGTCATTCTGGCTTCAAGTTGTGTGCTCATATCCTCTACACTTTCCACCTCTTATCATTCAACCTCTTGGGGCCTCTGTTTCTTCATCTGAAAAATTAGTAGATTAAATGCTACAGCAAGTATGATGTTCTACCTGCTAATCTTCAAGACCTCTTCCAGTTCTTAGACTCTGATTCAAATTCACCTGTCTCTAAAGAAGCATTCATGACTGTGTAACTAAGAGAAACAATCAAGACACAAAGTATGTTGTTGAAATACCCAGAAGCAGCCTCTTTGGCTGTCCAACAGGGTCAGGAGGACCAGGTTCAATGGAAGGAAATGCCTGCAATTATTATTGTCCATGATATTGAGAGTTAATTCAGCTTTCACTTGGTGAGTGCCAGGGTCTGTTTGATCAATCCAAGTATTTGTACTGTGGGTCATACCACACCAGATTTAGAAATGTAGATTTTTCTTTATATACAGACTGATGGATTTGGTTGTGGATATCTTGTTTGTTGATATTAGTGTTGTTGGCATTTCTCCATCTGAGCCAGCTGTACATCTGGTATTTTATCGATGTTTGCTTGTTGCTGCCAAAGGATCTGGCTCTTTCCTTCTAAGGTCTCTTTAACCTGATAATCAACCCAGATTCTTCTCAATTAGAATAAGCCTTTTTCCTGTAAAACCCTAGCATATACCTTTCAGGCACCACTACTCATTATGTGTGTGTGTGTGTGTGTTAGTCACTCAGTTGTGTCTGTCTCTTTGCAACCCCATGGACTGTCGCCCACCAGGCTCCTCTATCTGTGGGGTTTCCCAGACGAGAATACTGGAGTGGGTTGCCATTCCCTTCTCCAGGGGATCTTCCCAACCCAGGGATCAAACCTGGGTCTCCCACAGTGCAGTCAGATTCTTTACTGTCTGGGCCACCAGTGAAGCCCACTACTCCCTATACTGATATTGAATGTTTCCTGCTTTTTATTTCTGTTGCATATATTCACTCATCCATGATCATATTATCCATACCAGAAGTCAGGAGAGTCAGACCAAAGAACTTTGAACCATACCCAACTGCAAAAAGAATGTTAGAGATGTATTTTAACTTGAGGTTTCTTGGAAATTTTTTAATGTTTTATTGGAACAATGAGATCCAGTGTTTGAAATTTGTACTATTCTAGAGGATTATGGTTTTTCTAGTAGTCACGTATGGATGTGAGAGTTGGACTATAAAGAAGGCTGAACGCCAAAGAATTGGTGCTTTTGAACTGTGGTGTTGGAGAGGACTTTTGAGAGTCCCTTGGACTCTCAAGGAGATCCAACCAGTCCATCTTAAAGGAGATCAGTCCTGAGTGTTCATTGGAAGGACTGATGTTGAAGCTGAAGCTCCAATAGTTTGGCTATCTGATGCAAAGAACTGACTCATTTGAAAAGACCCTGGTGCTGGGAAAGATTGAAGGTGGGAGGAGAAGGGGACGACAGAGGATGAGATGGCTGGATGGCATCACTGATTCGATGAACATGAGTTTGAGTAGGCGCCAGGAGTTGGTGATGGACGGGGAGGCCTGGCGTGCTGCGGTCCATGGGGTCACAAAGAGTCAGACACGACTGAGCGACTGAACTGAACTGAAGAGGATCCTGCAGTGTGAGGCATACTACCCTAATTTTACAAATTTTACAACAGTTCTTTACAAGCTCTTATGGGAAACCTGGAAGCCACTCCCAGCCTTTCTTTCTACTCATCCCTGTATCCATCAGTTATATGGCACTTAATTTCATAAGTGCATTAAGAATTTCACTTTGAATTCTTAATCTCTCAAATTGGTCCCCTTATTTTGAAATTTTCTAGGTAATAAATTTTCAGATATGTATTTTTGCCTCAGCTGTTAAAGCAGACTCTGACTACTTCTCTCCCAATCCGTCTTTTAACATGGCTTCTAAGAGTGATGGTTTTGAAACACAAAGCCAACTATATTATTCCAGGGTTTAGAATCCTTCGATGGTTCCTCTTTGCTTCCTGGAGAACCCTTTCATGATAGAGACACAGAGTCTAACCCACTGAAGAGGATATTTACATGTTTAGGCTAGGTGGCATTCCAATGTACTTTTGGAGAGTCCTCTCAAAGTGCCTCCTCTTCCTGAGTGATGGTTATATTGCCCACACCAGGCCAGTCACACTCTTTCTTCCGGGACTTAATCTTAACAAAATCCTGTAAGGCTGGAGAAAACAGACAGAGACCATTCATTTCCTGTTGAGGCAATGTAGCCCCTGTCCTGTAGATCTCCAAGTACACCAGAGTTCTCCCCAGTTCTCTATTTATGTTGTCCTGCCAAGAGATACTCTTGCCTGGAAAATCCCATGGACGGAGGAGCCTGGTAGGCTGCAGTCCGTGGGGTCGCTAAGGGTCAAACTCGACTGAGCGACTTCACTTTCACTTTTCACACATTGGAGAAGGAAATGGCAACCCACTCCAGTGTTCTTGCCTGGAGAATCCCAGGGACGGGGGAACCTGGTTGGCTTCCGTCTGTGGGGTCACACAGAGTCGGACACGACTGAAGTGACTTAGCAGCAGCAGCAGCAGCAGCCAAGAGATAGGAGCTGTTGCTGATGATCAAAAGGCCTCTTCCTGTTTACCTCCCACTTCCCATAAGTACTCTGACCTTGGATCACTTGTAATTATCCATTGTATTTCCATAGTCCAGGAGCATTTTACACCATTAAGACTCTGTAAATGTTCTTCCGTCAGTCCTGGAATGTCCCCTTCCCAACTCAAGCAGTGTTTCCTCCTCTCTGCTCTCTTAACAGAGCCTAAGTACCTTGACTGAGGTACTTAACACATTCTAGTGATTGTTCACCTGAAGCTCTTCCCCCCTTGATTGCAAGACTCTTTGTTTTCATATACTGCCTGGCACAGCATAATGATTAAGAATTATTTGGATGAATGAACAAAGAAGAACTGACTGTATAGTTTGGAGTCCCTGTGTGGAGATTTATGTTACAAGCAAAAATTGAGGCACATTTCCAGAATTCAAGAAATCGCTTATAAGTTGCAGTCCATAGAATCAACATAAAATGCATGAAACTCCCTGTAATCTAAATTGCTGACAAGATTAAGGCAAATTGATCAAAGTAGCAATGATAAGGCCTCAGTCATGTGGTAGATGCAGAGCTCAGTTAAGTGCCTGGTGGTCCTGGTCATTCTCCCTCTGCCACTCTCCCCAGCCCAACCCAGCGTCTACCTTCTTTGCCCTGCTCTGTGCGCCAGAGGCTGACCCTGGGTGGGCAGCATTTTCTGGCCTCTCTCAGGGCCTGGCTTCTGCCTGGTTTTGGCCAATGGTAGATGCCACCAAGAACTCTGAAAGCAAAGATAGAGGTGGGAGTATTCTCTGCACACGCACCTGGACTCTGTCTCTGGCAATAAAACAAAATCTCTTCCAAATTCTGGCTCCCACTGGGTGATCCTGCTTTTCAGGTTCTTCTCTCCCAGGCATTGGTAACACTAGATCTTCCTTTTATTACTTAAAGCCCAGAATCAGTAATCACTGCCCACTGTCCAGTCTGGGTGCCTCTTGTTTATTTGTGGGAGACACGATTTCATGAGTGAATTTAAATGTGGTAAAGGGTCTTAAACCATCCTGGAAACATGAGGGAGTTTCCTCCTTTTCTTGGTTAATACCTTTATGGAGAGTCGACTGTGTCCCAAGCACCATACTTGATCCTGGGCTAGAGTAAGCTGTGAACTAGCAGAGTGAGGGGCCACAGCCTAGACTTAGAAGCATGCATCCTGGACTTCTCTACCTGTGTTTACCTCCTGCCTCTGCCTCTGCTTTGGTGCCTCACCTTGGGCAGCTCACTTAACGTCAGGGGGCCTTAGTTCCCCAACTGTAACAGGAGTAAAAAGTAGTAGTTGCCCTATGAGATTCAATGAGATGATTGCAATAATTACTTAGAATAGAGCTTGGCAGAGTAAGGCAACTGAAGAATTTCAATTATCTGCTGTAGCAAAAATACTGCCGATACTTTGAGCATGCACCCGTTCCTTTGCTTGTTCGATCCTTCCTTCCTTCAACAAAAGCTCATTAAGTGAAGTTCTGTTCTGCTGCTGCCACTGTGTTCTAGGGAACAGTGATGAACAGGACACATCTGGTACCTGCTCTCAGGAGGTTATAGTTTTGCTATGCAAACAGACAGTGAGGACATTACAGATGCTGTCAGTCTAACACCTGGAGATAAACTGAGGGTTTTGGAAATGGTATGCATAAAGATGTCGGTTCCTTTTGGTTATGGCCTTGAAACCATGCAACGTAGGGCAGAAGGATGTAAACTGGGTATATATGTACACACACACACACAGAAGGCATGCACATTCTATATAATTTTACATTTCTGATTTCTATTTTCATGAAACAGGGTGGTGGTTCAGAGCTTGGATGCCTGATTTGAACCCCAGCCTACCCATCATTGGGCTTCTCAGGTGGCTCAGTGGTAAATAATCCACCTGCAATGCAGGAGCTGCAGGAGATGTGGGTTTGATCCCCAGTCTCGAAGATCCCCTGGAGGAGGGGATGGCAACCCACTCTAGTATTCTTGCCTGGAGAATCCCAAGGACAGAGGAGCCTGGTGGGTTACAGTCCATAGGGTCACAAAGAGTCAGACATGACTGAAGTGACTGAGGACTCACACATGCACTACCTATCATTAACTGTGTGATTGGGGGCAAGTTATTTAACTGCTCTCTAGTTCATTTTGATCATGGAGAAAATGTGGGTAATAATAAGAGCACTTCCTTTTTAGGTTTATTGTGAGCCTCAGATGAGTTATTAGCATTGAGAAGGCAGTCCTCCATTAGCTCATCCAAGCCTTGATGCATTTTTCTAAGGTAGATTGAGGAGCGCACAGGCTTAACCATCAGCCAGACCAGGGCTTGAATCTGACTCCATCATTTACCTACTGAGTGAGACTCAGCAAGTAACTTAACAGCTCTGAATTCCAGTTTCCTCAGCTACAAAGTGAAGATAGTGATACAAGACTACAGTAGATTGCTTTGAGGCGTCACTGAGATAGCATAGTTCTTGACAATTACCAGGCACTTAAAGAACAGTATTCACCTCTCTTCCCTCCTTCCTCTAAGATTAAAAATTGTTTAAGACAGATAAAATGATAAAAGAAAAGGCAAGAAAAAGATGAAACAGTACTCTGGAGGATTGCAAGAAAAAAGTGACATAGTATGTTCTTCAGGTAATTTTTGACATTTGAAATTGTGTCCTTTTCTGTAAAAGCATGAGGGGAAGGATTTATCCACTTCTATCTATTCTTTTCTGATCTTTTATCAGTTAGAGCATCAGTCCTCAACCTTCTTGGCACCAGGGACCAGTTTCGTGGAAGACATTTTGTCTACAGACCCTGGGGTGGGGGCATGGTTTCGGGACCTGGTTTCCCAGATCATCAAGCATTAGATTAGATCCTGTTAGAGGGTGAGTGAGTGAAAGGGAATTAATAGAAAGATCTTTAGATCTCTGAGCTATAAAAACACTAAAGTCTATTTGTGTGAGTGTGTTATTTTTATGTCAAAGTGTAGTATCTATGTAGCTGTGCTAAGTTGCTCTGTCGTGTCTGACTCTTTGCGACCCTATGGACTGTAGCCTGCCAGGCTCCTCTGTCCATGGGATTCTCCAAGCAAGAATGCTGAAGTGGGTTCCGACCCAAGTATTGAAACCATGACCCTGTGTCTTTTACGTCTCCTGCGCTGGCATGCAGGTTCATTACAGCTAGCACCACCTGGGAAGCCCTTTGTAGCTGTGCTGTCATTCATAAATGGGGATGAACAAGACGTACAAAAGAGAAGAAACTTGCCCTAATGTATTAACATAAGTCAGTAATGGAAGTCCGGTCAGCCAGGCAGGCGGTAGACCTGAGTCTCAGGGGCTGCCCTTGTTCTAACCCTTCCCCACCCACTGATGCCTGCCTCTGCCCTTTGTATTTCCATCTCCCTTGCTGGGCTGATTTTAGGTTAATTTCTCTATCTTACCCTCCAAAGGCTTAAGGCAACAGATAGTCTAAGAACTGGGGAACTTAGAATATTACACCAACCACAGACTTCTTAACAAATGCTCCATAAGGACAGGACAAGACAACAAACGTCTTCCTTCAGGGTACCATCTCTGTATAATTTTTCCTTAAATGCTTTCCCTTAGGTCTCTTTCTTCCCAAGGGAGGCTCATTTAAATCCAATTTATTTCATGATGTGCCTTTTTCTCTCACTCCATCATGTTGAAAGTACATCAACTTCTAGGCCCAAGAGAGACTCAAAGGGCAGGGGCTACACAGAGCTGCAATATCGAACTTGTCTGACCCTCACCTCTCAAGCAGATCTTGCATCTTTACTTCACTGGGAATAAAAACTCTGGGTGGTCAGGAGGTCATTTTGGTCTTTACTGACTGAAAATTTTAGCAAGTAACATCATTTGTAAAATGGAGCTAACATACTCGACCACTTGAGATTGCTTTGAGGAGCAAAGGTGATAGCACTGTCTCTGTCTGCCAGACCTGGTCCCCACCCCACCACTCTGACCTGAGGTTGATCAGGAACTCATCCCTGGCTTCTCTGGGTCAAATTCCATTCATAGGCAAAGTGTCAGGTTTGGACTAGATTTTTGAGTTCTCCAGTATGTCTAAATGCTCTGCTGAGGTATGACTGAATAATAAACCTTCATCAGTGGCAATTTTCACATTCCAGCCAGGCAATAATCCCCTAAACCAGGTGGCTCCTCCTCCTCCCCCCCCGCACCCCCATCCCCTGGAGCCAGCTTCCATGCTCCCAGTCTGCATTCTGCCCACTTCATTCACAACATTATGAGTCTGGACCCTCAACCATTTGAGTTTTTGACTCCTGGGATTTGGTTCTTAGGTAATAGGTGTGGACTAGCTGAGCCGATAGGAGAATGCTGATTCCATCCTCCCTTTAAAAGAAATCTGGGAACTTGGTGAAGATGAGAACAGGGACAGGGCAACTTCAGAAGCCAGTTGGTGAACAAAGAAATATTTTTCAAGCAGAAAATAGAATTTTCAAATAGAATTTCATACACATTGATTGGGCTTCCCTGGTCGCCTAACAACAAAATACATTGATTGGTTCAACCAACTGTCAAGATGACATTTGCTCTAGTGGTTAGGGGGTATTTGAATCAAAGAAAATACTTTCTAAAAATACCTTTTATTGAAATGTATAGAGAAAAGTACAAAATTATCAGTGTACAGGTCAACACATTATTACAAAGTGAATGCACTTGAGTGTGGCTGCAAATCAGGTCAAAAATAGAAGAGGATGAGAAGTCCCTACTGGATCCCCTCTCCTTAGAAATAAATTTTTGATGGTGTTGACATCACCACCTGTCCATTTTTCCTTCCAGAAACTTTCTGGGACCACCTTCCTATTATTGTTGGTGTTACTCTCCCACTTCCCCCCTCAATCTTTCTTCATCTTTAAAGTGAAAGTGAAAGTCTCTCAGTCATGTCTGACTCATGGTGACCCCATAGACTGTAGCCCACCAGGCTCCTCTGTCCGTGGAATTCTCCAGGCAATAATACCGGTGTGGATAGCTGTTCCCTTCTCCAAGGGATCTTCCCCACCCAGAAATCAAACCCAGGCCTCCCACAATGCAGGTGGATTCTTTACCATCTAAGCCACCAGGGAAGCCCAAGAATACTGGAGTGGGTAGCCTATCCCTTTTCCAGGGGATCTTCCCGACCCAGGAATCAAACCAGGGTCTCCTGCATTGCAAGCTGATTCTTTACCAGCTGACCTACCAAGGAGGACAAAACAAAGTAATAATCAACCATTAACTACTAACTGGTCATTCTCTTCCCCATTGGGGCTTCCCTTGGTAGCTCGGCTGATAAAGAATCTGCCTGCAATGCATGAGACACAGAAGACCTGGGTTCCATCCCTGGATTTGGAAGATCCCCTGGAGGAGGCCATGGCAACCCACTCCAGTATTCCTGCTTGGAGAATCCCATGGATAGAAGAACCTGGCGGGCTACAGTCCATGGGGTCACAAAGAGTAGGACAGGACTGAAGCAACTTAGCAAGCAGGCATGCGCTCTTCTCCATGACCTGAATGAAAGTCAGTAAATTGCAGGGAAACCAATGGTGTGAGGCAAGTAGATGTACTACTATTTTCCTATCTGTAAGAACACTCAACAATGTGGCCAAGGTCCACAGGTTTTTTTGTTGGAACTTTCATCTCATATAGAATCCTTGATGTGGAAAAGATGAAACAGGGAGACTGAGAAAGCTTATGCAGCTTCATTTGGACTTCAGAAACCAACCCTTGGCAAGGTGTAGAGTCTTTGTCTGGGAGAAGGCAATGGCAACCCACTCCAGTACTCTTGCCTGGAAAATCCCATGGGTGGAGGAGCCTGGTAGGCTGTAGTCCATGGGGTCGCGAAGAGTCGGATACGACTGAGCGACTTCACTTTCACGCATTGGCGAAGGAAATGGCAGCCCACTCCAGTGTTCTTGCCTGGAGAATCCCAGAGACGGCGGAGCCTGGTGGGCTACCGTCTATGGGGTCGCACAGAGTCGGACATGACTGAAGTGACTTAGCAGCAGCAGCAGCAGAGTCTTTGTCTAGGTCAGAACTAGAGGAGGTTCAGTGTATAAAGGAAATTCGCATCTCAGTGTTGGATGGTCACAGCCCTCTTTGAGAAGCTAGTAGGATGTATGGTGTCCCTTCTCAAAACTACCCATATACACAGGAACACAAAAGTTGCATATCGCTTTAGGAGGTTGCCACACCTGATAAGCACTAGATACCTACCTATGGACCGGCCTCAGTCTGCTGCGGCGACTGTGGAAATCTCAGTGCCACGCCTGTTACCTTTTAACTGAAGACAGGAGTGTATCTTTAGAGCAGCGCACCTGCCTTAGAGACAGAACGTGCTCAGACGCAGCCTCTCTGCTTCAGCACACTTTGTGCACCACAGGGGCGCCTGCCCGCCTTTTCCCTGGAACTGTCACAAAGGACAGCACTTGGCATCCTCACTCCTCACTGCACAGGAGCAGCGACTCCTCAAACTTCTGGTGCCCGTTTCTCTGGGATGGCTGCCAGCTCCGGCTAGCAGGAGCCTGGGAGCCCCGGCGGGCACTCGCACTCATCTCCACACTCGGGTCGCTCCCAGCGCGCGCGGCCCTGGAGCGGCCGGCGCGGGCCCGCGGTGGGCGGCGGGGGCGCGCGGCGCCGGGGGTCGCGCGAGCGCGCGCAGCGGCCGGGCGCCTGGCCGGCGGCGCCCCGCTCTCCCGCGGCCTCAGTGCCTGCGGGCCGGGCCGGGGCCGCGGCCCCCACAGTGCCCTCCCTCCGGGAGCCGCGAGAGCAAGAGCAGCGCCCCTACCGCCCGCTTTTCCACCTCCATCGCCTCTGCCTCCTCCTCCTTCCCCCAGCCACCCGCTCAGTCACAACCGGTTCAGACTGGCCAGGGCGCCCCGCAAAAGAGAGAGCCCGGGGGGAACAACACGGGAAATAACTTCCCACGGAGAAGGAGGCCGAGAAGGTGGAGCCCACTGGAGGCGCCGGCTCCCTCCCTCCATGTGGCCGCCGCCGCCGCTGCCGCGGGGCTCGGCGCGGGCAGAGGGCGGCGGCTCCCGGGGCAGCCTGTAGCGGGACGAATTGCCCAATACTCCGGCAGGGGCCGGGGCCGGGCCCCCGGATAAATAGCCGCCCGGCAGGCCCGGAGCCGCCGGGGAGAGCGGCGGCCGCGGTTCTCCCCGCACCACCCGGCCGGGCAGTGCGCCCTGAGCTGCGCCCCGGAGACGCCGCTCGCTGCGGCCGGTGCCCAGGTAAAACGCTGGCGCTCGCGGGGAGGGTCCCGGGGTCGGCGGGCCCCCGTCTGCCTCCCGGAGGCTGGGAGAAACTCCTCGGTCTCCGAGCGGCCGGAGGAGGCGGGCGCGACGCTGTCATCCGCGGCCAAGCAGCTCGGAGCCGGTTTCGTGTTTGGAGCGTGTGCGGGGGAGCCGAGAGCGTCTTCGGGGTGTTCGCGCCCTCCGCGTGACAGCTCCCAACCCTTCGGTGGGGTGCTGCCCTGCAGTGGGCCAGTTTCCCCAGCGCTCTGAGGGCGGTATTGTGCACGGAGCTGGACGGGAGAGAGGGAGAAGGGAGGTGCTGGAGAGAGGACTGTGCCCTCGGATTGAGCTCGGGTTAGAGATCTGCGCCGGGACTGCCGGTGGCAGAACAGGATTGGGGTTGGGGGGGAAGCGACTCAGGTGAGCCCCCGTTTCCCAGAGGACACGAGGCCTCCAAGTGCCCTGGTTGGGAGCTGGTGCACGCAGGTGACCCCGGGAGGGTCGCACTGGGGCGCCCAAGGGTTCCAGGCGCGGCGCCAGCTTCAGCACCGCGGGGTCAACTCGGGCGAGCGCAGGAGGCACGGGCGCCTCGGCCGCCTGGACACAGAGCCGGAACTTGCGAGGACTTGGTGCTTCGCGCTCCATCTGTGGCTCCCTCTAGGTAGCCACCTCTAGCTTCAGGAGCTCCTAGAGGGTTCGGAAAGAAATAATACACGCTTAAAAACTTGGTCATCAGAAGTAGATCAATGCTTCTTAGGTTGCCGTGTCTAATCCAGCCCAAAGCAATCAATATATCCTGGAGGTTAGGTAGGATTTACACTAAATAGACATACTACTTACACAGTAAGTTATTTAATATCTTGTGTTTTTGGATCAGTGTCTTGGGGCACAGTTAGTTTGGATGTATTTTTTTAATCTTGAATTACCTGGATAGTAGCTCAGGTTGCAGGTGAGTTCCTCCCCTTCCCCGCGGAGTAGGATATTCAGTTCCAGCAAATCCTGTTAATTTGGTATGTCCTAACAGTTTCTCAGATTTGAGTTGGTTTCAGCTGTGAGAAATTGTTCTGGCAGGTTCAGGCAGAGGACTGAGGAAGCTAGACAAGATTCTGAAGTGAAAGCACCAATTATTCATTTGTAGGATTACACCTTCTTTTAAATACCTTGTGGATCATAACAGGGTTATCCATGTCATTGCTAGAAATCAATTTCTTTCTTTTCAGGCCTTAGGAAGTGGAAATTACATAATAAAATAGCTTAACCTGAAATTTTGCAATAACTCATACTTGTAGCAGCACTGACTGCCTAAGAACACACTTCTCTGTTTCTTCCCTTTTGTGTGTAGGCAAGAGGGGGTAACAAGGACCCTTTTTCTCTCTGGGATGCCTATAGGAAAAGACAAAAGATATGTAGCGGTAGATCAGGACACTGCGAAGTCTTCTCTAATTTCTGACTGAGACTCTGAAAAGATGGTGGTGATATGTACATTGATTGGTGTCTGAATCTGTATCAAGGCAGATCTTGGTGCTTTGGATGTGGTTCTGGTCATAAAACTAGAGCAAGAGAATAACAATTAGATGTAGTTAGCTTTTCAAGCTTTATTTTCTCACCTGATCTTTTGAGCCTGCAATTTTTTTAGTCTTTTTCTTGAGCAAGTCATTACTTGGAACTTATACAATGCAGTTGGGTATAGAAAGCCCGTGGGTAGATACAAAAGAAACAATGTCTTGCTTGTTTAATTATTGCTTTACAAGAAAGTATCACCTAATGACTTTACTTTTAATTAAAGTTGGCAGGAATGCATATATTTTGAGCTAGTTGGCCTTTTCTTTGGGAGGTTCTTTGTAGACATCCGAGTATTCCCTGCAGATAATGAGATTGAAGTGTGACGTAAAACTGAGTTCAAGGAAAGAACACATGACCCCTGCCTTCAAAGCGTTTAGTCTGGTGGGAAAGATAGGCATGTTTATAAATATCTATAATACATGATAGTAAAAATGTAATCATATGGCAGTGACATCAATAGTGTACGATTGAATGGCAGAGAGGTTCATTCAAGGTTAAGAAATGAGAAAAGTTATGTGGTGAGCGTAGCATCTGAGCCGAGACTTGAAGAAGGAAGAGGATTTCCTTGATGCAAATGAGGTCTGCTGGAACAAGCGTGTTGTGTGGAGGTGTACAAGTCTGGTGTGTTCAAAGGTAGCAGAGCAGTTTGGAGTGGCTGGAGTCTGGAATTGAAGATAGATAAGACTGGGAGGTAGGACGGGGCTAGATTATTTAGATGACAAGTCATGCTAAGAAATTAAAGTGTGACTGAGCATTATTATTGTATTTATACCAACAGTGTTAACATCCTTCACTGTAGTTTATTCCTTGAAGTTCAATTTTGTGAGCTTCCCCTAATAAATAAATGAATAAGATCGTAATAGCATTTACTTTCTATAAATGTGAAAGAGTAATGTGTTTTCAAGTAGATTTCAATGCTTTGTTCAAATCCAACAATTATTTCCCCTGAATTTGCAATCTTGTGATACAACAACTTTTAGTTTGATTAAAACTTTGGATAAGAAAATACCTCCACTTTCCTGGGTCAATATGCAGAGTAAAGTCACTTTCTGCTCACTGTTTCAATTATTGACAATAATAATAATTATTATTAGTCTTTATTAAACATATTAAGTGAGCTGCATACCTTCTTTTATCTAGGGAGGCATAATTTTAAACTTACTCTGAGAATTTCTTTGTGGCCTCATTGTACAGCATGTGGTATCTTAGTTTTTTGACCAGGGATCAGTCTGAAGCCCCTGGCATTGGAAGTGCAGAGTCTTAACCACTGGACCACCAGGGAAGTCACCTTGATCTCTTGATCTTGAGAATTTTAATAAGGTCACTCAACTAAGTAAATGGTAGAACCAAGTATTGAACCCAGGAAGTTTGTCTTGACAGCCCATTCTTTGGGCAGGGGCATAATATATGATAACTGTTATTCACAGTAATTAGAAATTGGGCCTTCTACCTGTAGAAGTTTTTCTCTGTTTTTCCTTTGCATCCTCATTTCTATCATTTTAATTTTATTTTTAATTTATATAATTGCCATATAAAATATTACATTTAGGTGTACAATATGATGATTCTAAATATATATATACTGCAAAATGGTGACACAGTAAGTTTAATTAACATGCACCACCATAGTTCTAATTTTTTCATGTGTCTGATGAGAACTTTAGGATTTCCCTGTAGCACAAATGGTAAAGAATCTGCCTGCCCAGGGTTTGATCCCTGGGTCGGAAAGATCCTCTGGAGACGGGAACGGCAATCCATTCCAGTGTTCTTGCCTGGAGAATCCCATGGACAGAGAAGCCTGGCGGTTTACAGTCCCCTCGAGGGGTTGCAAAGGGTTGGACACTGACACACACACAACACAATGAGAACTTTTAAAATCTACTCTTTTGGCGACTTTCAAATATATACCCCAGTATGTCACAGTCACCGTACTGTACATTATCTGATTATTTTTACTTTATGGGTTCAGTGATGACCTGTATTTCAGTGTTTTAACACATCTTCAAACTTGTTTCTTAAATTAATCAGTCTATTTTTGGCTGTGCTGGGTCTTCATTGCTGCGTGGGCTTTCTCTAGTTGGAGCAAGCAGGGACTACTCTCTCATTGCAGTGTGCAGGCTTCTCATTGTTGTGGCTTTTTTGTTTTTCCTTATTGCAGAGAAATGGGCAACAGGGGCTTCAGTAGTTGCAGCTTCCCAGGCTCTAGGGTACAGGCTCAATAGTTGTGGCGCATGGGCTTAGTTGCTCTGAAGCATGTGAGATCTTCCAGGATCAGGGATCAAACCTGTGTCTCCTGCATTGGCAGGCAGATTCTTTACCTCTGAGCCACCAAGGAAGCCTTATCTTCAAACTATTATATGATCTTGGGCTTTTATGACCCACTCAAAAGAAACTCTTAAGCTCTTTGAGAAGAGATGGGATATGAGATGAGAAAAACATCAGTGAATCTCACAGCCTTAAATACAAAGACTAGACCTCCCAGATTCCTTGGAAGAGCATCAATTTCATGTATTCTTTTCACTCTTCCCAGCAAATCCCCCACATGCACCAGACATTTTGGTATTTCAGCATCCCATATATATTACCATGTGTCTTCAGAGTTTTTACTATGAAAATTTTATAGGAAATCTACTAGTTTGTAGATGACATGCTAAAGTATGTATTCAGGCAAAAGACTGGATTCTATATAATCATGTGCAAGTTATACAAAACACATACTAAGCAAAATGACACACCATTGGAGACAGCGTCATCAGAGATTTCTTCACCAGAACTTCACTGCTACTGTTAATACTGGGACCCAGTTTTATGGGATATGGGTTGTATGGAATCAAGATAAGCTGAAACAAAAGCCTGGTAGCATAGGGAGCGTGATAAATGCCTGTGATAAATGAAATGATGGTACCAACTCACGTGTAAGTCTCTGGTCCTCACTTTGACTATAATGACTCTGTTAAATCTCTAGATCTATCTTTTTGTTTGTTCTCAGACTCTGAATGATTTATGAACTCTGCTATTTCCTCTTCTGTTCCTGAGAGCAGGACTGGAAATAGGTGGCTTTTCGCTGGATGGGTCTGTGAGGGGTCTTGAGATGCCTCTCTCTCCTAACAAAATATCTCTAAACCTCAGTTTCCTCGTGCTGTGCTGTGCTTAGTCGCTCAGTCGTTTCCAACTCTTTGCGACTCCGTGGACAGAGGAGCCTGGCTCCTGGATTCTCCAGGCAAGAATACTGGAGTGGGTTATCATGCCCTCTTCCAGAGGATCTCCCCAACCCAGGGATCAAACCCAGGTCTCCGGCGTTGCAGACGGATTCTTTACCTGCTGAGCTATCGGGAAGCCCCAGTTTCCTCATACAGAGGAGGAAATTGAGGAATTGTTAAGGATTGGGGGCAGTAAGTTCTGTAGGTTCGCCCAGGGCTGACTGGCCTCATAGAGCAGCAGACCGGGGTTGGAGGTGGGGAGAGCACAGGTGAAACTCCAAGGCAAGTCAGCCTTGGTCCTGTGAAAGGGAGAGGAGGCAGTGGAAGGAGCTGGGGAGAACATGCCCATTCACGAGGGCCAGAGTTGCTCAGTTCCAGCCAATTATTACGTAAGAACAAGAGCCCAGTGTTGCCAGATCTTCAAGAGAATCCGGAAATTCAGATTTTGATGGGAAAACATTGGCAATTCATTCAACATGGCTAAAAAGAAAATAAGAACTGGGCAGGCCAAATAAAACACCTCTAGGGATCAGATTTGGCTTTTTTGCCGCTAATTTGCTAGATGACTTCCAGGCTTTCTTCTGGCTTCAGATTTCCATGATCTTGCACTCAGTCCATCTGATCTCTAACCCACTTCTTTACTGACACATATTCCAGTACTCACGGGATCTAAAGCATGATAGCTTTGGAAGATCTCTTTGGCGAGTGCTGGACCATGATAGATTTATAAGGCCTTTAAGATCAAAGAATGCCCTTTTTCGATGGTCATGCTGTTGACATAATTCAGAGGCCCCAGCAGTTAATTGCTTGTGTTAATTATCCCTTTCAGGGACAGTTAGTTCGGTTTAATTCCAGGACCCAGAGCTGTTTCTCTAAATATTTTCCTTCCTGTTCTTTCTTCTCACTCAAATGTAAGAAGATAATGACAGCTGGAAAATAGATCCTGGTTTCCACTTGGACAAGGTGTATTTATAAGCTTAGTTCTTTGTTTGCTTTATTTTTTTGCCATGCTACTCAGCTTGCAGGATCTTAGTTCCCTGATTAGGGATGGAACCCAGATCCCTGGCCTTGGAAGCTTGAAGTCCAAACCACTGGATCGCCAGGGAATTCCCCATAGGCTTGTCTTACAGTGCTTAGACAAATCTTCATCATCTTTACCTGAGCAAGATTTTGCCCTGTAGTCTGTTTCTCTTCTTAATCTGGGGATGTTCTTCAGTTGCAACAAGGTGAATAAGTTAAGAGTTTGGCTCTTATGTGTTAATATGGAAGTTTAGGGGTGTTTTAAAAAGCATATTTAAAAAATAAAAATGAGAACAAAAGTAGTGGGCTTGCACGTGATTCCAATCTCCAGTTCTTTTGAATAACTCGTTCCTGGGGAACAG
The DNA here is from genome assembly GCF_049115385.1 of Moschus berezovskii. Taxonomy (NCBI): domain Eukaryota; kingdom Metazoa; phylum Chordata; class Mammalia; order Artiodactyla; family Moschidae; genus Moschus; species Moschus berezovskii. Next base: position 15,675,802 of record NC_142471.1, on the reverse strand, counting down.
TACAGTTAAATTCCGTAATATAATATTTTTAAAGCAGAGTTTCATGAATGTGATGAGCTAGGATGTGTTCTTTGCTTTATGGTAATGAGCTATTTTACAAACAGGTGGGCCTGCTTCTACCTGAAAAGCTCAGAGCAGATATTGACAACAGGAAGGAGGCATCTGAGTAAATAAAAGAAGCGTGGAGTTTTCAGAGAAATCACAGACCTTACTGTGACTGAGCTGTCAGGGAGGACCAGTGGAAGGCTGTCAATGACAGTCCTGAGCTACGCGTTGCCCTTGTCCCTGCTCCAGCGGTGAGTTGACCCTCCCTTGCACCTATGGGACTTTGTCAGCCAACCCTGGATGTTTAACATTTAAAACAAACCTGAAAGAATCAGGTAATTGTCTGATCATTTAAGACATACCATTTGATCTTCTACTGGTAACAACTTTGAATTTAAAAAGTCAGCTCTGTGTTTACCCATGTATTTCAGCCTTTCAGGTTTAATGATGCAGGCAGGCTCTAAGCCCTTTGGAAGAAGGAACCGCTCACCTTCAGTCCACAGCACCTTCCAAATACATTCATTTTCTTCCAAATACACAAATACCTCCCAAATGTACTCAATTCTTTCTGCTGAATGAAAGCTATGTGGTTAATCATTTTGATATTCAGGAGATTTCGGTCAGTAGGCTTTCTGTGCATTCACTTATTCATTCATTTCATAAAGACCTGTTGAGTATTTACTATGTGCCAAGCGCAATTCTTAGTGCGAGGGATGCAGGATCATCTGATTCTTGTTGTTTAGATACCTTAAGGAATAATGACATATTGTGATAAATGTTGTAAGAATAAGATTGCCCAAATTATTGTGAGACCTTAGAGAGGGAATGACTAACTGTTGAAGGGTTTGGATGGCATCAAATAAGAGGAGACATTCAGGCCAAGTCAGGAATTGATGCTTTTGAACCGTGGCGTTGGAGAAGACTCTTGAGAGTCCCTTGGACTGCAAGGAGATCCAACCAGTCAATAAAGGAAATCAGTGCTGAATATTCATTGGAAGAACTGATGCTAAAACTGAAGCTCCAATACTTTGGCCTCCTGATGTGAAGAGCTGACTTATTGGAAAAGACCCTGATACTGGGAAAGATTAAAGGCAGGAGGAGAAGGGGATGACAGAGGATGAGATGGTTGCATGGCATCACCGACTCAATGGACATGAGTTTGAGCAAACTCTGGGAGATGGTGAAGGGCAGGGAAGCCTGATGTGCTGCAGTCCATGGGGTCGCAAAGAGTTGGACACACCTGAGCGACTGAACAGCAACTTGAAGCAGGAGTTGCAGAAAGAATTACAGCCTCTCCAGCAGCTGGTGGGGAGTGAAGAGTCTAAGGCGTGCAGGAGGAGAGGAGCATGGTTTAAGGGATGAATTGTGACAGTGGTTTGGAGAGCCCAGGTTTTGGTAATCCTGCAGAGGTAGTTGGGGCTGAATTGTTGCAAATCTTTAGAGAAAATAGAATCAGGTAGCTCGCTGGGTATTGAAAGATCTAAACACCAAATGTCATATGAACAAAATAAGGATTTGTAAAACCAGTTTTTATTTTTTATTTATAATTTTTTATAATTAACTTAAAATTTTTTATTTATTTATTTTTGGTTGTGCTGAGTCTTTGTTGCTGCATGGGCTTTTCTCTGCAACTATGCAGAGATCAGGGGCTACTCTCTAGTTGTGGTGTTCGGGCTTCTCATTGTGGTGGCTTCTCTTGATGCAGAGCGCAAGCTGTAGGGCACATGGGCTTCAGTAGCTCCGGCTCCCAGGCTCTAGGGCACAGGCTCGATAGTTATGGCACAAAGGATTAGTTGCTCCACGGCATGTGGGATCTTCCCAGATCAGGAATTGAACCTGTGTCTCCTGCATTGGCAGGTGGCTTCTTTACCACTGAGCCTCCGGGGAAACCCTATTTATCATTTTTGGATCACACTGTTCATTGATGCCTGGCTTGAATCTCCATGAGGGCAGGAATAATCATCTTTGATTTTCTTTTGCACTTAAAGATCATAGTAAGGACATTTTTCTTGTCTGGATGAATAGAAGCCAGAAAACATTGAGTTGAGGAATGATTAGGAAATGAGAAAGTGGAGGGGAGGGAGGTACTCATTCAAGTTTTTCTAAGAAAACCTTTAGAACATGCCACAGCAGCCTAACAGTATTGGTAAACATTTGCTCTTGTGCCAAGTATCAACACCTAGTATTCCATAGAGATTATTTCGTATGTTCCTCATAAAATTCTATGACGAAGGAGTTCTTCCTATCCTATTTTCATTTTATAGATGAAGAAACTGAGGTTTTTTAACTTGCTTAAATTCACATGACTAATGCTCTGCTATTAATTGTGGTCTCACCTCAACTGGGTACCCAGGTTGAACATGGACCCTTCTGGACTAGGGGCTTTCAGTGTTTTTGACTGTGACCCATAGTGAGATTTGTTTTACAGCCTGATCCTCCTAGCAAACACAGGCTCACATCCAAGTCTCTCAGAGTAACGCTCAACCCTTAGCAGTGTGCTGCTGCTGCTAAGTCGCGTCAGTCGTGTCCAACTCTGTGCGACCCCATAGATGGCAGCCCACCAGGCTCCCCCGTCCGTGGGATTCTCCAGTGTGCAGGAGGGCTTATATTTGCTACTCTAATCGATTTTATTATCTTCTAAGTTTCAGTTTTTAAACATTGCTGCTCACAATGTGTGATTGATTTGATGACCGACGATGTACCAGAGTTTGGACCATACCCCTCTAGCCTGCTAGCTACTTTACATTGCTCCCTGAACTATAGCTTAATATCTTTTTCTATTAATATCAGCAAACATTTATTCAGTGCCTGCTATATGCAGAGATGTGGAAGGAACATAAAGAACATATGGTATACCTTGACCCCAGGGAATTTTCAGTGTAGTGAAGGGAAAAACAAGTAATGGCTAATTATAATGCAGACCAGCAAAAAAAAAAAAAAAAAGAGGAGAGGCACAAGCCACGTAGAATGGCTTGTGGAACATAGGAATGGATCAGATACTGGTAGTGTTGAGTAGTTGTGTGTGTGTGTGAGCTGCAAGAATGTTAAAAGACTTTTATGAAATAAATAGAAATGTCTTTGGTAAAGACTTTTAGGACTTAGGGCCAAAGGAGATCTGAAGACCACAGTATTCTGTGTATTATTCTCAAAGGTCCTTGAAATGGTCAAGCTATCATTATTATTATGTAGACATTAGTTTGTCCACTATAAGCTCCTGAAGGATGCTAGCATGTTCAGTTATGTTAAAGAGTATCCATTAAAAAAAAGTTTAAGATAACTTCCCAAAGTAAAAGAATGCAAACCTGTGAACCATTTATGAACCTCCATTAGGTGATAAATCCTAGGGTTAAATGGAGAGAGAGAGCCCTAAGTAGAATCTAGCAAAAATTCTATGGACATTGGAGGTAGAAGGAGGGTTATTAGTACTTTTCTAATTTATCTTATGTAGATTAAAAAGATAACATTTGAAAATCCTGGCACTGTGTCTGATACATAGAAAGTGTTCAGTTCAGTTCAGTCGCTCAGTCGTGTCCGACTCTGTGACCCCATGAATCACAGCACGCCAGGCCTCCCTGTCCATCAACAACTCCCGGAGTTCACTCAAACTCATAGAAAGTGTTAGATCAGTTTAAATAACTAAAATCAGTCAAGTCTTTCAATTTAGGCTTGTCCGGCAAGAGGAGCAGTTATGTAAGCTAGTGCAGTGGTCCACTCCTTTCTGTTAGAAGCTTCACATTGAGATCACCTGGAGCCCTTTAACAATCTGGCCTCAAGCCCAGAGAAGTCTAGAGAAGTTTCCGGAGAAGGCAATGGCACCCCACTCCAGTACTCTTGCCTGGAAAATCCCATGGACAGAGGAGCCTGGTGGGCTGCAGTCCATGGGGTTGCTAAGAGTCGGACATGACTGAGCGACTTCACTTTCACTTTTCACTTTCATGCATTGGAGAAGGAAATGGCAGCCCACTCCAGTGTTCTTGCCTGGAGAATCCCAGGGACGGGGGAGCCTGGTGGGCTGCCGTCTATGGGGTCGCACAGAGTCGGACATGACTGAAGCGACTTAGCAGCAGCAGCAGAGAAGTCTCAGACATTGGTCATTTTTAAGCCCCTAAGGTACTTTGCCAACAAAGGTCCGTCTAGTCAAGGCTATGGTTTTTCCCATGGTCATGTGTGGATGTGAGAGTTGGACTGTGAAGAAAGCTGATCGCCGGAGAATTGATGCTTTTGAACTGTGGTGTTGGAGAAGGCTCTTGAGAGTCCCTTGTACTGCAAGGAGATCCAACCAGTCCATTCTAAGAGAGATCAATCCTGGGTGTTCATTGGAAGGACTGATGCTAAAGCTGAAACTGCAATACTTTGGCCAGCTCATGCGACGAGTTGACTCACTGGAAAAGACTCTATTGCTGGGAAAGGTTGGGGGCGGGAGGAGAAGGGGACGACCGAGAATGAGATGGCTGGATGGCATCACCGACTCTGTGGACATGAGTTTGAGTGTACTCCAGGAGTTGGTGATGGACAGGGAGGCCTGGCGTGCTGTGATTCATGGAGTCGCGGAGAGTTGGACACGACTGAGCGACTGAACTGAACTGAAGGTACAGCCAGGTTTGAAATGAAAAGTGTTAGTTGCTCAGTTGTGTCTGACTCTTTGTGACCCCATGGACTGTAGCCCACCAGGCTCCTCTGTTCTTGAGATTCTCCAGGCAAGAATACTGGAGTGGGTAGCCATTCCCTTCTCCAGGGGATCCTCCTGACCCAGGGATCAAACCCTGGTCTCCTGCATTGCAAGCAGATTCTTTACTGTCTGAGCCACAGCCAGGTTTGAAATCCCCTGAAAAGTATACGCTTTTATGTGTGTATCTCCACACATGTGTGGAGATACAACCTTAAAATTGGGTCCTTTGTTTGCTTTTTTGATGCCCACAGAGTCATTACCTTTTCTTAAGAACTAGTTTAGAAAACAAGATCTTAGCTATCTTTATGGTCACACCTCATGGCTTTCGGGATGTTAGTTCCCTGACTAGGAACTGAACCCTCACCCTTGGCAGTGAAAGTATGGAATCCTCACCACTGAACAACCAGGGTATCCTCAAGCTCTTTGGTATATTTGAAGTCAGGAAGGGGTATCTTTGAACTGGGGAAGAGTAGAAAACTGGGGTGTGAAGACTGTCAAGGCGAACTTGACTTCCTGTGGTGCTCAGGAGACAAAGGAATTGATTTTGTCCTATTATGTTTGAGGATTCATCTTCACCTCCATTCTGCCTACAAGTACCCTGGTAACTGTGGAGTAGCATGCGGCAAAGAGGCGTGCGTTAAGTTGCATAGCTCCCTGAGTTGAGAGGAAAAGGAAGGAAGGAAATGAAAGAAAGGAATGAAAGTAAGCCTCTCTTGGACTTCAGTGCCCCTTTGTTTTGTCTTCTTGGGGCTGTGGGTGACCTGATGGCTCTTTGGGGCCTAAGAGCAGACTGTCATTGTCACTGGGGTCTTTCCTAACTGAGACTTCTCTCTTCCCTTTTTTTTTTTAAGTTTATTTAATTGAAATATTGTGATGTACAGTGTTGTGTTCCTTTCTGTTATACAGCAAAGTGATTCAATTATACATATATATCTATTTTAATTTTGATTTTTGTATTGGTCCATGGAGTCACGAAGAGTCGTACATGACTGAGAATGTGCGCGCGCGCACACACACACACACACACACACATTTATTTTTGGCTGCACTGGGTCTTTGTTGTGGTGCTCGAGCTTCTCATGGTTGTGGCTTCTCTTGTTGCAGAGCCTGGGCTCTAGGCATGTGGGCTTCAGCAGTTGGGGCACAAAGGCTCAGTAGTTGCAGCTCCCAGGCTCTCCAGCACAGGCTCAGTAGTTGTGACACAATGGCTTAGTTGTTTCATGGCACGTGGGATCTTCCCGGGTCAGGGATTGAACCCGTGTCTCCTGCATTGGCAGGTGGATTCTTTACCACTGAGCTACCAGGGAAGCCCCTGCCTGGAAATTCTTGAAGCTGCTCCTCCCAGGTCTTTACCTGCACTGCTCTGCAGCAGCAGAATGGCATTATGGGTGGTGAAATGATGTGCTAGAGGCAGCGCACCCAGACTTGGCCCTCTGGGACAGTGGCAGAGATGGGAAAAGATTTTTCCCTCTTCTGTCTGGCACTGTGTGTGTTTGCCCTCTCTGGAGCCATCAGGATGAAATTGCTCCTTCTCTGGCCAGAAACTAGCCCACAGATTTTGGGCACTTGCCACATCAAAGGGTGGGGTTAATAGCATTGCCACCACCAGTGGGGACAGCACCAGATGTCACAAGTGAAAAGGGAGCAGGCAACCATCCATTCCTTTTTTTTTTTTTTCCTTCTTCTATACTCCAGGGGGCTTTAGAAAAATAACAGTCATGCTGTCCTGAGATGGTCCAATTATTCTGCTCTCTTGTTTGGTAAACTTTTGATTCTTTGGAGAGAGATGCTGACTTTTCTATAACCTTCAAATCACGTAGGTGCATTAGCATGGTAGAGGTGTTTATTTATTTTTTTGCATTGTTTGATATACTTTCTTTTACCACTTTCTCCTCTTTTCATTAAAAAAGCAGGTAAATGAATGTAATCATCTTTTAAATTTTGTATTATAGACAGTGATCCTCTTCTGCATTTTTTCTGCAAGCATTTATAGAAAATCAAGAAACTAACTTTTGCCGTGGTTATCACTGCTGTAAGAATTTTTGCTTTTGTTTCTATTTGAAACCAGCGTAGGTGTGGTGATCAGTAGAGATTTAGGTGTGGGGCTGAGTAAGCTTTGTCTTTGACAGGGTAAATGACAGAGTAGAGTCAAAGGACAGCCAAGTGCTGGCTGCTGCGTTGGGGTGGTGGGCTCCAGGCAGAGTTTCCACTTGCTCAGGTCACTATTGCCAACTGCTTATCTTCTTCTCTGCCTTCCTCACCTGTGTCGTTCTTCACTGGGGTGGAAGATGGGACAGTTGGTCAGAAGGTGCTATATCCTCTAGGCCAGTGATGCTCAGTCTAGCTACACATTAGAGTGTCTGGAAGTGTTAGGCTCTACCCCAGAGCAGGCTGGTGGTGGGACCTGGCATTGAAAGTGAAAATGAAGTCGCTCTTTGTGACCCCATGGACTGTAGTCTACTAGGCTCCTCTGTCCTTGGGATTTTCCAGGCAATAGTACTGGAGTGGATTGCCATTTCCTTCTCCAGGGGACCTGGCATTGGGGATATTTAAAAGCTTCCCAGATGATTCTAGTGCAGTCATGGTCGAGAATCACTGTGGTTGGGCAGCAGTTTTCAGAGTGCATCTGTGGATGATCTGTATCAGAATCATTGGGTGATTTTTTTTTTTTTTTGGCTGCGCTTCAAGGCTTGCAAGATCTTGGTTCCCTGTCCAGGAATTTAATCTGGGGCCATGGCTTTGAAAACTCTAAGTCCTAACCATTGGACTGCCTGGGAGTTCCCCATAGGCTGACTTTTTAAAAATGCAAATTCTGGAATTCCTAAACTTGAAACCAAATCAAGTTTTAACAGTAGTAAACACGAGTTAGAATCATTTTGTATGCAACATGCCAGTATCCAGATCTTGGTTTAAATGTCCTTAGTATTAAGAAATACTTCAAAAAGTCTTAGAAGCCCTAGAGTGAGAAATGATTCAGTAACTAGTTGATTTCGAATTCTGGTGTGAGTAACTAAGAACTACTTCTGAGAAAGTGGCTATCAAGTCCCCAGAAATCCTTTATAGGTATAAAATCATAGCTAATATTTAGTAAAATGTTTTATTGTGTGCCAGGAACTGAGATTTGAACTGAAAATTTTTTTTATTGGCATATAGTTGATTTAAAATGTTGTGTTAGTTTCAGGTGTTCAGTACGGTGAATCAGTTATACATGTAGCTACTCTTGTTTTAGATACTGTTCCCATATAGGCTATTACAGAGTATTGAGTAGAGTTCCCTGTGCTATATAATAGGTCCTTATTTTTTATCTGTTTTATATATAATATTGTCTATATGTCAATCCCAGTCTCCCAATTCATTCCTTCCCCTCTTCTCCCTGGTAACCTTAAGTTTATTTTCTACATCTGTAGCTCTATTTCTGTTTTGTGGATAAGTTCATTTTTACTCTTTTTTAACATTCCGCATATAAGTGAACTTTGTACTTTAAACTCATTATTTACCATTTTCAGTTCAGTCACTCAGTCGTGTCCAACTCTTTGCAACCCCATGGACTGCAGCACGCCAGGCCTCCCTGTCCATCACCAACTCCCGGAGTTTACTCAAACTCATGTCCATTGAGTCAATGATGCCATCCAACCATCTCATCCTCTGTCGTCCCCTTCTCCTCCCGCCTTTAGTCTTTCCCAGCATCAGGGTCTTTTCAGATGAGTCAGTTCTTTGAATCAGGTGGCCACAGTATTGGAGCTTCAGCTTCAGCATTTTGCAGATGGGGAAAACTGAGGCTTATAGACATTAAGTACTTAGCTCAAAAACATATGGTAAGTAGTGTAGACTGGATCAGAACCAGATATACATGTGATAACAAAGCTCATGTATGGCATCATGGATGACATCACCGATTCGAAGGACTTGAGTTTGAGCAAGCTCAGGGAGTTGGTGATGGACAAGGAAGCCTGGCGTGCTGCAGTCCATGGGGTCGCAAAGAGTTGAACACGACTGAGTGACTGAACTGAACTGAATAAAGCTCATGACCTTAACCATTACTCAGTTCCTTGTGCTGTGGAATCAGATACTGGCAAAACCTCTCTTCCTCTCTACCCCGTCTTTATGGTGAAACCAAGAGGAAAAAAAGGAAGCTATCAAACAACTGAAAGTATTAACTTGCTCCTTATCATTTTCCGTACATTCTTCTATACATATATAAAGCAGCCAGAGATCACGGGTGTTTGCTTTAGAAGCCCTGAACTTACATTTTATTTTCATTGCTTAGATTCTTCTTTTGTGATGTGTAATCATTCCTGCACTTGAACTGGAGCCTTGTTACTGCTTTATTTGAGGAGCTACAATGCAAACAGAATAAGCAAAGCATAATCTCCTGATTTATTGCCCTTGTTTAAACCTGTTCCTAGGTTAGCAATCTGGGTGTGATCAGGAGTGAACTTGATGCTCTGACTTAGGAGGTGACTGTGTCTGCATTAGTTCAGTTACATGAAAGAATCATGAACTGGAGGGGTCATTACAGAAAAAAGAAATCTGTGTGTGTGTGTGTTGGGAGGTGTGTGGGAGGGGAGGGAACCTCACATTTATGAAAGACCTTAAACAGATATTGTTGATTTTATCTCCAAATCAGGTCATAGAGCAGTCATTGGAACTGTATGTGTGTTTATAGCATTAATAATTTTTCTTTATAAAGTCAACTTTACTGAGGTATACTTTATGTACAATAAAATCCAACAGGTCTAAGTATACAATATGGTGAATTTTGATAAATATATTCAATTGGGGTTTGCATTAATTTTTTGACAGCTTTATTAAAACATAATTCACAAACCTTATAATTCACCTATTCAAAATGTACAATTTGATGGTTTTCAGTGTATTCACAGAAATGTACAACTATCACTATAATCAATTCTAAAATATTTTCATCAGCCCCCAAAAGGAACCTTATAACTGTCAGTAGTCATTTCTCTTCTTCTCCCAACTCTTTTAGCCCTAGGCAATGGCTCACCTACTTTCTGTAGACTTGCCTGTTCTGGAAGGTTCATAGAAATGGGAACCATGTAATATGTAGTCTTTGGCGATTGGCGGCTCTCCCTTAGTACTTAGTGCAGTGTTTTTAAGGTTCCTACATGTTGTGGCATGTGTAATACTTCATTCCCTTCTGTTGCTGAATAATATCATTGTGTGTGGAAGTATACTCACAGAAATGGAGAACTTGTGTTGCCAAGGGTAGGGATGGGGAAGGGATGGATTGGGAGTTTGGGCCTATCTGATGCAAACTATTATGCACAGGATGGTAAACAACAAGGTCCTATTGTATAGCATAGGGAACTATATTCAATACCCTGTAATAACAATAATGGCAAAGAGTATGAAAAAGAATTACATATATACAGAAATGCTTCATTGTAAAACACTTCATTGTACAATAGAAACACTTCATTGTAAACCAATGATAAATAAAAATGATAAAAAAGTCAATAAAATGATTTTTTTAAAGTGAAAGAATAAAGCAACCCACCTCCTCAGTTAACTTGGAGACCGAAAGCTAAATACAATTTATAATAAAGGAAAAGTTCCATTGTGTAGATATACCACATTTTATTTATTATCAGTTGTTGGATATTTGGGTTGTTTCTACTTTTTTGGCTGTTAGCATTGATTTCTTTTAAGATTTTTTTTTATAAGGACCATTTTTAAAGTCTGTTGTATTTGTTACAATATTCTTCTGCTTTATGTTTTGGTGTTTGGCCGCAAGGCATGTGGAATCTTAGCTCCTGACCAGGAATTGAACTCAGATTGTCTGCATTGGAAGATGAAGTCTAAATCACTAGACCATCAGGGAAGTCCCCTGGCAATGATTTTTAAAGAGTAATCTTTTAATAGATATGTTGATTTTTAAATCCTCATTTAGGCTTTTTTTTTTTTCTTCACTAATATGCCAGGAGCATAAAGTAGCTTGGACTTCCCAGGTGGTGCTTGTGTTGAAGAACCTGCCTGCCAATGCAGGACACACAGGGACCCCTGGGTTGGGAAAATCCCCCATGGCAACTCACTCCAGTATTCTTGTTTGGAGAATTCATGGATAGAGGAGCCCTGGCGGGCCACAGTCCATAGGGTCACAAAAAGATACAACCGAAGCAACTGAGCACGCACGCGTGAAGTGTCTTAGTTCTCCCTTGACTACTGAGACAGTCTGATTAAGGTCACAACAGCTGGATTTACAGTTGTACTAAAATCCTTGTTTGGAGTTAATTCTCCTTTATAGCTATTTAATATTGTGGAAAATGCATATAGAGTTGTAGATATGGAAACATACATACATATACATATGTATATATATGCATGTGCGTGCTCAGTCTCTCAGTTGTGTCTGACTCTGGGACCCTATGGATTGTAGCCCACCAGACTCCTCTGTCCATGGGCTTCTCCAGGCAAGAATACTACTCTAGGGGATTTTTCTACCCGGGGATCGAACCCATGTCTCCTTCGCCTTGCACTGCAGGCAGATTCTTTACTGCTGAGCCATCGGGGAAGCCCTAATATATATGTGTGTGTATATGTATAAAATAAGGATAACTCATATGGTTTTACAAGGAGTTTTAAAGTTAATTTACAAAGACAACATGTGGTTTCTTTTTCTTTTAAAAAATAACATTGATCTATAGCAAATTATTTTACTTTAGAAATCATAAACTGTGCTGGTTATGAAATGTCATTGGTAAGTATCAAAATTGATCCAATGACTATTACTTTTGAAGGATTAACATTGGTGTTCAGTTCAGTTGCTCAGTCATGTCCAACTCTTTGCGACCCCATGAATTGCAGCACGCTAGGCCTCCCTGTCCATCACCAACTCCCAGAGTCTACTCAAACTCATGTCCATCAAGTCGGTGATGCCATCCAGCCATCTCATCTTCTGTCGTCCCCTTCTCCTCCTGCCCCCAATCCCTCCTAGCATCAGGGTCTTTTTCAATGTGTCAATTCTTCACATGAGGTGGCCAAAGTATTGGAATTTCACCTTTAGCATCAGTCCTTCCAATGAACATAGGGTTATTCTATTCGAAAATATATAAGTCAATACATAGAAAGTTTACCTTTTTGACCCAGAAGAAACTTACATTATTTTAAAACTTTATGCTACTCATAAATTATCAAAAATCAGTCATAATAGTCTTGACACTCTTGTAACTGCAGATGTTACACCTCTCACCCCTAAAATACATCATAGAACTGAAATGCTTGAGAAATAGGAATCTGAAAGTTGATATGAAATGATGGGAGAAGTTAAGAACTAGGTACAAGCATCATTACTTACACATCTTTTTAAAAATTTTTAGCAAAATTTTTAAAAATGGAGACAGGGCAGAGATGATGAAGGACAGGGAAGCCTGGCATGCTGCAGTCCACATGGTTGCAAAGAGTTGGACACAACTGAACAACTGAACTACAGCAAATAGTTGATTTACAATGTTGTATTGGTTTCAGTTGTACAGAAAAATGATTCTGTTTTATACTGTATATATAATATATATGAATAAAATGTATATATATACACACATAAATATATATGGAGCATTCATAATCAACAAAAGAGTCTGAAATGCAGTGCTTGGGTACAATCTCAAAAACAACAGAATGATCTGGGTTCCTTTCCAAGGCAAACCCTTTATCATTATAGTAATCCAAGTCTATGCCCCAACCAGTAATGCTGAAGAAGCTGAAGTTGAACGTCTCTATGAAGACCTACAACACTTTCATGGACTAACACCAAAAAACAGTTGTCCATTTCATCATAGGGGATTAGAATGCAAAAGTAGGATGTCAAGAGATACCTGGAGTAAAAGGCAAGTTTGGCCTTGAAATACAAAATGAAGCATGACACAGGCTAACAGAGTTTTGTCAAGAGAACACACTGGTCATATCGAACACTGTCTCCCAACAACACAAGAAACGACTCTGCACATGGACATCACCAGATGGTCAATACCAAAATCAGATTGATTATATTTTTGCAGCCAATGATGGAGAAACTTTATACAGTCAGCAAAACACAAGACCCAGAACTGACTGTAACTCTGATCTTGACTCCTTAGCAAATTCAGGCTTAAATTGAAGGAGAGAAAGCCACTAGGCCATTCAGATATGACCTAAATCAGATCCCTTATGATTATACAGTGGAAGTGGCAAATAGATTCAAGGATTAGATCTTCTAGACAGAGTGCCTGAAGAACTAGTCAGGTGGCAGTGACAAAAACCATCCCAAGGAAAAAGAAATTCAAGAAGACAAAGTGGTTGTGTGAGGAGGCTTTACAAATAGCCAAGGAAAGAAGAGAAGTGAAAGGCATGGGGGAAAGGGAAAGATATGCCCAACTGAATGCAGAGTTCCAGAGAATAGCAAGAAGGGATAAGAAGGCCTTGTTAAATGAACAATGCAAAGAAATAGAGGAAAATAATAGAATGGAAAGACTAGAGATCTCTTCAATAAAATTGGCGATATCAAGGAAACATTTTCACGCGAGGATGGTCATGAAAATGGACAGAAATGGTGAAGACTTAACAGAAGCCGAGGAGATTAAGAAGTGGCAGGAATACACTGAAGAACTACAAAAAAGGTCTTAATGACCCAAGTAACCATGGACGAGTTGACTCACTGGAAAAGACTCTGATGCTGGGAAAGGTTGGGGGCGGGAGGAGAAGGGGACGACGGAGAATGAGATGGCTGGATGGCATCACCGACTCTGTGGACATGAGTTTGAGTGTACTCCGGGAGTTGGTGATGGACAGGGAGGCCTGGCGTGCTGTGATTCATGGGGTCGCGGAGAGTCGGACACGACTGAGCGACTGAACTGAACTGAACCATGATGGTGTGGTCACTTACCTAGAGCTGGATATCCTGGAGTGTGAAGTCAGGTGGGTCTTAGGAAACATTACTACGAACAAAGCTAGTGGAAGTGATGGAATTCCAGCTGAGCTATTTCAAGTCCTTAAAAATGATGTGTTGAAGTGCTGCACTCAATATGCCAGCAAATTTGGAAAACTCAGCAGTGGCCACTGTAAAAGATCAGTTTTCATTCCAGTCCCAAAGAAGGGCAATGCCAGAGAATGTTCCAACTATTGTACAATTGTGCTCATTTCACATGCTAGCAAGGTTATGCTCAAAATCCTTCAAGCTAGGCTTCAGCAGTATGTGAACTTAAAATTTCCAGGTATACAAGCTGGGTTTAGAAAAGGCAGAGACGCCAGAGATCAAATTACCAACATTGATTGGATCATGGAGAAAGCAAGGAAGTTCCGGAAAAACATTTATTTCTTCTTCATTGACTATGTGAAAGGCTTTGACTATGTAAATCATAGCAAATTGTGCAAAATTTTTAAAGGGACTGAAATAAAACCAGACCACCTTACCTGTCTCCTGAGAAACCTGTATTCAGGTCAAGAAGCAATGGTTAGAACCCCACATTGAACAACAGACTGGTTCAAAACTGGGAAAGGAGTATACATCAAGGCTATATATTGGCACCCTGCTTATTTAACTTATATGCAGAGTACATCATGCGAAATGCCAGGCAGAATGAATCCCAAGCTGGAATCAAGATTGCCACAAGAAATATCAACAACATCAGATATGCAGATGATGTCTCTCTGATATCTAAAAGTGAAAAGGAACTAAAGATCCTTTTGATGAAAGTGAAAAAGGAGATTGAAAAAGCTGGCTTAAACGTCAACATTCAAAAAATTAAGATGATGGCATCTAGTCCCATTTCTTCATGGCAAATTGATGGGGAAAAAGTGGAAGCAGTGACAGATTTTATTTTCTTGGCTCAAAAATCACTTTGGATGATGACTGCAGCCATGAAATTAAAAGATACTTGCTCTTTGGAAGGAAAACTATGATAAACCCAGATAGCATGTGACAAAGCAGAGACATCACTTTGCTGACAAATGTCCATCTAGTCAAAGCTATGGTTTTTCCAGTAGTCATGTATGGATGGAAAGTTGGGCCATAAAGAAGGCTGAGCATGGAGGAATGGATGCTTTAGAACTGTGGTGCTGGAGAAGACTCTTGAGAGTCCCTTGGACAGCAAGGCGATCAAACCAGTCAATCCTAAAGGAAATCAACCCTGAATATTCATTGGAAGGACTGATACTGAAGCTGAAGCTCCAATAGTTCGCCCAACTGATGGGAACAGCCAACGTATTGGAAAAGACACTGTTGTTGGGAAAGATTGAAGGCAAAAGGAGAAATATGAGATGTTTAGATAGCTTCACTGACTCTGTGGACATGCATTTGAGCAAACTCTGAGAGAGAGTGAAGGACAGGGTATCCTGATGTACTGCAGTCCATAGGGTCACAAAGAGTCGAACATGACTTAGTGACCGAACAACAACAATGAACTTTAGTGTGTATTAGTATATATTTCTTTATATTTTAATAAGCATAATTCACAATAATTCACAAAGAATTATTTGCTTACCTTCTTTTTTATCACAGCACCCAAAGACTGATTTGTTTACCTACAATTTTATTAGAATTCCCAGTTTTCAGAATCCCTTTCTCCCAAACTGTGGTAGCAGGCAATAAATGATGTATGTTTGGAGGGGCAAAGGCACAATGGGGAAAGAGCAATACTAACACGAGAACAGCTCTGGCAGAGCAGGTCTGCGCTTTAGTTTATGAAACTTGTTACCTGTATTGGAGTCAGAACTAAAACATAATTTCTAGGGACTTATAAAAATTTAATTTTTATTGGAGTGTGGTTGCTTTACAATGTTGTGTTAGTTTTTGCTGTGCAGCAAAATGAACCAGTTATACTCTGCTGCTGCTGCTAAGTCGCTTCAGCCCATCAGGCTTCCCTATCCCTAGGATTCTCCAGGCAGGAACACTGGAGTGGGCTGCCATTTCCTTCTCCAATGCATGAAAGTGAAAAGTGAAAGTGAAGTCGCTCAGTTGTGTCCGACTCATAGCGACCCCATGGACTGCAGCCAACCAGGCTCCTCTGTCCATGGGATTTTCCAGGCAAGAGTACTGGAGTGGGGTGCCATTGCCTTCTCCGAGTTATACGTAGGAGCTTTTGAATGTGTTTTCTTTTGACAGATAATATTCACATGTGATAAAATTCACCCACCTACTGTGTACTGTTGAGTGGATCTTATTCAAGAGTTGTGCATACTATACCAAAATCTAATTTTAAAACATTTAAAAATAATTGTAGGACTACGCTGGTGGTTCAGTGGTTAAGACTTTGAGCCCCAACTGTAGGGATACGGGTTTGATCCCCGGTCAGGGAAGTTCCACATGCTGAAAGGTTCAGCCAATGAATAAATAAAAATAATTTTGAAACATTTTCATCACTCCAAAGAAACCTTGTCCTTTTAACAGTCATTCTCCATTTCTACTCCTCCAACGTTACCAGAGTGGCCACTGCCTTTGCATCCCTACCAGCAACACGGAACCTCCTTGCCCATACTTAAGAGCTGCCCACATGACTATGGCATTAATGTGACTGAGGAAAGGTCATGAAACCCAGGCTGATTCAGACTTTTGACACTCCGCACGGATGGATGCCTCGATCAAGATAAAATCAACCTGGAAAAAACTGTTTTCCCCCTGGATGTAGCCCATGATTGTAGGCTCTCAATTAAAATAAAGTAATAATTCAACACCACATAATTTGGTAGTGATTGAGATTCAAATAAAAATTTGCTGTTTTTGCCTACTTTTGTATTTCAAGTAGAAAATGTATTTAGGAATCCTTAGAGAGGTAAGGATTAAAGGTAACATTAAAAAAGGAGTTACTCAAGAAAAATTACTGAGGCAGCTATGACTGAAAATAAGACCAAACAGTTGTAAATCGCTCTGTATTTGACAAAAAATAGTGTAGAACATTTGTATACATTTCAGGGACAGGACGCTTCTGTGTCAACGTTAAATGTTTATGAATGTCAAATACGCAATTCTGACATCCCATCCTATATCCGGGAGAATAGAAATTTTCAGCCAGTGTAGAGTTGAGGAAATAACAAAAACTTGGCATCACTTGAACAGAACTGAATGTCTTTTAAGATGTTAGAGCTTAAAAGTTTTCCCTACGTGTAACGTAGACTTTCATCAACAGTCCTTTTCATTTTCTGAAGGAAATGTCTTGAAATTTACCTAACTCTTCTTTTCCTTTAACAGAACAAATTGCAACTTTAGGAGTACATGCTATCCTTTATACTAATGATAATCTAATTTTGTTGAATAGTGCGACTTTATTATGGTTCATTTTATTTATTGTTCTTTCTTGTCCAGGGGAGATGTATAATAATATGTGGGATAGATATATTTTTAAATATTTTTTTACTTCATCAGGCATTTTATTTAAAATTTTAAAAAATCTCATATAATTTTTAAGGATACTTTACATTTACAGTTATTACAAAATATTGATTATATTCCCTGTGGTGTACAATACATCCTTGAGCCTATCTAATACCCAGTTGTTTGTTGCTCCTCTCCCCCACCCCTATATGGCCCTTCCTCCCCACTGGTAACCACTATTAATAGTTCTCTATAAGTCTGCTTCTTTTTGTTGTATTCACTAGGTGTATTTTTAGATTCCACATGTGAGTGGTATCATATAGTATTTTTCTTTCTCTGTCTGACTTATTTCACTAAAACATAACACCCTCCAAGTCTATTCATGTCACTGCAAATGGTAAAATTTGGCAGTTTTTCGTGGCTGGATAGTATCTCATTGTATATGTACTCCACATCTTCTTTATCCAATTATCTGTTGACGAATCTTAATTAGATTACTTTCATACCTTGGCAATTGTGAGTAACGCTGCTCTGAACGTTGGGATGCATGTATCTTTTCAAATTAGTGTTTTTGTCTTTTTTGGATATATACCCAATAGTAGAAATGCTGACTCACATGCTAATCTTATTTTTATTTTTTTGAGAAACCTCAATACTGTTTTCCACACTGTCTGCACCAATTTATGTTCCCACCAACAGTGTACAAGGTTTCCTTTTCTCCACATCCTTGTCAACATTGTTATTTGCGTTCTTTTTGATGACAGCTGTTCTGAGGTACATGAGGTGATGTTTAATTGTGGTTTTGATTTGCATTTCCCTGATGATTAACAATATTGAGCACCTCTTCATGTGCCTGTATTTCCTCTTTGGAAAAATATTTAGTCCTTCTATTTTTTAATTGGGTTGTTTTGTGTTTTTTGATGTTGAATTGTATGAGCTGTTTATATATGTTGAATACTAATCCCTGATCTGTCGTATCATTTGTAGATATCTTCTCCCATTCATAGGTTGATGGCTATCTTTAGTGTTATGTTTGGATTCCTTTTTCTTTTTTGTATGTATATCTATTACAGAGTTTTGGTTTGTGGTTACCAGGAAGTTTTTAATATAGAAGTCTGTATTTATATGTGCTGGTTTTAAGTTACTGATCTCTTAGTTTCAAATTCATTGTAAAAACCCTGCATTTTTACTCTCCTCTCTTTATAATTACTGTTTTTGATATCATATTTTACTTTTAATTTTTTGTGTATCCCTTAACTGTTTATTGTGAATATAGATGATTTTTTTACTACTTTTGTCTTTTAACCTCTCTTCTAGCTTGTAATGTGTAGATGATTTCCTGCCTTTACTGTGTATTTTCCTTCAGTGAGCTTTTTCATTTTGTAATTTTCTTGTTTCTAGTTGAGGCCTTTTCTTTTTCACCTAGAGAAGTTCTATGAACATATGTTGTAAAGCTGGTTTGGTGGTTCTACACTCTTCTAGCTTTTTCTTGTCTGTAAAATCTTTGATTTCCCTATCAAGTCTCTTCAAATTGTCTTTCAAAATAGCTTCTAATTTTGAGTTTTATAAGATATCTTGTCATGCAGAGTCTGAATTTAACACAGGTTAAAAGATTCCAAATTCTCAAGGAGTGTACTAGAATACACAATACATGTAGTATATAGAAGCATATTTTCATACAGTTATATGAACAAGGGTCCCAAACTTTGAATATACTCATGGACCACTAGTCCAAATAAAACAAAATGTTCTGGTACTTATTGATCTTTTTTTTTTTTTAATTTGGCTGCACTAAGTCTTAGTTGGGGCATGCAAGCTCTTAGTTGCAGCATGTAGGGTCTAGTTCCCTCACCAGGGATTGAACCCCAGGCTCCCTGCATTGGGAGTGGGGAGTCTTAGCCTCTGGGAGACTAGGTAAGTCTTGATCTTGCTATATTTTGGGGGGGAAAATCCACCTTTTAGCTTATATAATGGGTTATTAATGCCAGGATTTATTACAAAAAGTGTGATAAGAATCCTTTCTTGGGGCTATAAACTCAAGCTTCCTGGGATACGTTGCTCTTAAATTTCAGTGGAAACTGCTGTCTTTCTAATATTTTCCTCTGTGAGCCGTTGAAGATCCACCCTTTTCGCTTTACACCAGACTTGCTAAGCCTGTTCCTGATTCCAGACCCGTATTTGTCTTGATCCTCTTGCTGAGCCACCCTTTAATGAGTCTCTGCATTATTTTTTAAAACTGATCTGCTTTCAGACTTCCCTGGTTAAGACTCCACTGTCCAATGCAGGGAGTGCGGGTTTGATCCCTGGTCCAGAAACTAAATTCCCACATGCCATGCTTCACCCTATGCTGCTGCGGCTCAGTTGTATCCAACTCTTTGCGACCCCATGGACTGTAGCCCCCCAGGCTCCTCTGCCCATGGAATATTCCAGGAAAGAATACTGAAATGGGTTGCCATTTCCTACTCCAGGGGATCTTCCTGGCCTAGGGATTGAACCCACATCTCTTGCACCTCCTGCAGGTTGTTTTGGCAGGTGGGTTCTGTACCACTAGCGTCACCCTGTGGCCATGCCATGGAGTATGACCAAAAATTAAAAAAAGAACCAACCTGCTTCATGAGGCCTTCCACTCCTGCTTCTGCCTTGATTGCCTGCATTTCCCTGTGACTCCTAATCATTTACTTTCCACTCAACCTCTGTGGCACTTCACCACATACTGTTGTGCATTCATCTCACCTTCCTAATGGGATTATAAGCTCCTAGGTGGCAAGCGCTACGCCTTTTATTTCTTCTGAGGTCCCTTGGTATCTATTGCAATATAATTTAAATTGAAAGTGATCAAAAAGTTTCTGGAACGAGGATCCCATTTTTATAACACAGCAGTTCTGTAAATATTAGGATAAACAGGCTTAGTGGAAATTTCAGTTAATTAATTTTTGATTGCCTTTTTTTGGAATATAGTTGCTTTACAATGTTGTGATAGTTTCTGCTGTACAGCAAAGTGAATCCACCATATGTATACATAGATTCCCTCCTTTTTGGATTTTCTTCTCATTTAGTTGCTCCCAGAAAGCACTGAGTAGAGTTCCCTGAGCTATACCATGGGTTCTGATTAGTAATCTATTTTGTACATAGTAAAAATAGTGTATATATGACAGTCTCAATCTCCGAATTCATCCCACCTCCCCTTTCCCTCTCTTGATGGCCATATGTTTGTTCTGTATATCCATGTCTCTATTTCTGTTTTGCAAATAAAGTTCATCTATACCATTTTTCTAGGTTCCATATGTATGTGTTAATATATAATATTTCAATTAATTTAAGCTCTTTATTCACAAGAATACCAGGAAAGACATTTTATCATATTTTGGATCATAAGCTATGAAGAAGGAGAATTAATAAGATGAAATTTTCAGAAAAAAATGGTAACTCATCTGTATTTCCTTATTTTGTGGTCATAGACTGTACACTTAAGCTTAACCTTTGACCCAAACAGGATCAAGCTGGGTGTGGATAGTTAAAATAATCACTTGAAATTACTGCACACTCACAACATGTTTATTCTGTTGCACTTAAAAGAAACAAATGCCAGCTAACTTAAAATAATTTACTCGTTTAGTTCTGAGAATGAAATGGAAGACTGGAGGAACCAGGCCTGTGTATCCTTTGGGAGTCAAGATAGTAGGATTTGACAGAGGGTTTCTTTAATGCACTGCCACTGGGATCAATAAATCCCAAATATTTTTCTTTTATTAGAACATTGCACTCAAGTTCAGGATCCTGGGGATGAGGTCCTACTGGCCTTGCTTGGTTCAGGTTCTACTTTATAGGTCAAGATCAAAGACCTCTTGATTAACAGTCCCACCAACCATCTATCCGTGGGGAAAGACCCAAGTGCTCCAAAGAAAATTGGCTACCATTACAACAAGGAGGAAAGCCTAGTCTAGTTGTGAAGTCACCTTATGGAATATAGAAAATCAGAAAAAGCAGGAGAGAGACATCTAAAGGATAGCAGATTACAGGAGAAAGATGTTGCCCTGACAGAAAAAAAGAAATCACTAAATGGTATTTTTCACCATGTTCTGTTCAGACTACCTGTGTCTCAAATTCTGAAACAATGAAAGGTCAGAAGCTCTTAGCCAACTCTTTAAAAAAAAACTCGTCATTCTAGTCCCAGTTGATACATATGGGAGCTTTGTATTTCAAAGATTTGCTCTCCCAAACA
Organism: Moschus berezovskii; assembly: GCF_049115385.1. Lineage (NCBI taxonomy): Eukaryota > Metazoa > Chordata > Mammalia > Artiodactyla > Moschidae > Moschus > Moschus berezovskii. The sequence goes on along the minus strand of NC_142471.1, from coordinate 15,654,562 downwards.
TTTACTGTGAGAAGAATTTCTCTGGCTCCTGTCCTATGTGTTGAAATGTCACTCAAGGCAAGGCAAAGCAAAGCAAGGCATGGCCAAAGGTATTTGCTGTATAAAGGCATTTCTGTCTACTTCAGTTTGAAAACTTGCAAGGGAGATACTCCTTACCTTTTCACTCCCCTTCCCTTTCCCTCCAGAAAACTCTGACGTTTTTTAAGATCGTGGTGCTTTGCCTTTGTAAATGTGTACTTTTCCTGGACAGCTATATTTTGAAGATTTAAATGAAGGATAATCTCTTATACATTAAAAAACTGTATTTATTTATTTATTTATGACTGTACTGGGTCTTCATGGCTGCATGTGCTTTTCTCTAGTTGCAGCCAGCGAGGACTACTCTCAAGTCGTAATGTGCAGGCTTCTCATTGCAGTGGCTTGTCTTGTTTTGGAGCAGGGGCTCTAGGCTGCATGGGCTTCAGTAGTTGTGGCTCCCAGGTCCAAGAGCACAGGCTCAGTACTTTTGGCCCACAGGTTTAGTTGTCCTTGGCACATGAAATCTTCCAGGATCAGGGATCAAACCTGTGTCTCCAGCATTGGCAGGCAGATTATTTACCACTGAGACGCCAGGGATGCCCTGCATTTGGTTTTTTATACAACCTTTTGGCCTCATTAGGTATTTGGGTATTGAAGTCATTCATTATCTGGTTTAGGGAATTAAGACTATCTTTTGTACTCTAAATAGGAATTGCAGAGTACCACATTGTTGTCTCTAGAAGGAACAGAATTTATTATTTACTTTTACAATAGAGTCGGTACTGGAGCGGAGAAGGCAATGGCAAGCTACTCCAGTACTCTTGCCTAGAAAATCTCATGGATGGAGGAGCCTGGTAGGCTGCAGTCCGTGGGGTCACTAGGGGTCAGACACAACTCAGCGACTTTACTTTCACTTTTCACTTTCACACATTGGAGAAGGAAATGGCAACCCACTCCAGTGTTCTTGCCTGGAGAATCCCAGGGACGGGGGAGCCTGGTGGGCTTCTGTCTATGGGGTCACACAGAGTCGGACACGACTGAAGTGACTTAGCAGCAGCAGCAGCAGCATGTACTGGAGAGAATAGACTTCTCAGGAAGGGCATATCTGAATACTTTAAAGCATTTTTATATTTGAAAGTATTCTGTCTGCTAACACAGTCATGTGGTCTGAGAGACTAAATTTTAGACTCTACAATTTTGTGCACAAATTGTAATATTTCTTGGCTTTCAGTTATGAAATATTGGAAGTTAATTTGTACAAAAAGCTGTGGCAGGTGGTGACACGATTTTGCCCAGTACTTTGAATGTCAAAGTGAAGAAGTTCACCGAGTCGCAGGTAAATGGATGGGTATAGCTATGGCTCTCTTGAAAAAGTGAAAGTGAAGTCGCTCAGTCGTGTCCGACTCTTTGCGACCCCATGGATTATAGCCTACCAGGCTCCTCTGTCCATAAGATTTTCCAGGCAAGAGTACTGGAGTGGGTTGCCATTTTCTTCTCCAGGGAATCTTCCTGACTCAGGGATCAAACCCAGTTCTCCTGCATTGTAGGCAGATGCTTTATTGTCTGAGCCACCAGGGAAGTCTCTCTTAAGGTAGCCAAATTCCTCACCATCTAATTAGGGACATGCATGAATGGAAGAATGATATTCCTACTCTCTTCACCTATTTTCTGATGAAACTGCAGCCAAGAGAATGGTTTGGCCAAATCTGTGGATGAAGAAGACTCTGCTGAACCCTGTGAGCCTGGCATGGTGGAGGGAGACAAGGTAAAGATGACTGGGAGGCCCTGTTGAGGGCAGGAAGTTCAGGCCTTGGGCCTCCAAATCCATTGCCATATAGACTGCTTCAGAATTTATAAAGAGTGAATGTTTTCAAATTCTTTTAAAATATCATTTTGATACCAAAACCCAGTCAAAATTAAAAACAAAAGAGACAAGAGACTGACATAATTAAAACAGCATGAACCAGGAAAGTTTTCGTCTACTAATTCAAGGATGATTCAATAGTAGAAAATAGAGATTTTATTAAATTTAAAAAGAGAAAAAAATCACAATCATCTCCATATGCACTGGAAATGCATTTGAGAAAAACATAATACACATTCTTTATAATAACACTTGAAAGTAGAAACTTTTGTCCTTAAGTTTGTGGAATATATCTATTTGAGCCTCAGAACCAATACCATGGCACTTAAAAGCTTTTCCATTAAAGTTAGAAACTAGACAAAGATATATACTCTGATTATTTAACATTATTCTGTATGCCTTGTCTCATACAAAGGCAAAAAAAAAGATTAGACATACGAGAATCCAAAGTAAGGGGTTTGTAAATGGCTATATGACTATATTGTATTATCAGTTGTATATAACCAAGAAAATCATCGAAGAGTCTAATTCAAACAAGAGATTTTATAGTAAGGTAGTAGAATCCAAAATTAACATATCATATTAATAGCTTTTATGCATACAAACAGAGGTAAAGAAATAAGCCTAATTATAATGTTAGCAAAAAGAATAAACTATGCTGGGATGAACCAGAGGGATGGGATGGGGAGGGAGGTGGGAAGGGGGTTCAAGATGAGGAACACATGTACACCTGGGGCAGATTCATGTCAATGTATGGCAGAACCAATACAATAATATAAAAAAATAAATAAAATAAAAAGAAACATCAAGGAAAACTTTAAACACCAGAACACAAAATAGATTGAACAAATGCAAAGATGTGAAATGGAAAGTAGACTCAACATCAAAAAAGGAATTTTCCTCATTAAATCAATTTATAATTTAACTCAGTCATAATGAAAGCACTATCAGATTTTAGAGTCAAACTGATTCAGAAGTTCATATAAAAAAGTGAACAAACAAGTGAAAATCACTCAGTCGTGTCCAACTCTTTGCAACCCCATAGACTATACAGTCCATGGAATTCTCCAGGCCAGAATACTAGATTGGGTAGCCTTTCTCTTCTCTAGGGGATCTTCCCAACTCAGGGATCAAACCCAGGTCTCCCGCATTGCAGGCAGATTCTCTACCAGCTGAGCCACAAGGGAAGGCCAAGAATACTGGAGTGGGTAGCCTATCTCTTCTCCAACAGATCTTCCTGACCCAGGAATCAAATTGGTGTCTCCTGGATTGCAGGCGGATTCTTTGCCAATTGAGCTATCAAGGAAGCCCAAACAAACAAGAAGAGCCAAGAAAATATTGAAAAGGTGTGCAGTGATAGAGAGGAAAGAAAGTATTTGCACTGAAACTTGAAATATATTAAAAATGCTTAAGGAATAATTCTCTGGTGGTCAAGTGGTTAATTCTTTGCACTGTTACTGCTGTGGGTGCGGGTTCAAGCCCTGGTCAGGAAACTAAGATCCTGCAAGCCACATGGGTTGTCCAAAAGAAAAAGAAATACTTAATAGTTAAATAAATTTGGTAATGATGGGTGACTAGACAGATCATTGGAACAGAAAGAAAAATCCAGAAACACCCATATATACCCAATAATTACATACGAATTACAAATGACTTTTCACCTATGAAACAACACATATCATTCAGAGAATGCTGAGAAATGCAAGTTAAAGCCAACAAATTGGCAAAAATCCAAAAGTTTCACAACACACCCAAAGTTGCTGGGGCTCAGATTGGTTTAATCCCTTGAAGTCAATTTGCTAATACTAATTACAATTACAAATGTATATTTGTAGTTGACTCAGCAATTCTTTTCAGGTATGTAGAAAGATATATGTGAATATGAGGTTATTCATTACAGCATTGTTTTTCATTGGGAGCAGTGGTTAAAGAATTAAGAATTACTGGAACACAATGTAGCCGAAAGAAAGGAGTGAGGATGGTTATTATGCATTGATGTGAAAGATCTTCAAGGTATTTTTCAAGTGAGAAAAAGCAAGACACATATCAATATATGTATAGCATGCTATTTTTTCATGTCTAAAAAAATTTAGAGGGAATCTGTATTTGAGTTAGGTTATGTATTTATAAGTTAATTCTGTGTGAGTGTGTGCTAAGTTGCTTCAGTTCTAGAAAGATACAAGAGAAACAAGAAGCGTTGGTTACCTTTGAAGGGTATGGCAATTAGACAGGAACTAGGTAGAGGGAGACTGTATATCTTTTGTCATTTTTTTTCCATTTTGAACCAAATGAATGTTTTGTTGAAAAAAGGATATCTAAGACTATTCGTTTGTTTTTGCTTGTTATATTCATAAAGAAACTCTTGAAGGGGACTTCCCTAGTAGTCTAGTGGTTAAGAATCCACCTGCCAACGCGGGGGACATGGATTCCATCCCTGATCTGGGAAGATCCCACATGCCGTGGAGCAACTATACCCGTGTGCCATAACTACTAAGCCTGTGCTCTAGAGCCCGGGAGAGGGAGCCACAATTACTGCAACCCAAGCCTCTAGCCTGTCCTCTGCAGCAAGAGAAGCCCCTGCGGTGAGAAGCGTGCACATAGCACAAGGAAGACCCAGTGCAAAAAAAAATATATTCTTTTGAAAAAAAAAAGAAACTCTTTTGAAAAAAAAAGAGATACTTGAGTTGGTGAACATTGTGACATGCTGCCTACCCTCCCTCCAGACCCCCTTTAGGAATGAAAGGGGTTTCTTGCCCCCCAAACTGAAGCTGAAGGGCTGCTGGCAGATGGCTTCAGGTAACAGCCCCAGGGGTAATGGTTGCCCCTTTTGAATAGAGTCACCTCACCCAAGGTCACACCCCCTTCCCGGGTGGGCTGCAATTGGTGTGTTATCAACATGGGGCTGTGAAGGGCCAGCTCCCTTTGCCCCACTCAGGGCAACTCTGAGGGGTCAGCCAGCTTTGGAAATCTCCTTAGCCCTTAACTCTGATGGTGGCTTGCCGTCTCTTGCTGCTGTCTGTTCTTTTCCAAGGAGAGCACTGTTAAGAAACCTGCTCTTGTTAAGAGTCTTCTTCATGGGGAACTCAAAATGCAACGAGAATCCAAAATAGTCATTTCCTGTGGTTGGCTTTGCGTGGGAACCTGGTGAATGGGGATAAATTTGGGAAGGAGACTTTTCACTCTATGCCTTTTTTAAAAAATTGGAAGTGTAGTTGATTTACACTGCCATGTTAGTTACTGGTGTACAGCACCGTGATTGAGTTGTACATGTATTATGTGTGTGTGTGTGTATACAACTATATATGTATATACATACACACATAGATATATATATTCTTTTTAGAGTCTTTCCCTTATAGGTTATTACAAAATATTGATTATAGTTCTCCATGCTATACAGTAGGTACCTGTTGGTTATCTGTTTTATATATAGTAGTGCATATATGTTAATTCCAAACTGCTAATGTATCCTCTTTATAATATAAAAAAACATTTTTTGGAAGCATGTGGATATAGTACTTAGTCAAATCAGAAATAAAAAATTTAAAGTTAACTCGATATGTCGGTGATCTCTTATCCTTTTCCTTGGGTATTTTTAGGGAACTTTTTAATATTTTAATTTAGGAGGGGCTATTTTAAATCTAGAATATCATGCTTTGTCATACTCTAAATATGTTTTTTCTTTTTCTTTTTTGCTTAGGACCCACTGAGAGACGCCTCCTTGACCTCACATTACAATGGAATTCAAAAAATCACCTGATGGTGGCTGGGGCTGGGTGATTGTGGTTGTCTCCTTCTTTACTCAGTTTTTGTGTTATGGATCGCCGTTAGCTGTTGGTGTCTTGTACATAGAATGGCTGGACGCCTTTGGGGAAGGGAAAGGGAAAACGGCCTGGATTGGATCCCTTGCAAGTGGAGTCGGCTTGCTTGCAAGTAAGTGGATAACTTTGTGCTTCTCCTCACTCATTAATCGTTTAATTGCATAATTGTTTCCTGCCTCATTAGCACTGAACAAGGCGTAGGAGGCTATAATTTTTTTTTTAAGTATAATACCTACTTTTCTGCTTTCACTGAGATTGTAAACCTCTCCTTCACTGTAATAGTGTGTCTGACAGTCATGTCTGACTTTTTGTGACTCTATGAACTGTAACCCACCAGGCTCCCCTGTCCATGGGAATTTCCAGGCCAGAATAGTACAGTGGGTTGCCATTTCCTTCTCCAGGAGATCTTCCTGACCCAGGGACCAAACCCAAGTCTCTCGCATTGCAGACAGGTTCTTTACCATCTGAGCTACCAGGGAAGCCCTCACTGTACTAAATCGTGTGAAAATACAGAAATTCCATAAGATATTGAAGAATTTATATCTTTATTCATTTATTTGCTGCTGTGTACTAGGCCTTGATGCTGGATATGAAAGGACGAATGGCTAACACATCATTTATTTCTGCCTTTAAGAGGTTCAGTCTAGTGAGACACAAATATTTCCACAAGTAAGAAAGATACAAGGGCATGAGGACAGTGGTCCACGTATGTCCGATGAATGCTGGTGACCAAAAGGCCAAATGTTTTGCATCAGTCCTGGAAACAGTTCCTCTGTGATTCATAGTTACTTCTCTCTGATTCAGATATACTGTGATCAAATTGCATGTCCTACGTTTGTGTCACCTTCTTAAGAAAAATTTGACGTGGCAAAGGGTAGTCCCCTCTCAAAACGATGCCATTAAGGATTTAAATGTAGTGTTATGTATGTGATGCGTTTTGTGTGACCTTTGTATAATGTATCCAGAAGTAATATTCTTGATTAGCACTTATCAAGTATGATATAGTAGTGATTCTTAACATCTTTAGAGAGCATAGTGGAGGGGCCTTTTTTTTTTTTAAGGATTATATGCACTTCAATTTCTAGAGTTGTAGTTTGAACTCTTCAGTATGTTTAGTGATTGTCAGTCTAACTTACTTGGAACTGGTTAAGAACAGACGTGCTAAAACATAGTCCTGGAGTCTCTTTCTGTGCTTTGAACTTGACATGATGATTCATTGAGCAAATCACAATCTCTGTTCTTATGGGAAAATAAGGACAATGCATGTGGTGATTTATAAGATCTTTTTGCAGCTCTAAAATGATTTCCAAAGAAAATGCAATGGCCATTCCTTCTTTTAAATTTGTTGTGTTTCCTGATCACTAAAGGGGACTTCTTAGAACAAAATAAAACATAAACAGTTGCTTCCAACTGATGCATTACCTTGTTAAATTAAAAACAAGACTTGAAAAACAATGCTGGATCATCTGGCTATGTCAGATAAGATAACTAAGCATAAGTAAACAAATGAAAATAACACTGGCATTATAAGCTTAAGAAAAACAGGAAACATTTGCCAAGATTTGTTTGAAAGAATTTTTCAAAATGTGGGCTGTTTATAAAGCTATCAGAGTACAAGTGAATGATGGTTGATATGTTTGAGAGTATAACTTTTAGAGAATGATCTGGTGAGAAGAGAATTTTTAAATGCTGTCCAATTAGTCATCATTTCTATTCGCAAATTCAAAGTTAAATAGGAATGCAATTGCTTGCCTTCCAGCAAGAGTCAAAGGGTAATTGAAATACTACCTCCATTAGCACATACCTGGAGAACAGAGCTCTTTTTCATGAAGTTTGTCCAGATAGGACTTGAGGGTTTGAGGGTTCAGGGAAGCTAAGATCATCTTAGGGATGGGTAGGGTGGTCAGAGCTGACGCAGAGACTCTCAACTGTGGCTCTCCACTTTCTGCAGGTTCCCAGGTGAATGTTTAGTTTGTCTCAGGGCCACAAGCAGCCCTCTTCACTTATAGGCAGAACCAGATATGTAATTTACAAGCTCATGTGCGAAATGAAAATGCAGGACCTTCTGTTAAAAAAGTTAAGAATTTCCAGATAGCAAGAGCAGGGCAGCAGACCAAGTGCATGCCCTTTTTTTAGAGCCAAGTCCTGTCCCGCTGGTTGGGCTGGACAGAGAGCATCCCGCTGAATGTCCAGGGAGTGAACAAGTATTGAGGGAAATGTTGGGCTGAAGTCAGAGTTAGTCTGAGCCCTGGCTCCACTACCCTGTAGCTGAGGGACCACTAGCAGGTCACTTATCTTCAGTGTCTACAGCTAGATGAGAAGACACTTAGACCAGCTAATCAAAACTTTTGAAGATAAGCATAGACTATGGAGACAGAGGGTTCCAGAATAAGGAAGCAGTGAGAAGAAAATGCTGACAGGAGACCTAAGACTTATGGGTGTGTGTGTGTGTGTGTGCGCGCGTGCGTGTGTGTATGTGTGTGTGCGCACGCGTGTGTGTGTGCGTGTGTGCATGCGCACGTGCCTGTGTGCACTTTACTTAGTGGCCACTGAATATCCGTGTGTTGTTGGCCTCTCTTGGCTCTTCATAGCATAAATTAGGGGACAAATCCTGGGAGCTGTGGTAATACAATGTTAGCAAGAGGTGTTGAGCAGTGTTTGAGCCACATTCAGCTTCTGCTTTGTCGACCACTTTGTCCTACACAGAAACAAACAGATCGGTACTACCTTGGAAACAGGAAAAGTACACCTCACGATGTTTATCAGTGATTCTTTTCCTTTTAACTCTGTTAACTGACTTACTCTTGGCTGTGCTGTGTCTTCGCTGCTGCACATGAGCTTTCTCTAGCTGGTGGAGAGTGGAGACTACTTTCTGACTTCCCATTGCAGTAGCTTCTCTTGTTGTGGAGCTCGGGCTCAGTAGCTGGGGTGCACGGGCTTAGTTGTCCCGTGGAATATGAGATCTTCCTGGAACGGGGATAGAACCCGTGTCCCTTGCCTTGGCAGATGGATTCTGGACCAGTGGACCGCCAGGGAAGTCCTATCAGTGATTCTAAAACAGGGAGATAATCAGAATCATTTGCAGAAAATTTCAGCATATAAATGCCTAGATTAGACCTTAGGTATTCTAATTCAGTTTATAATGGGGCCCACATACATGAATTTTTTTCAAGAAGCTTCCAAAGGGATTTTCAAGTTGGAACTACCACTGACTTAAGCCCTCTCTACTTAGATTTCATTCTGGCACTTTTTGATATTTTTCAAATGTATGATTGCTGTTGACTTGTTTAGAAAGAGAAATTCTGTAGGTTTCTGCTTGAACGTGTCACTGTGCTCAGTCTGTCTAAATCATGACAAATAAATTGTGTCCAGTGGCTCCAGTCTGGTGTTTGCATCCTTTCTGATAAAAACTAATATAATTTGTACATATATATATATATCTGTGTGTGCGTATATGTATTTATATAAGTACATCTTTGATCGTTGTTCTTCAATTTAGGAGTATATATGAATTACTTGAGCTTTACAAAGCCCATTTCTTACTCATCAGTGCTGTGAGGGTGGGGATGATCCCAAGAATCTTCATTTTTTTATCGTTAAAATTATATATATATATATATTTATTTATTTGGCTGTTCAAGTCTTAGTTGTGGCACGCTGGATCTCTGATCTTTGTTGCTACACGTGGGATCTGGTTCCCTGACCAGGGATCAGGCCCAGGCTCCCTACATTGGGAGTGCACAGTCTTAACCACTAGACCACTAGGGAAGTCCTAGGAATCTTCATTTTAACTAGCTCCCCAGATGATTCTTCTGCAGCAAGCTATATCTTAGCCGAGAAACACGAGTTGTTGTCTTTTCCTAGTTTTGTCCAGAGAAGGTCGGGTAGGTGTCATCCTTGACCAATTTTGTGATCCAACCTCTGGAGATTGATAGCTGAGCAAGTATATCTACACACAGACATCACCAGATGGCCAACACTGAAATCAGACTGATTATATTCTTTGTAGTCAAACATGGAGAAGCTCTATACAGTCAGCAAAAACAAGACCGGGAGCTGACTGTGGCTCAGATCATGAACTCTTTATTACCAAATTCAGACTGAAATTGAAGAAAGTGGGGAAAACCACTAGACCATTCAGGTATGACCTAAATCAAATCCCTTATGACTATACAGTGGAAGTGAGAAATAGATTTAAGGGACTAGATCTGATAGAGTGCCTGATGAACTATGGACAGAGGTTCGTGACATTGTACAGGAGACAGGGATCAAGACCATCCCCAAGAAAAAGAAATGCAAAAAAGCAAAATGGCTGTCTGAGAAGGCATTACAAATAGCTGTCAAAAGAAGAGAAGTGAAAAGCAAAGGAGAAAAGGAAAGATATAAGCATCTGAATGCAGAGTTCCAAAGAATACCAAGATAAGACAGCCTTCCTCGGTGATCAATGCAAAGAAATAGAGGAAAACAATAGAATGGGAAACACTAGAGATCTCTTCAAGAAAATTAGAGATACCAAGGGAACATTTAATGCATAGATGGACTCAGTAAAGGACAGAAATGGTATGGACCTAACAGAAGCAGAAGATATTAAGAAGAGGTGGCAAGAATACACAGGAGAACTGTACAAAAAAATCATCATGACCCAGGTAATCATGGTGCTGTGATCACTCACCTAGAGCCAGACATCCAGAATGTGAAGTCAAGTGGGCCTTAGGAAGCATCACTACAAACAAAGGTAGTGGAGGTGATGGAATTCCAGTTGAGCTGTTTCAAATCCTAAAAGATGATGCTGTGAAAGTGCTGCACTCAATATGCCAGCAAATTTGGAAAACTCAGCAGTGGCCACAGGACTGGAAAAGGTCAGTTTTCATTCCAATCCCAAAGAAAGGCAATGCCAAGAATGCTCTATCGCATAATTGCACTCATCTCACATGCTAGTAAAATGATGCTCAAAATTCTCCAAGCCAGGCTTCAGCAATACATGAACTGTGAACTTCCAGATGTTCAAGCTGGTTTTAGAAAAGGCAGAGGAACCAGAGATCAAATTGCTAAAATCCACTGGATCATGGAAAAAGCAAGAGAGTTCCAGAAAAACATCTATTTCTGCTTTATTGACTATGCCAAAGCCTTTGTCTGTGTGGATCACAATAAACTGTGGAAAATTCTCTAAGAGATGGGAATCCCAGACCACCTGACCTGCCTCTTGAGAAACCTGTATGTAGTTCAGGAAGCAACAGTTAGAACTGGACATGGAACAACAGACTGGTTCCAAATAGGAAAAGGAGTCTGTCAAGGCTGTATATTGTCACCCTGCTTATTGAACTTATACGCAGAGTACATCATGAGAAATGCTGGGCTGGAGGAAGCACAAGCTGGGATCAGGATTGCGTGAGAAAAATCAATAACCTCAGATATGCAGATGACACCACCCTTATGGCAGAAAGTGAAGAGGAACTAAAGAGCCTGTTGATGAAAGTGAAAGAGGAGAGTGAAAAAGTTGGCTTAAAGCTCAACATTCAGAAAACTAAGATCATAGCATCCGGTCCCATCACTTCATGGCAAATAGATGGGAAAACAGTGGAAACAGTGGCTGATTTTATTTTTTGGGGCTCCAAAATCACTGCAGATGGTGACTGCAGCCATGAAATTAAAAGCCGCTTCTTCCTTGGAAGGAAAGTTATGACCAACCTAGACAGCATATTAAAAAGCAGAGACATTACTTTGTCAAGAAAGGTCTATCTAGTCAAGGCTATGGTTTTTCTAGTAGTCATGTATGGATGTGAGATTTGGACTATAAAGAAAGCTGACCACCGAAGAATTGATACTTTTGAGCTGTGGTGTTGGAGAAGACTCTTGAGAGTCCCTTGGACTGCAAGAAGATCCAACCAGTTAATCCTAAAGATCAGTCCTGGGTGTTTATTGGACGGACTGATGTTGAAGCTGAAGCTCCAATACTTTGGCCAGCTGATGCTAAGAGCTGACTCCTTTTAAAAGACCCTGATGCTGGGAAAGATTGAGGGCAGGAGGAGAAGGGGATGACAGAGGATGAGATGGTTGGATGGCATCACTGACTCAATGGACATGGATTTGGGTGGACTCTGGGAGTTGATGATGAACAGGGAGGCCTGGCGTGCTGTGATTCATGGGATCACAAAGAGTCGGACACGACTGAGCAACTGAACTGAACTAAACTGAAGTATAGCAAGAGTACCTTTGCCAAGAAACATACAAATTCTACTTTTTAAAAAATATTTGTTTAACTGTGTTTATCTGGCTGCACCGAGTGTTAACAGTGGCATGTGGAATCTTTAGTTGTAGCATGTGAACTCTTAGCTTGGCATGTGGGATCTAGTTCCATCACCAAGGATCAAACCTTGGCCCCCCAGTATTGGGAGCATGGAGTCTTAGCCACTGAACCACCAGGGAAGTCCCACAAATTTTGTTTTTCATCTGTTTGTCACTTTAGTTTGAAAAGTGTCGCTTGTGTGTCTGGCAGTCACCTTTGGTTACTTGATCCTCATAACAATACAGTGTGTGTGTGTGTGTGTAAAAGTTGCTCAGTCATGTCTGACTCTTTGTGACCCCATGGACTATACAGTCCATGGGATTCTCTAGGCCAGAATACTGGAGTGGGTAGCCTTCGCCTTCTCCAGGGGATCTTCCCAGCCCAGGGATCGAACCCAGGTACAATACAATGAAGTAGGCGTTATTGTCCTTAGGGTTTAGTGACCTGCCCAAGATGAAGTACACTGTCTAAGGGTTTTTTCTGACCTGTTAAGTCTGTTTCTTCATCTTTAAATGGGAGATAATGAAAGTACCTACTTCATAGGATTGCTTTGTAGAAAAACAGAGATGGTGCTTGGCATATGGTAAGTACTCAACACTATTACTAAGTAGAGAACAGCAGTTCCCCAGAAATAAAATTACTCTCCCAGGCAGTTCCAACCATGCTATAGAATCTGCAAAAGAAAGGGAACATTCAGTATGAAAGATAAAGACACATCTAGGGCAATGGGCAGGCGGGAGAGCTGTCAAGATTGTACCTGCCTGTGAGCTAAGTTGTTTCAGTTGTGTCTGACTCTTTCCAACCCTGAGGACTGTTAGCCTGCCAGGCTCCTCTGTCCATGGGATTCTCCAGGCAAGAATACTGGAGTGGGTTGCCATTTCGTTCTCCAGGGTATCTTCCCGACCCAAGGATCAGACCTGGGTCTCTTATGTCTCCTGCATTAACAGGCAGGTTCTTCACCACTAGCACTAGCTGGGAAGCCTGAAGATTGTACCTAAGCATATGGAATTTAAAGCACACCAATTTTCTTTAAGAAACCTAGATTTGACCAGTAGCTCAGAATAGTGGAAAGACATGCAATTCTTATCTTCACACTGTTTATAATCTTAATTCTTTCCCTTTGAAACTTGAGTAACTAAGAAATACTAAGAAGTAGACCTCGCATCTGGATTGTTTTTCCAGATGATCTTTGGAATGAATAAAGCTGAACATTAAGGATTTGGTCTCCCTAGGTTACACATCGTCATTACAGACACTTAGAGAGCCTGGTCTCTATGTTAGGGATGCCCAGATAGACGACATCTTCTCTGCTATGAGTAGTTTATAATCTCAGGAAAGAGACAGGGAAAAAGGGTAGTGATCTTTTGAGACATCACTGCAAATACCAAGAATAGCAAGAACAAGGCAGTCTGTATGGGCTGGGCAAGGCCGATGGGCAGGGAGAGGGCAGTCCATGCAGAGTCCATGTATGCAGAGCCCTGGTGTCTGCCCTGCAGGTGATGTGGTCCGGTAGAGTAAATTTGGCTGGAGAAGGAGAGAGTGTGTTAGATGTGACACAGGTGTGTTAGGTATATAACATTGTGTTCGGTATAGCCAACAGGTGTGCCAGTTGGTGTCAACTTGGCTAGGCTACATTCTATGGCTACACTCATGGAGGTGTGGCTGTGAAGGTGTTTTATAGATGTGCTCTAAGTCCATAGTCAGTTGACTCTTAAGTCAGACAGATTATCCTGAATAAACTAGATGGATCTGATTCAATTTGTTGAAAGACTTTATGAGCAGAAGGGAGCTTTTCAGAAGAAGAAATTCTGCCTGCGGGCTGTGGCTTCATCCTGTGGGAGAGAGTCCCAACCTGCCCTTACTGATGCCTGCCAAGCCCCACAACCGCATAAGCCAGTTCCTTGCAGTAAACCTCCTAAGGTACGTCTACTTCTGGTTCAGTATCTTTGGTCAGAATCTGAAGGATACAGAAGGAATGGAAGGTCACTGAACTAAAGGGCCATCATGGTCTTGTGTATACATATTTTGTTGTTCTTGTTGCACTGGATCTTCATTGCTGCACACAGGCTTTCTCTAGTTGTGGAGACTGGGGCTACTCTAGTCGCCGTGCATAGGCTTCTCACTGCAGTGACTTCTTTCGCTGTGGAGCAAAGGCTCTAGGCGTGTGGGCTTCAATAGTTGTGGTTCGTGGGCTCTAGAGCTCAAGGGCTCCAGTAGTTGTGGCGCATGGACTTCGTTGCTGCACCGTGTGTGGAATGTTCCCAGACCAGGGATCAACCCTGTGTCCGCTGCATTGGCAGGCTAATTCTTATCCACTGTACCACTGGGGAGGAAGCCCCTTTATTAATTTTTATTGGAGTATATTTGTGTTACAATATTGTGTTAATTTCTGCTCTACGTATATACAGTGGAATATTACTCAATCTTTTATTAAATTGAGAGAAAGCACTCTTTGGTTAGATGTACTTCTTCAAATTCAAGGAGAAGGGTGGGGCCATTTTTCCAACAACAGAGATGCTGATGGAGCAGAGAGATCTTTTGTCCTGCAGTTTTGTACTCCAGATAGATTGAATAGTTCCTTCCCTCTCATGTTTTGTCCTTAATTCCTTTAAAGGTCTTCAAATCGCTAAGGAATCAGTACATCTATCCCTGGGTTATATGAGTCAGTATAGCCAACAGATTTGCTGCCTGAGTTGCAAGTGCTGGCAGAACTGAGTTTGAGTGTATCCATACAATTTGACCCACAAGTACCGTAGACTCCTTTGTGTAGGGCTGAATTTCTGCCTCCTGTCACATTGGCCTGCTCCCAGTGTGCTAGGTGTGTCTACAGTTGATTGGTGCGAATCACGTAGGTTTTGCTAACTTGAAGAAAGCAAATGTGTGTAATATGCCACACCAACCCACAAGCAAAGGTGATCAGTATACTTGAGAGCAAGGATTTGAGTGGGTGCAGCTCCATAGTGCCTTTCTCTTCCTCAGGAAGATAAACTTAAAATTTCTGGATTCAGCAAGAGTGAGGAATGGGGAACCTGCATTGTTGGGCTCCCTGCATTGTAAGTGGAGGGATGGGAGTCCTGAACCCAATCAGTCTACTCTGTTAGGGAACCTTTACAGCACTGTGAGCACACAGCCTGATTATAATTTCATTACACACACACACAATGTGTATGCTCAGTTGATTCAGTCGTGTTCCACTTGTTGTGATCCCATGGACTGTAGCCTGCCAGGCTTCTTTGTCCATGGTATTTTCCTGGCAAGAATACTGGAGTGGATTGCCATGCCCTCCTGCAGGGGATCCTCCTGACCTAGGAATCGAATCCACATCTCCTCCGTTGTAGGCAGATTCTTTATTGCTGAGCTACCCAGGGAGCTCCATGTATATGTATGTCAAATTTCAACCTGCTATAATTTCATTCTTTTTTTTAAGATTCTTTTTTGATGTGGATCATTTTAAAAGTCTTTACTGAATTTGTTTCTGTTGTTTGTTGAAGCAAGAATAATATTGCTTCTGTTGTTTATGTTCTGGATTTTTAGCCTGGAGGCCTGGGGATCTTAGCTCTCTAACCAGGGATCAAGCCTTCACCCCCTGCATTGGAAGCACAGAACCTTAACCACTGGACCACCAGGGAAGGCCCTATAATTTATTTCTCCCTCTAATATGAATAGAGTGAGATATTCTACACCCTGCGGCAGGCCAGGCCATCCTACCACTCTGGGGACTCTCTGAATCTTTTTGGGAGAGAGAAGTGCATGGAAGTTGATTTATTTTTCAAAGGAGATAATTTCTTTCCCAAAGCTTTCTTACAAAATTTATAAATTGGAAAACTGCATTATGGTTCTGTTGCCTCCATTGAGAATGTTTCTCATTCCCTTTGTCAATATAACCGTACTTCACAGCCCAGTTCAAGGCTCAGTTCTTTGGCCCATGATGATTTCCCTTTTCTGAAATTCCCAAACACATGATCTGAACCTCTCTTTTGGGACTTAATCACCCATGGCCTTAGGTTTGGACCTTTGTTTGTTTTGCCTTTTGGCCTAGCTTGGAAACTGTGTGTGTTCTTCTCTGTGTCCTTTTCTACCATGATACGAGACCAGGTGCCATGAGACCACACACCAGGGCTGTGTGGTCCAGAACAATAACTAGCCATATGTGGCTGTTGGGTACTTAAAATGTGGTTATTTCAAGATGAGATGTGATATAAGTGTCACAAATACATACTGGATTCCAAAGACTTAGTACAAAATAAAGGAGTATAAAATATCTCTAATGATATTGAAATGTTGAAGTGATAATGTTTTCGATACAGTCAGTTAGGTAAAATGTATTATTGACATCAATTTTACCTCTTTTTCTTTTTCTCATGGAGCTACTAGAAACTTTAACATTCCATGTGTGACTTCTTATTTTTCTGTTTTGCAGCAGTGCTTCTCTAACGGATGCTTGGTAAATAGTGGGAGAATGTTAATGGTCAAATATTCACTTTTTTGTTTGCTTAATGCAGACTTAAATTTATGTTACTATTCATAGCAAAATTTTAAATTTTAATCGGTGTATTCTTCCTCCTTGCTAATCTCAACCACCAGCAAAAACTTAATACTCTTTCTTCCCACATCACCCTGAGGGGCTAAAGGAAACATTTTCATCCCTTACTAGTACTTCATTCTGACTTCCTTAAAACAACCCATCCTTCTCATTTTCTAATTTAGCCTTGATCATAACAAAACACTTTTTCCACTGGAGTTTTCATTTTCATTTCCCTCATTAACTGAGAATAATATCAATCAGTCTGATTTGCAGATGGCTATGAACAAATGGTTTTATATTTTTGTTTCATTTTGTATTTAAGAGGTTGTAGGGCTTCCCTTTCATGCATTGGAGAAGGAAATGGCAACCCACTCCAGTATTCTTGCCTGGAGAATCCCAGGGATGGGGGAGCCTGGTGGGCTGCCGTCTATGGGGTCACACAGAGTCAGACACGACTGAAGCCACTTAGCAGCAGCAGCAGGGCTTCCCTGGTGGCTTAGATGGTAAAGAATCTCCCCACAATGCAGGAGACCTGGGTTTGATTCCTGGGTTGGGAAGATCCCCTGGAGGACGACGTGGCAACCCACTCCAGTTTTCTTGCCTGGAGAATCCCATGGACAGAGGAGCCTGGCGGGCCACAGTCCATGGGGTCACAAAGAGTTAGACATGACTGAGTGACTAAGCACAGCTGTCTTAAAACTCATCTGTATCCTTCTTTCATTCTTCATTGCTCACTTTGGTTTATAGGGTTACTCCCTAACATGTAAGTTCTTACCTCTTTTGATAAATTTATTTATTTTTCAGTTCAGTCGCTCAGTCGTGTCCGACTCTCCGCGACCCCATGAATCACAGCACGCCAGGCCTCCCTGTCCATCACCAACTCCCGGAGTACACCCAAACTCATGTCCACAGAGTCGGTGATGCCATCCAGCCATCTCATTCTCTGTCGTCCCCGTCTCCTCCCGCCCCCAACCTTTCCCAGCATCAGAGTCTTTTCCAGTGAGTCAACTCGTTGCATGAGGTGGCCAAAGTATTGCAGTTTCAGCTTTAGCATCAGTCCTTCCAATGAACATCCAGGATTGATCTCCTTTAGAATGGACTGGTTGGATCTCCTTGCAGTATAAGGGACTCTCAAGAGTCTTCTCCAACACCACAGTTCAAAAGCATCGATTCTTCGGCGATCAGCTTTCTTCACAGTCCAACTCTCACATCCATACATGACCACAGGAAAAACCATTGCCTTGACTAGACGGACCTTGGTTGGCAAAGTAATGTCTCTGCTTTTTAATATACTATCAAGGTTGGTCATAACTTTCCTTCCAAGGAGCAAGCGTCTTTTAATTTCATGGCTGCAATCAGCATCTGCAGTGATTTTGGAGCCCAAAAAAACAAAGTCTGACACTGTTTCCACTGTTTCTCCATCTATTTCCCATGAAGTGATGGGACCAGATGCCATGATCTTTGTTTTCTGAATGTTGAGCTTCAAACCAACCTTTTCACTCTCCTCTTTCACTTAATTAGAGGATAATCGCTTTACAATATTGCGTTGGTTTCTGCCATACATCAGCATGAATCAACCAAAGGCATACACATGTCCCCTTCCTTTTGAACCTTTTCCCCACCTGCCACCCCTCTAAGTAGTCACAGAGCCCTGGTTTTGAGCTCCCTCTGTCATACAGCAAATTCTTACCTTTTTTGGAGGGAAAGTGTCAGCATTGTGCCAAAGATGTTGCCAGACCACTATGCAGAAAAGTGGAATGTCTTTTAGGACCCTGCCTACTTCTTACCAAGGAAGACATGGAAACCCACTGCAGTATTCTTGCTTGGAGAATCCCATGGACAGAGGAGCCTGGTGGGCTACAGTCCATGGGGTTGCAGAGTCAGACACGACTAAACAACTGGGCATGCATACATGCATACCTCTTACCGCCCCGCCTGTCACCTGCTATCCTCAAACCATTCCTCTGTGCTGACTGCCAGCCCTGCTACTGAGCATTTTCAGTTCATCTAAAAATCAAGATTAATTACCCAAACAGAAGGTAGTAATAGTAATAATGGCTCCTAAACCCCAATACACATAAAACTATGAGTTCAAGAAAACTTTTCATGGGGTCTTCCATAGTGGCCCAGTGGTTAGACTCTGAGCTTCCAATGCAAGAGGCATGGGTTTGATCCTTGGTAGAAGGCAATGGCAAGCCACTCCAGTACTCTTGCCTAGAAAATCCCATGGATGGAGGAGCCTGGTAGGCTGCAGTCCGTGGGGTCGCTAAGGGTCAGACACCACTGAGCGACTTTACTTTCACTTTTCACTTTCACACATTGGAGAAGGAAATGGCAACTCACTCCAGTGTTCTTGCCTGGAGAATCCCAGGGAAGGGGGAGCCTGGTGCGCTTCTGTCTATGGGGTCACACAGAGTCAGACACGACTGAAGTGACTTAGCAGCAGCAGCAGGGAAACTAAGATCCCATATGCTACACAGTGGCCAAAAACAAAAAACAAAACCGAAAAAAGAAAACTTTTCACAAAAGACAAAACGAATATGAAGACAGTGATACATTGTATGTGTGTGTGTTTCCCACTATCGTACTGGCTTCCATTTTACTCTGAAATTATATCCTTCTCACTATTTCCTTATTAAAATATTCCTTCTTCTGCTTTAAAGAAGAGGCAATGAAAATAGATGGTTATTACATTTAAAAAATGTTTTTATTTGTCAAAGTAAAAAAATCAACAACCCAATGATGATGTTCCTCCCTCCCTTTTTTCTAAAATTTTACAGATCCCACGCAGTGGAGTCACTGGTTCACATTACAAGTTAACCAACTTTTGTTCCAAAGATTCCTTCTGCAAAATAAAACACCTGAAGCCTCATCAATCTCCCCTGAGAGTAGTCGTTTGATTTATTTAGTCTCTTGAATAGAAACTAGTCCAATGCTGAGGAGTAATCTATGGTTTATCGTTTGATTTATTTAGTCTCTTGAATAGAAACTAGTCCAATGCTGAGGAGTAATCTATGGTTTATCGTTTGATTTATTTAGTCTCTTGAATAGAAACTAGTCCAATGCTGAGGAGTAATCTATGGTTTATCGTTTGATTTATTTAGTCTCTTGAATAGAAACTAGTCCAATGCTGAGGAGTAATCTATGGTTTATCATCTTGGAGAACTTGCCTGTTACTGTTAAGAGCCGAACGTGTAAATATGTCAGGTTTTGTGGATGTGACTTACTGGTCGCTTCCAGTTGTACTTTGCCCTAATTGTTATTGATGAAACCTGGGGCTGTTGTGGTTTAAAGCTATGTAAATCAAGTCTAGAAATACCCTGGTTCTGAGAATGAGAATAAAATAATTTGTTCTAAACCTTTAAGCACCAAAATGAGCATAAATATCATGTTTTCATCTTCCATAAATTCATTAAACTACTTAAACTGTGAGATAATACAAAAGTATGTAGGTGTTTTTTAAACATATTTCTAGGAAAACATTAAGGTGCCATTGGAAACACTTCTCAGTTGGGAAGAATGTTGGGCTGACTTTGGCCTTAGCTCTGTCATTGATTAGCTATGGATTCTTGGTCAAATTACATGATCCTTCTAAGCTCTAATTTCATCATTTCACCTTTGGACTCTTTCCAAGGCCTCTTTCAGCTCTAAAATTCTTTGTCTTTAACCTCTGACATCAAGATTTTTTTCACTTCAGTTAGCAGCAGTTGATGGTGTGAAAGTAGAGAATTTTTTTTCTGCTAGTTTTATTCAGGAATAATTGACATAAAGTGCTGTATAAGTTTAAGGTGTATAGCATAATGATTTAACTTACATGTATCATGAAACGATTACCACAGTAAGTTTAGTGAACATCCATCGTTTCATATACGCACAGCATTAAAGAGATAGAAAACATTTTTCCCCCTATCATTATGTTTTAGTTCAGTGAACATTCAACATTTTATATATGGACAGCTTTAAAGAAGTAGAAAAAATTTTTTCCTTGTGATGCGAACTGTGAGGATTTACTCTCTTAACAACTTTCATATATAAATACAACAGTGTTAATTATATTTATCATGTTGTACATTTCAACCCTAGTGCTTATTTATCTTATAACTGAAAGTTTGGACCTTTTGACCACTGTCCTCCAGTTCTTCCTCCCTCTACCCTCTACCTCTGGTAACCGCATTCTTGATTTCTTTTCCTATGAGCTTTTTTGTTGACTTGTTTTTGAAGCATAACCGACTTACAGCACCATGTTAGTTCTAATACACAGCATAGTGATTTGATATTTCAGTGTGTTTTTAAGTGAGCTTCCCTGGTGGCTCAGACAGTAAAGAATCCACCTACAATGCAGGAGACCTGGGTTTGATCCCTGGGTTGGGGCGATCCTCTGGAGGAGGGCATGGCAACCCACTCCAGTATTCTTGCCTGGAGAATCCCCATGGACGGAGGAGCCTGGTGGGTCACAATGCATGAGGTCTGAAAGAGTAGGATACAACTGAGCAACTAAGCACAGCACAGCACATGTTTTTAAATGATCGCCATACTAAGTGTAATTAAAGACTCTGATGCTGGGAGGGATTGGGGGCGGGAGGAGACGGGGGCGACAGAGAATGAGATGGCTGGATGGCATCACCAGCTCGATGGACATGAGTTTGAGTGAACTCCGGGAGTTGGTGATGGACAGGGAGGCCTGGCGTGCTGTGATTCATGGAGTCGCAGAGAGTCGGACATGACTGAGCGACTGAACTGAACTGAACTGAATGGATGTTCCGCTTCAGAAGATCTGTCAGCACTCTGGGAGCTGTGATTGCTCTACATTCTTGCTGATACTTACCGTTGTTTATAGTAAGCCATCCCGATGAGTCTGTGTTTTAAAAATTGGGGATAGTAGGTTGTACCTTGAAAGGTTGTTGTGAATTCAGTTAAGGTGTTTCTCTTTGCTATCCAATATTGGACTCTTTCTTTGAACCATGGCCACGGACAGCCCTTCTGGGCTTCAGTTACCTTGAGTGTAAATGAGACTATTGAGCTATAAATAAGCCTTCATGTCCTTTTATTTCTAATAGTGCTAAGCTCCTTAGTTGTAGATACTTTGAAGGTACGGCACTAGTG
Source organism: Moschus berezovskii (assembly GCF_049115385.1). Taxonomy (NCBI): domain Eukaryota; kingdom Metazoa; phylum Chordata; class Mammalia; order Artiodactyla; family Moschidae; genus Moschus; species Moschus berezovskii. The sequence continues at coordinate 15,632,945 of NC_142471.1, read as the reverse complement.
AGAACAGATTTCACTGTCACTTAAATCTTAGTACATGAGCAGTTGCCCACCCCTGCATAGGATTGGTCCAAGTGATGATCCCCTTGCCTGTCAGTGAACAGTGCACTTCCTCCCCAAATACCAGGTTGCACGTGGTATGTAGGACATGGTACTGACAAACTCATGCCTGGGTGAGTAGGGTCGAAGCATTGCCACCCGCCCCCCTACCCAACCCCTGCCAGAATAATCTCTAGGAAGGGAGTAACCTCACTCCTCACTTCGTCTCTCTATAGGGTTGCTATTGACTGCATTGAATCAATCATCAGGTTTATTTTTGTCATCAGTTATATGACTGGTCTTGTGCTGGATAGGAGCTTTGGATAGAAAAGATGTATGGCCTGTCTAGGAGACCAAAATCCTCAGAAGAGTGTGATGGTTAAGATGATGGGCTCAAGGGACTTCCCTGGTGGTCCAGTGGTTAAGACTCTGTGCTCCCAGTGAGGGGGCGCAGGTTGGATCCCTGGTCAGGGAACTAAGATCTCACATGCCATATGGCATGCTACAAAGAAAAAAACAAAAACTGGTGGACTCAAAGAGTCAGTCTGGGTTTTTATTTCTTTATTGCTACTCTGTGGCTGCTGCTGTTACCCTCATTGAGAGTTTAATAAAGTCTGACTCCAGAACCCCAATTTCTTAACTATGTGACCTTACTCTTCTGCAAGTTTAATTTCCTTATCCAAAAAAAAAAAAAAAAGAAAAAATGAGGATAACAAAAACATCTAGCTCCCAGGAATGCAGTGAAGTGAGATTGTTTATGTGAAGTAGCAGGGTGTCCAACCCATAGTGAATATGCAGTGGCTTATTGTTATTTTGTTGTTTTACGATGGAAAGAATCATTTTAAACTTCCCATGGGATGGATAATAGGACTGTGGAGAGGAGGTTGCTGTTAAATAAGTGAAGGTTTCATTTATGATTTTAGGTCCTGTCTGCAGCGTGTGTGTCTCATCTTTTGGAGCGAGAGCCGTGACAATCTTCAGTGGCTTCCTGGTGGCAGGAGGCCTGATGTTGAGCAGTTTTGCCCCCAATATCTACTTTCTGTTTTTTTCCTATGGCATTGTTGTAGGTAAGAAATCTGGTCACTATGATGCTTTTCTAAGCTTTGAGAGTTAAATGTCGTTTTAATGAATGACGTTAATGTAAGGAGTGAAAATGCTCAGGAATAATTCACTTTCAACCACCACTTCACCAAAAATTGTTGCTTTAATGAAATGCCCACCCAGTGAATTACAGTATTTCAAGGGATAAGTGTGTTTTAACAACGCACATTATGTTTTCTTGCAAGGCATGGGTAGGGTTTTTTTAATTTTAGTACTTGTCTCTCAAGGAAAAGGGAAAGGGAAGAGTGAAACTTAGATATCACTGACACCTGCCACTTCTCACTGATGTAGGAAGTGGTCCCTTTCATATCGGTTGGTTGAACAGGGCTGTGTTGAACCATTTGTGTTCTAAACATCCTGCTGTTCTGCAGTAGCTGTCACCAGGGCCTCAATCACAAGGTCATAGCAGAAGCAAAAAGTAGATTTTAAAGCACATCATAATAATGGTTGTTTTTGTGAAAGATAAGGCATGAACAGACAAAACTGAGTGGTTAATGATGATCTTGGTTATAGGAGAGGAAAGGGTACAGGACTCAGGGCCTGAGAACACTGATAGTTTTGGGGGGAATACTTTCGTGATGTATTGTACTTGTTGTATTCTGTGTTAAACATCACCAGACTCATGATTCCTAGGAGCTGTTGGCAGGGAAATTTTTTAAAACACCAGCTTTCAAAGTTTCTTCTGAATGTCTGAAAGACTTAATTATTTTTCCTTCTAAATATTAAAAATGTATTTCGTAAATCAGATAGTCACTTTCAAATGTGTCGTCTCTGTAAATTCAAATGTTCAGCTATTAGATTTTTTAGAAACAATACACCAGTGTTATATAAATTGGAGGGGAATCACAGTTGAAATAAAGTGTAGGCAGAAGTTGTTCTAGTTTTTCATATGCAGTTTGAACAAATAGAAATGTGTATTAGTCACGTAGAAATATTTTATTGTTCATTTATTTCTTATTTTTGGCCACGCCACTCAGCCTTCAGGTTCTTAGTCTCCTGACCAGGGATGGAACCTGGGTTCTCACCAGAGAAAGCACAGAGTCCCAACCACTGGACCACCAGGGAATTCCTTAAATATTATATTTTAGATTGTAAAAATATTGTGCCCACTCTTATTATCTAGTAAAATGTAATTGAATATTTGTTTAAGTAATGAAATGGTCAAGAAATAATTTGAGTTATAATCAGAGGAACATAAGTTGTTTATCTGTAGGAAGATTGACATTTTCCAAATGAAATTCCAATAAAAGGCTGCTGCTGCTGTTGCTGCTGCTAAGTTGCTTCAGTCGTGTCCGACTCTGTGCGACCCCATAGACGGCAGCCCACCAGGCTCCCCCGTCCCTGGGATTTTCCAGGCAAGAATACTGGAGTGGGTTGCCATTTCCTTCTCCAATACATGAAAGTGAAAAGTGAAAGTGAAGTTGCTCAGTCGTGTCCGACTCTTGCGACCCCATGGATTGTAGCCCACCAGGCTCCTCCGTCCATGGGATTTTCCAGGCAAGAGTACTGGAGTGGGGTGCCATTGCCTTCTCTGAATAAAAGGCTAAACAACCTCAAACATTTGATGTAAAGAATGGGTTATTCCTGATTAACATGTTTTTGCTTTACTGTCAGAAAAGTTACGACACATTTGATAAATGTATGTTGAAAGCCTATTTTCTAGACAGGAGATCTGTAGTACCATCTATATGACTTTGGTTCAGAAGTGGTGCCAGAATTCTTAGAACACAGCATATTTGGGTGGAGGAAGACGTGCTGCCAATGCTGACACAGCTAATTAATAGGAGGAGAGACTGCAAGGGAATAGACTGGAACAGGGGGAAGATCTCATCACTGCATGTGGCAGCAGAGGAAAGAACACAGCTGAGCCGGACATGGCCCAGACAGGGACTATAGTTAAGGATTTTGGTGTTTAAAGACTTCAGAGACAAACTCCAGCAAAATGGCTGGTTTGAGTCAAACCTGAAAGAACCTAATTCTGTTGACCACCAATATCCTTCTTTTTCACATAGGACTATTTCCCTAATAATAAATGATGGAAATAATCACCTCTAATGTTTGAGTTCATACTGTGTGTTCAGCTTTGTGCTTTATATGCTTCCCTGGTGACTCAGTGGTAATGAATCTGCCTGCCAGCAGGAGATAGGGTTAGATCCCTGGGTCAGGAAGATGCCCTGGAGAAGGAAATGGCAACCCACTCCAGTATTCTTGCCTGGGAAATCCCATGAACAGAGGAACCTGGCAGGCTCCATGGGGTCACAGAGAGTCAGACATGACTTAGTGACAAACAACAACACCAAGAACTGTACACTAAGCTCTGTGCTTTATATGATCTCTTTCAGTCTTCATATGAACACATTTTACAGAGAGGGAAAGTGAAGCTCAATGAAGTGAGATTACTAACTAAAGCTACAAAGCTGGGAGACTTGGGGTTAAATCCATTCAGTCTGACATGAGGTCCTGACCTCTTTTGCTGCTGCTGCTGCTAAGTCACTTCAGTCATGTCTGACTCTGTGCGACCCCATAGATGGCAGCCCACCAGGCTCCCCCGTCCCTGGGATTCCAGGCAAGAACACTGGAGTGGGTTGCCATTTCCTTCTCCAATGCATGAAAGTGAACAGTGAAAGTGAAGTAGCTCAGTCATGTCCGACCCTCAGTGACCCCATGGACTGCAGCCTTCCAGGCTCCTCCATCCATGGGATTTTCCAGGCAAGAGTACTGGAGTGGGGTGCCATTGCCTTATCCGTGACCTCTTTCACGTGTTTATAATTGTTTTTAATGCTTTTAGAACTCTTAAAGTTTAATTTGGATTTAACTCCATACTCAGATTCTACTCAGATCATAATCTAAATAAGCAGGTTAATTGTTAGTTCTTTGAGAACAGGTTATATATGTGATATTTTATATTACCTATTCACTATAGTGTTTATTCGGAGAAGTTGTTGGCACCCCACTCCAGTACTCTTGCCTGGAAAATCCCATGGGTGGAGGAGCCTGGTGGGCTGCAGTCCATGGGGTCGCGAAGAGTCGGACACGACTGAGCAACTTCACTTTCACTTTTCACTTTCATGTATTGGAGAAGGAAATGGCAACCCACTCCAGTGTTCTTGCCTGAAGAATCCCAGGGACGGGGGATCCTGGTGGGCTGCCGTCTATGGGGTCGCACAGAGTCGGACACGACTGAAGCGACTTAGCAGCAGCAGCAGCATAGTGTTTATTACAGTTTAAACCTGTACATGCAAATATGATCATCTCTAATGTAAAATTTGAAAGTATTCATTGAATAGTCATCTTGAATTCTTTTCTAAAATCATGAAAATAAAAATATTGCTATTTGTGCATGAACATTAGATTACTCCTTGTAGGACAAACCCTTTTAACATAGAAAATCAAATCATTATGTTATTGGTATGATTTGGGCATTTTCTCCAAAATTTTGGACTAAGCGTTTAAAATTTCGTGGGGTTTTACTGTCTCACATGATTTCAGAGTTAAGGTATAGCCTTTTGTGAGTACATATCCAAAGTTGTCACTGACTTAAAAAATGATCTAAAGTGGGTGATACCACAGTATTTGTATTACCATAGATAAAAATGAATTTTTAAAAAGAAAAAATGTGAGTGTAGGTTGTCCAAGATTCTATGTGCATTATATTGTTGGAAGCACATCTAAGGGTATATAGAAAGACAGAGACAAAATTAACTAACCCCTATAATTAAATTTCAAATTTTCTGTGGCAATGGAAAGGGCTTTATCAGCCAGTACAACTGATTTTGATTTGGCTAATGGTGTTGTAACCTTTCACTAGCTAATCCTGTCCCCTCTTCTCTGTGAATCCATGATATTCTATTCATTCGATAGGATTTGATACTTTTCTTGATTTACTCTGGGATTCTCGGGTGGCTCAGACGGTAAAGAGTCTGTCTGTAATGCAGGAGACCCAGGTTTGATCGCTAAGTCAGGAAGATCCCTTGGAGAAGGAAGTGGCATCCCACTCCAGTATTCTTGCCTGGAAAATCCCATGGACAGAGCAGCCTGGCCAACTACAGTCCATGGGTCGCAAAGAGTCGGACACGACTGAGCGACTCACTTTCACTTTTTGATTTACTCTACTGGCTGCTGCTGGTGGTGGAGTTGCAGATCTTCCACGTGGCTTTCTCCACTATGGTAACTTTTATTCCCCTGGGCAAAGAGCAATGTAGAAAGAAGGTTATGCCAAATATCATGTACATGGGCTTCTCACATGGCACCAGTGGCAAAGGGCCACCTGCCAATGCGGGAAACACGAGAGACTCAGTTTTGATCCCTGGGTCAGGAAGTTCCCCCAGAGTAGGAAATGGCAACCCACTCCAGTATTCTTGCCTGGAGAATTCCAGTGACAGAGGAGCTTGGCGGGCTGCAGTTCATAGGCTTGCAGAGTCAAACATGACTGAGCACCCTCAAGTGCTCACACTGCTGTTGAACCTGTAAGCACCTTAGTGCTCCAATTAAATATTAAGAACTGGGTAAATAACTGTATGATGTGCCCATGGACTCAGTGGACTCACTGTGAGCAAGACCAGCCCCATGTTCCCATATATTCCCTGGCTCCCATGAGATCCCACTCTAAGGGGAGGCCATGTAAGTGTCTCAGGCCCCTGGCTAACAGTGCCAGTTCATTTCCTGTGTCCTACCCTGCTCAAAGGCATCCCACTTTCTCTAGTGTATGATATCTAAATAAGTGATTGTAGTTCTCTTCGGGGAATGATCCAAGATGTTATTATCTATATATTTGTCATAGTGTTTTTTGCAGTGTCTTTCCTTCTGGAATCCTGGCCTCTCCTTCACATCATGGAACCTGGGGCAGAAAACAGGTTTATGGGGACTTCTCTGGCACTTCAGGGGTTAAGACTCTGCGCTTCCATTGCAGAAGTACAGAGTTCAATCCCTGGTCGGGAAACTAAGATCCTACATGCAGCATGGTCAAAACATAAAAATATAGTCACAATTCTGATTAAAACAAGAGCAGAACAAGCTATGTCTGGAGATTGCATATGACTCTGATTTGGCAACAGATTCCGAATCTCTGTGGCTAGGAGAAAATTATAAGTTCAGGGAGAGAGCACTGAGCTTCGGGTCAGGAGATACAGGTTCTGTGCATTTGTGCAAAGCCCTTGATCTCCAATGGTGACTGTCTCCTCATCTGTGAAGGCAAACTAAGAAACCTACATCACACAGGTCTTGTAAGGACTAGGTGAAATCAAGCAAAATAAAAATAAGATATATAAGAGTGTTGAGTTGGATTTCAACAGCAAAAAGTCAGTTGAATTTTCATTTCAATAATTATTTTGTAATTTCCAATCATTTTAAATAATTAAATTTTTTTCAAGTTTTAATTTCAATAATTAAAAAGTCACCCACTGTACTAATAATTGGACCTCTTTGCTAGCAGATTATTAACAGTTCTTATCATGGTTGACTTCTTTGTGGTTTTGTCAGTAGGCTCAGAGTATAGGGCTCATAGAATATTCGTGGGATAAAGAAATGGGAATTTAATGAACAATGACAGTTTGATCTGTTCCCATTGAAAGCAGAGTATCCAGTTGAAAAGGAAGTGACAGGAAATTATAACACAGTCTAAACTTACAAGTTGAGACTGTGTATTATGAACTCCTTTTAAAAAAAACAAGAAAGATTCAGTCTAACGATAACATATATTGAGCACCCATTCTGTGCAGTATTCTAAGCATTTTCCTTCACCTGGAATGAACTAGATGGTCTCTTAAGAAAGGCAGTGTGGCATACACAGGAGCAAGCACTAACAAGCAGGCTCTGGGGTTGGACCATGTGGATTAATCTTATCTTACTCACTTGCTAGCCGCATGGACTACAGACAACTTACATACTGTTTTCTCATTTTTTGAACTGAACATACCAATGGTATCTACCTTAGAAGGTTTTCTGGATGGATGAGTATTTTGCTGAAAGTTTTCACTTTTGTCTCCGGTTCAAAGGATTTGTTAACAAATAAGCTACTCGTTATATACAAATAAATAATACAAATATTTATTAGAATTATCAAGCTTACTTTCAATATTCTAACATTAAAAGAAAAGAGGAATAGAGCAGAGGATACATCACCAAATTTAGTTTTGACCAACATCCAGAGTTAATCCGTGCTGAGAAGTCCCGTGTCACCGCACATCTGGAATCCCACTGGGAAAGGGTCCCAGGCAGTGCATCCACTTCGTGGTTAAGACTTCAAAGACTGCATTTCAGGCTTCCTGCTTATAATCCCAGGATGGTAGCAAACTGATATCATCGTCAATCTGTGACCAAATTGGAGCTCTGGTTTCCTGTTAATGCTGTTTGTTTTGCTGTGTGAAACTTGGAATGTAGGTGAGCCTGGGGCTTGGCTGGCCAGGCCCTCTCCAGGGGCTCAACAAGCACAAGATTCCTCCCCATCTTATCTAGTGCTGCAAGTCTTGCAGTCACAGCAGGCAGTCACTCACAGTCACTCCCAGGTAGGACAGTGTCCAGGCAGGTTAGAAGCAAGGTCAGAGGCCTGCTCTGCTTTGTCTCTGAAACCTAAACAAGACTATTTTTTAAATTTCCCTAACAATGAGTTAATGAAATAAGTATTGGTTAGCATAACCATCATTGTCAGTTTTGTGACCTTAGAAAATTATTTAACCTCTCTGTGTGGTTCCATTTTTATTTCTTAAGAAATGAGACTAGTAAGACTTCACGGAGATATTGTGACTATTCATGAAATAAGGTGTGTGGAGAGACAAAAAGGTGTTTAATTCTTACTTGTTCCCTTCTCCTTATATTCCTTTCTAGGGAAAGACCTTTCTTAGACCTCTTAGTTTAAGACCACAGCAGTAGCTTTTTGCAACTGAAGAAGCTCTGTTGAATCAGAACTATTTGTATAACAGATTAAATAATATGAAGAAATTAAAGTTATGTAGTATGTTTATAATGTAAAACATCAAAAATAATACTGATGTGTATTAGTTGGCATAATTCTGTTTCACCGTTTTAAAAAAATACCATTTTGAAAATAGAAGATTATCTTGTTTGGTGTTTGTAGCTGGAATAAAATAACAGCTTTCTTAGTTTTCAAGTAGGTCTGTGTCACACTGCCAACAAACCCAGTAATTCAGGCTCCTGCTTTCTCAATAACTTTCCTAAAATCAGGAAAATCAGGGACTTCCTGGAGGCACTCCATGCTTCCAGCGCAGGGGATGCAGGTTCCATCCGTGGCTGGGGAGCTAAGATCCCACAGGCCGTGCAGCCAAAAAACATAAAACAGAAGCAGTACTGTAAGAAATTCATTTAAGACTTTAAAAATGGTCCACATTAAAAAAAAATTAGAAAAAAGAAAGTGTGTGGGAGATGGGGAGGAGTGGGAGCAGGGACTGCAATATTCCATTAATGAATTGTTCAAGCTTCTTCCTAATTACTTTTCATTGCTTTTCTGAAAAGCATAACTCAAAAAATCAATTTCTTGAGTCTCTTTTCTTCATATTATACTGATACTTGGCTATCCGATTACTGTTTTCTTAATAATGGCTTCTCGATTTTGGAAAAATTCCATTTTCTCTTCCTTCATTTTCTTGGTCGTATCTTCATAGTCCATTGAGCTTGAGGAGGGCGTAGCCCACATTCGTAGACAATCTCATTCTCCTCTAGTAATGGCAAATTAGGTAAAGGTCATTTTCTGGATATTCACTTTAGCAGAGTTTTATAAGCCTTTTTTGGTTTGTTTGTAATGGTTATGCCATTAAAGATCTCCTTTTGTCGCTCATGGATATTCAGTTATAATAAGAAACTCTGATTTTCTAACTAGTCTGAAGCTGTATAGCTATGTATTTCCATAATACTCAGGTGAAAACTGAAAAAATAAATCAGCATAATGTCTATTTCAGGATACTTTATTATAGTCCAAACTAAAATATTTTACATTTTTTAAATGTCTCTTAATCTTTGCAACTATCCTGTGAGATTGTTTTAAAAATAAGGAAACTGAAAGTCACAGCCAGTAAGTGTTAAGAGTTGAGATTTGAATCCATACCTGCTTGATCTCAAACCTGTGCTTTTGACCAGCTAATGTTATGTTCAGAGTACTTGTAAAATTTGTGCTTTAATCAAGCCAGTGTCAAAATGATATGCCTGTATAAAACCATGCCAGTCAGAAAGCTAGCCAGTTGCTTAAACTTTTAAACTTTTTCCATGCAGATGTTTTAGGCTAGAAGCAAAACCAGTAATTGCATTTGGATGCTCTAAATTTATTTATCTTTTTTAGCATCTGAAGTTCCATTCTCACAAATTCATTTCTAGAAGTACGTATTTCTGGAATACTATATGCAATTGCCTACCTTAACCTTTGATCAAGATGATAAATCCTACTGGCTCAGCTATTTTAAGAGGTGCTCAAATGCTTGTTTCAGAACATGGAGAGGGGGCATTCTCCCAAATGACCAAGAGACAAGTCCTTACACATGGTGACCATCTGTTCTAGTTTGCCAAGGATGAAGGGTTTTCCAGGGTATCAGACTTCTAGTGGTCAAACTGAGAAAGTCCTAGGTGCTACCCCTGACCCTTATTTCACACGTAGAATCCGGATTCTGTAACTTGACCCTCATCACTTTTGAAGGTTGCTGTATTAAAATGAACTATTACTAAACCATTTCCTTTTTGTAAAGATAATACTGCAGGGAGAAATTTTCATATGTAAATACAGGGGCTTGATAGATGTCCGTTAAGTTGGGTATATACAAAGATATGTATATAATGAAAGAATATTTTAAAATAATTCATAGACAATTTTCAAAATGTGTGCACAGTTTCCAATATTTTGTTGCTTGTCCTCCTAAAATAAATGAAAATTCCGTTCAGTTATATAGTCTTCTGATATACATATCTCTTATCAGTTTAATTGGTCTGGGTGTTTTTTAGTTGTAGATAAGGACTAAGAAAACTGAAGGGGACTTCCCTGGTGGTGCAGTGGGCAAGACTCTGTGCTCCCAATGCAAGGAGACAAGATTTGATCCCTGGTCAAAGATCTAGATCCTAAGTGCTGCAACTAAGACCCAGCACAACTAAATAAATAAAGATAAACTTTTTTTAATTTAAGAAAAATGAGAAAATGAGGCTGTTTAGTATGATTTGCCCAGACCATCACCCCATAATGCATGCAAATTGTAAATTCTTTTTTCAAACCATATAATTCTAATTCTATATTTCTAATGATTCTATCCTGTTACATGAATTATTGTGAAATAAAATTATCTTTAATATTTTTGAAGCTAAGATGTATTTTCTGGCCTAACTTTAGAAAATCAGCACGATTTAGTTGGAAAGCAAACATAAGATACTTTTTAAAATATATATATTCACACACAAGCATGCATGTATGTAGTTTGTGTATGTTTGTTATATGAATAGAGAAAATGAGACAAAGAGAGGAAGAGAAAAATGCAAGAAAGACTCACAGCCAGAGTAAGAATAGATAGAAATGGTTGAAATTAGCCAGTGTGACTTCAAATTGGGAATTCAAATGAAGTTGATGGGAAAAAGAAGAAGAATAACTTTAACACTCTGTGCCAGGGTCAGCCCTGGAACCAGGATGCTCAAATAAATAAGACACAGACTGCCCTCAGGTAGTGGCTTGGCTCATTGTCTAGTTAGGGGAAGAGGCTTGTAAATATGTAACTTGTAACACAGTAAAATAAGTGCAGTAATAAAAGCAACATTCAGTGCAGATATAGTACGTCAGGGGGTGGGGGCATGGAAGAAGGCTTCATGCAGGAATTGGTGCTTGAGCTAAGTCTTCAAGGGCAGGTGGGATGTGATAAGGTGGGCACAGGTTGGAGGAGTGAGGATGGTGGGAGGACATTCCAGGAGCTCAAATGCTCAGGGGCATGAGACATAGTGGATAATAGGGCTCTTTTTCCGGATATTTGTTTAAGGAACACACAAATCATGAGTGGACTTGCAAATATGTCAAAGCTTTGTTTGCTTTATAAATAAGATCGTCTATACCAATTTTTTCAGATTCCATATAGATCCATTAATATACAGTATTTGTATTTCCCTTTCTGACTTTAGTCTGTATGACAATATCGAGGTCTATCCACATCTCTTCAAATGACAGAAATAAAGAGACAGACATAACGAACAAGCATAGAGATACCAAAGTGGGAAGGGGGAGTGGGGTGAATTGAGAGACTGGGATTGACATATATACATTACTATGAATAAAATAGGTAGCAAATGGGAACCTACTTTATAGCACGGGAAGCTCTACTCATTGCTTTGTGGTGACCTAAATGGGAAGGAAATCCAAAAAAGAGGGGATATATGTATATGTATAGCTGATTCACTTTGCTATACAGCAGAAACTAACGCAGGCTTCCCTGGTGGCTTAAACAGTAAAGAATCTGCCTGCAGTGCTGGAGACATTGGTTCAATCCCTGGGTCCGGAAGATCCCCTGGAGAATATTCCAATTCTAAAACATAAAATCTAAAATAAAAATCTAAAAAATAAATTAAGAAAAAGCTTGATTTGCAACAGACACCTGATGATGAAGGGTCTTAATGCAGGAAAGTGATGTGATAAGAACTGTATGATAATTAGAAGATAGATTGATGGACAAAGTACTGGAGGCTGAGACAGCAATGAGGAGGCCATTTGTTCAGAACAGAAAAGATCTGGAGGAGATGAATTGAGGCAGTGGCAGTCCACAGAGTGGCAGGTTGATAATTTAGGCAGTGGGTGTGATAAAGAGCTTGATGTCTGGGGAGGAGATGAAGGAAAAAAGGCCTCTGAGGTTATGGCCTACCCAGAAATATGTGAAATGAAACATAAGGTATGGAAAAGAAATGTAAGAACATGTAAATATGTTTCAGTTCAGTTCAGTTCAGTCACTCGGTTGTGTCCGACTCTTTGCAGCCCCATGGACTACAGCACACTAGGCTTCCCTGTCTATCACCAACTCCTAGAACTTGCTCACACTCATGCACATCGAGTCGGTGATGCCATCCAACCATCTCATCCTCTTTCATCCCCTTCTCCTCCTGCCTTAAATCTTTCCCAGCATCAGGGTCTTCTCCAAGGAGTCTGTTTTTCACATCAGGTGGCCAAAGTATTGGAGCTTCAGCTTCAGCATCAGTCCTTCCAGTGAATATTCAGGACTGATTTCCTTTATGATTGACTGGTTGGATCTCCTTGCAGTGCATGGGACTCTCAAGAGTCTTCTCCAACACTGCAGTTCAAAAGCATCAATTCTTTTGTTCTCAGCTTGCTTTATGGTCCAACTCTCACATCCATCCGTGACTACTGGAAAAACCATGGCTTTGACTAGATGGACTTTTGTTGGCAAAGTAATGTCTCTGCTTTTTAATATGCTGTCTAGGTTGGTCATAGCTTTTCTTCCAAGGAGCAAGCGTCTTTTAATTTCATGTCTGCAGTCACCATCTGCAGTGATTTTGGAGCCCCCCAAAATAAAGTCTCTCACTGTTTCCATTGTTTCCCCATCTATTTGCCATGAAGTGATGGGACTGGATGTCATGATCTTAGTTTTCTGAATGTTGAGTTTTAAACCTACTTTTCCTCTCTCCTCTTTCACTTTGATCAAGAGGCTCTTTAGTTCTTCTTCACTTTCTGCCGTAGGGGTGGTATAATCTGCATATCTGAAGTTATTGATATTTTCCCTGGCAGTCTTGATTCCAGCTTGTGCTTCATCCAGCCTGCCATTTCGCATGATGTACTCTGCGTATAAGTTAAATAAGCAGGGTGACAATATACAGCCTTGATGTACTCCTTTCCCAATTTGGAACCAGTGTGTTGTTTCATGTCGGGTTCTAACTGTGGTTTCTTGACCTGCAGACAGATTTCTCAGGAGGCAGGTAAGATGGTTTGGTATTCCCATCTCTTGAAGAATTTTCCACAGTTTTTTGTGATCCACACAGTCAAAGGCTTTGGCATAGTGAATAAAGCAGAAGTAGGTGTTTTTGTAGAACTCTCTTGCTTTTTTGACGATCCAACAGATGTTGGCATTTTGATCCCTGGTTCCTCTGCCTTTTTAAAATCCAGCTTGAACATCTAGAAGTTCATGGTTCATGGACTGTTGAAACCTTGCTTGGAGAATTTGAGCATTATTTTGCTAGCATGTGAGATGAGTGCAATTGAGCAATAGTTTGAACATTCTTTGCCATTGCCTTTCTTTGGGTTTGGAATGAAAACTGACCTTTCCAGTCCTGTGGCCACTGCTGAGTTTTCCGAATTTGCTGGCATATTAAATGCAGGGTTTTAATAGCATCATCTTTTAGGATCTGAAATAGCTCAACTGGAGCTATTCCATCACTTCCTCTACCTTTGTTCATAGTGATGCTTCCTAAGGCCCACTTGACTTCACCTGGGTTATGAAGATCATTTTTGTATAGTTCTTCTGTGTGTACTTGCCACCTATGTGTATGGTTAGTTTCACCTATATAAGTAATAGATAGCAATTATATTTTACTAATGATTATGCTTTGAATTGTTAGTAGTATAGATATTTCATTAAAAAAATTATTATGGTATACTGGAGGTTGATGTTCAAAATTTTTTCACTGGTCGCAGTCTAATCAGAAATGATTTGAGGCCAAAAAAGGCTTTATCTTTATGTATTTACTCTTTTCATTAGCGTATAGTTGATTTATAATGTTGTGTTAGTTTCAGATATACAGCAAAGTGAATCAGTTATACATATACATATATCCACTCTTTTTTAGATTCTGTTCCCATATAGGCCATTACAGAATACTGAGTAGTGTTCCCTGTGCTATACAGGAGATCCTTATAAGTTATCTATTTTATATATAGTAGTGTGTATATGTCAATATTGATTTCCCAATTTATCCCTCACTCCCCAAGGAAAGCTTTACGTCAGTGGTTTCCAAATTTTCTATTCTTCAGACTCTTTACATTCTTTTATTTAGAACCCCAGATCAGTTCAGTTCAGTTCAGTCGCTCAGTCACGTCTGACTCTTTGCAACCCCATGAACCACAGCACGCCAGGCCTCCCTGTCCATCACCAACTGCCGGAGTCTACCCAAACCCAAGGAACCTTTAATTATGTGGATTATACTTATTTAGACTTACTTTTTTACTGTATTAACAGTTGAGAAATTTAAAAGTATTTGTTTAGTAATTCAATTAAAGATAATAATAACAAATCCAGTACATTTTAGCATAAATAACATGTGCTATGCTATGTTCAGTCGCTTCAGTCATGTCTGACTCTTTGTGACCTTATGGACTATAGCTTGCCAGGTTCCCTTGTCCATGGAATTCTCCAGGCAAGAATGCTGGAGTGGGTTGCCATGCCCTCTTCCAGGGGATCTTTCCTACCCGGGGACTGAACCCGCATTGCCTGTGTCTCCTGCATTGCAAGTGGATTCTTTATTCACTGGGAATTCTTTACCTGGGAAAAGTGAGGTTCTTTACCTGGGAAAGGCAGATTCTTTACCTGGGAAAGGCATTAATAACATACTTATTACGAAAACCAATTCTATTTTCCAAAACAAAACAAAGTTTAATGAGGAGAATGGCATTGTTTTACATTTTTGCAAATATCTTTAACATCTGGTTTCATGGAAGGAATCTGGATGGATTCTCTGATCTGTTCAGTACTCAAAGCTGTTGTAATATGTTTTGTTTTGTTTTTTTTGATTGAAGTGTGTGAAGAAAATCTCACACAAAGGTGTAATTGGAAAAGGGAGAGGTTTATAATACTCTCCTCACATCACTGTAGATACTTTTCTTTGATCCTATTCAAAAACTTGATATATGATAGTTTTCCAAAGGTTAATTACAATATGGAAATTGAAACCACATCAGTATACTTTTCATGCTCTGTAATATTAAATCAATTTTTTAAATCTGTAACTTTGACTAGGTCAGCATTCAAGTCTGATTTTGTAACCTTGTGAATTGGATATGTGAAAAATATTGGTTCTCTGAGTTAGGCGGGAACTTTAAAATGTTGACACATTTTATTAAACAACAGCTAAAAAAATCACTTCTGTTGGTATCACCAATAGGCTTGTCAGGCAAGTGTATGCTCCTCGGTTCTGTCTCGTCACAACAAAGATTTGGAGTGATGGACATTAAAGCCCTCGACGTGTCACAGCTCTAGGGTCTTGGACAGACCATGTTATAGCTCTCAGGTCTCGAATGGACCATGTTATAGCTCTTAGACAAATCAGTGTTACAGCTCTATTTTATTTAGATAATAGCAGGGAAATCCATCCTCCAGGCGTGAGGGCATGTCTACCCAAAGACTCGAAGAAAAGAGCGCCCCAGCACGTGGGAGAGAGAGAGACCCCCAGCCCTTTGGCTCATCTTTTTATATGTTTTTTCTGCCCCTGGGCCTGCCCTATGTAAATTGGGCTAGCCAGGAGTGTTGTTTGTTCTACCTGAGGTCCTCACTCCAGTCCTCGGATTTTCCTTTGTTCTATTTTCGCGGGCTTTTCTCTTCCTTGTCTTTTAGCCACTGCCATTCTGGACTCCTGTTTCCTATTCTAACTACCTAACAGGCTCATCAGAAAATATTTATGTTTTGGGAAACTGTCAAATCATGGTGTTGGATACAAGTTTCCAAAAATTCTAATTTTTACTGGAAAACTCTTAATTTTGTCATTGGTAATCATTATTGTCAGTTATTTTCCTTGCTTGTTTTCAAGAAAATGTCTGCCCAACATATAAGTCTGAGTAACCATAGTTTGTCTGTCAGACATTCTTTCAAATACATGCAGGGTTCTGTGGAAAATTTGACTACTTTAGCTGGCTACTAAAACAGTTGAGTAAGTGCTTTTTCTTGCCTCAAGTGTTGCAATTCAGATGAAGCATTTAAAAAAAATTTATTTGTTTTTACTGTGAATGAGTGGTAATGAAGCATATAAGATAAAAAGCTGGCTGCTGAAACTCCAATACTTTGGCCACCTCATGAGACGAGTTGACTCACTGGAAAAGACTCTGATGCTGGGAAAGGTTGGGGGCGGGAGGAGAAGGGGACGACGGAGAATGAGATGGCTGGATGGCATCACCGATTCTGTGGACATGAGTTTGAGTGAACTCCGGGAGTTGGTGATGGACAGGGAGGCCTGGCGTGCTGTGATTCATGGGGTCGCGGAGAGTCGGACACGACTGAGCGACTGAACTGACTGACTGACTGACCAATACCTCGATTTGTATTAAGGCTCTTCCAGTTTTACTCACCATCTCTTTTGTACCAATAGCATAAATGTGAACAGAGTGAAAAAAAAGCCAAAAATATGTTAGTATCATTATGAAAATAGTTCTGACTTAATACACTCCAAGAAAGACCTTTAGGGCTATCTTCTTAATAACTGATGGTTTAAGGTCATCCTAATACTGATCTGGGAAAGTGTCATGTCACCTTCTGTGTTTTGAAAAGTTTAGAGAAAAAGCATTTAAAATTTCTGCTACATTTAAAAAAAAGTGAGGTGATCTTATCTGAAACCCATGCCCTTGAAATAATTTTTTAAAATTTCTTTCTTTTTAGTCTAAAGGAAAACATTTAAAAGTTACTGTTTTAACTTTTCTGGCATTGGCAAACAGAAATGTCCTTTTTATGGAACCCTGACAATCAAATTACCCAAAAGTAAATTCATTCCGTCTCCAAAACTTTTTGAATTACAATTTTAATTAAGGGTGGCATTTTTTTGGTTTCACAAAATTGACTGTTCAGGAACAGGTCTTATTTTATTGAAGTATATTATATGTGGTAATGATAAGTATATAAGTCAATCCAACTCATGTTTTAGTTTATGAGATATAGTATCTCTTCCCTTAAATCATACAAAAGGGTGCTGTATTTGAAATATTTAATAATATTTAAAGTGTAATTATTTTAATCTACCTTGTTTCTTTAAGAGTACTTTTTAATACAATCACGGATGATCATCTGAGTCTTGAGTTGTCTTAAGTGCTAATTTCGTAAAATGTTTATGCAGCATATTTGTTAAACCCATGTATTCTAATCATAGTCCAGGTGGCAATTGAAAGTAATGAAAATGATTTTAATAACTCACCTAATGAGTCATGGGCTTCCCTGGTGGCTCAGATGGTAAAGCGTGAGAAGGGAATGGCAAACCACTTCAGTATACTTGCCTTGAGAACCCCATGAACAGTATCAAAAGGCAAAATGATAGGATACTGAATGAGGAATTCCCCAGGTCGGTAGGTGCCCAGTATGCTACTGGAGATCAGTGGAGAAAGAACTCCAGAAAGAATGAAGGGATGGAGCCAAAGCGAAACAAATACCCAGTTGTGGATGTGACTGGTGATAGAAGCAAGGTCCGATGCTGTAAAGAGTAATATTGCATAGGAACCTGTAATGTTAGGTCCATGAATCAAGGCAAATTGGAAGTGGTCAAACAGGAGATGGCAAGAGTGAACGTAGACATTCTACGAATCAGTGAACTAAATTGGACTGGAATGGGTGAATTTAACTCAGATGACCATTATATCTACTACTGTGGGCAGGAATCCCTTAGAAGAAATGGAGTAGGAATCATGGTCAACAAAAGAGTCCGAAATGCAGTTCTTGGATGCAATCTTAAAAACGACAGAATGATTTCTGTTTGTTTCCAAGGCAAACCATTCAGTATTACAGTAATCCAAGCCTATGCCCCAACCAGTAATGCTGAAGAAGCCGAAGTTGAACGGTTCTATGAGGACCTACAAGACCTTTTAGAACTAACACCCCACAAAGATGTCCTTTTCATTATAGGGGACTGGGATGCAAAAGTAGGAAGTCAAGAAACACCTGGAGTAACAGGCAAATTTGGCCTTGGAGCATGAAATGAAGCAGGGCAAAGGCTAATAGAGTTTTCCCAAGAGAATGAACTGGTCATAGCAAACACCCTCTTCCAACAACACAAGAGAAGACTCTACACATGGACATCACCAGATGGTCAACACCGAAATCAGATTGATTATATTCTTTGCAGCCAAAGATGGAGAAGCTGTATACAGTTAGCAAAAACAAGACCAGGAGCTGACTGTGGCTCAGATCATGAACTCCTTATTGCCAAATTCAGACTGAAATTGAAGAAAGTAGGGAAAACCACTAGACCTTTCAGATATGATCTAAATCAAATTCCTTATGATTATTCAGTGGAAGTGAGAAATAGATTTAAAGGACTAGGTCTGATCGATAGAGTGCCTGATGAACTCTGGATGGAGGTTCGTGACATTGTACAGGAGACAGGGACCAAGACCATCCCCACAGAAAAGAAATGCAAAAAAGCAAAATGGCTGTCTGAGGAGGCCTTACAAATAGCTGTGAAAAGAAGAGAAGAGAAAAGCAAAGGAGAAAAGGAAAGATATAAGCATCTGAATGCAGAGTCCCAAAGAATACCAAGGAGAGATAAGAAAGCCTTCCTCAGCGATCAATGCAAAGAAATAGAGGAAAACAACAGAATAGGAAAAACAAGAGATCTTTTCAAGAAAATTAAAGATATCAAGGGAACATTTCATGCAAAGATGGGCTCAATAAAGGACAGAAATGGTATGAACCTAACAGAAGCAGAAGATATTAAGAGGTGGCAAGAATACACAGAAGAACTGTACAAAAAAGATTTTCATGACGAAGATAATCACGATGGTGTGATCACTCACCTGGAGCCAGACATCTTGGAATGTGAAGTCAAGTGGGCCTTAGAGAGCATCACGACGAACAAAGCTAGTGGAGGTGATGGAATTCCAATTGAGCTATTTCAAATTCTGAAAGATGATGCTGTGAAAGTGCTGCACTCAATATGCCAGCAAATTTGGAAAACTCAGCAATGGCCACAAGACTGGAAAAGGTCAGTCTTCATCCCAATCCCAAAGAAAGGCAATGCCAAAGAATGCTCAAATTACCGCACAATTGCACTCATCTCACATGCTAGTAAAGTCATGCTCAAAATTCTCCAAGCCAGGCTTCAGCAATATGTGAACCGTGAACTTCCAGATGTTCAAGCAGGTTTTAGAAAAGGTAGAGGCACCAGAGATCAAATGGCCAACATCTGCTGGATCATGGAGAAAGCAAGAGAGTTCCAGAAAAACATCTATTTCTGCTTCATTGACTATGCCAAAGCCTTTGACTGTGTGGATCACAATAAACTGTGGAACATTCTGAAAGAGATGGGAATCCCAGACCACCTGACCTGCCTCTTGAGAAACCTGTATGCAGGTCAGGAAGCAACAGTTAGAACTGGTCATGGAACCACAGACTGGTTCCAAATAGGAAAAGGAGTATGTCAAGGTTATATATTGTCACCCTGCTTATTTTACCTGTATGCAGAGTACATCATGAGGAACACTGGGCTGGAAGAAGCACAAGCTGGAATCAAGATTGCCGGGAGAAATATCAATAACCTCAGATATGCAGATGACACCACCCTTATGGCAGAAAGTGAAGAGGAACTCAAAGGCCTCTTGATGAAAGTGAAAGAGAAGAGTGAAAAGGTTGGCTTGAAGCTCAACATTCAGAAAACGAAGATCAGGGCATCTGGTCCTATCACTTCTTGGGAAATAGATGGAGAAACAGTGGAAACAGTGTCAGACTATTTTTGGGGGCTCCAAAATCACTGCAGATGCTGATTGCAGCCATGAAATTAAAAGACACTTACTCCTTGGAAGGAAAGTTATGACCAACCTGGATGACATATTGAAAAGCAGAGACATTACTTTGCCAACCAAGGTCCGTCTAGTCAAGGCAATGGTTTTTCCCGTGGTCATGTATGGATGTGCGAGTTGGACTGTGAAGAAAGCTGATCACCGAAGAATTGATGCTCTTGAACTGTGGTGTTGGAGAAGACTCTTGAGAGTCCCTTGGACTGCAAGGAGATCCAACCAGTCCATTCTAAAGGAGATCAATCCTGGGTGTTCATTGGAAGGACTGATGCTAAAGCTGAACTCCAATACTTTGGCCACCTCATGCGACGAGTTGACTCACTGGAAAAGACTCTGATGCTGAGAGGGATTGGGGGTGGGAAGAGACAGGGACGACACAATATGAGACAGCTGGATGGCATCACCGACTCGATGGAGATGAGTTTGAGTGAACTCTGGGAGTTGGTGATAGACAGGGAGGCCTGGCGTGCTGTGATTCATGGGGTTGCAGGGAGTCGGACACGACTGAGCGACTAAACTGAACTGAATGAGTCATGGTTTAAATTAATTTTTAGACAGTGGCTTTTATGTTGTTTATAGAGTGATCCTCAAGAACAGATGATATTGCAGAAATAGGGCACATGTTATAAGTTAGAAGTCAGAGGAAAACTTTATGGAAACAAAAACTGGGGTTATTAGATCCTTAATAGGGAGAAAAAGATTAAGCTAACAGACCAGAGCCTTAAATATTGCCCTGGGGTCTAAAGAAAGGGATATTGGGTATTTTTTTCCTAATCATAAAAGAATTTCAAATTCACAGAGAAATAATAGTATAGCAAGCAACCATAGGATCACTACTTAAAATGTAACTGTTGTTAATATATTATTATATTTTCTTCCTCTTTTTTCAAAGAGATTTTAAACTAAAGACATGACATTTTATTCCTATATAAAACAATTTACATCTGTAAAAGATTAAAACTTACAAATACACATTTTATTGTGATGGGATGATCTGAGAGCCCCAGAAGGCCTTTGTTTTGTAGACTGGATGTGCCAGGCTGTGAAGTCTAGCGAAAGAGTTTGGAATGATGAAGGGGATTTTATAAAATTGTTTAGAGGACTTAGAGGAGTAAGAACACTGAGCTGAGGGTAAATATGTGGAAGAGAGCCAGAGAGAGATAGTTAATGGAGAATTTTGGTTAAATTTTGCTATTTGGTGTGTGATTTAACCATTTTCTCTGTCTCTCCATAATATCTTAATTTAAATTTACATTACTCCTCTGTGCTGTAGAAATTGGATATTTTTTTGACCCTGACCTTAAGGGTAGGTGGGAGTGAAAACCAAGGCTGGCCAAAATGTGTTCACTGGAGCTGCACCACTACCGTCAGAGGGATCTAGGAACACATACTTCGAAGAGTTTTAGCCAATCAGTAACAGAATGTCCTATTAGAGTTATTTATTTATTTTACAAATACATTTTTTTATTGGAGTATAATTGCTTTACAATGTTGTATTAGTTTTTGCTATACAACAGTGTGAGTCAGCTGTATGTATACATCCCCCCTCACTTAAGATATATATAATTACATATATATATATCTCCTCCTCTTAAGCCTCCCCGCCACCCCCACATCCTACCCATCATCGCAGAACACTGAGCTGAGCTCCTGTGCTATGTAACAGCTTCCCATTAGCTATCTATTGGTAGTGTATATACATCAATACTGATCTATCCATTTATCCCACCCTCCCACCCCTTGTCCACAGGTCTGTTCTTTACATCTCCATCCCTTTTCCCTCCCTGCACATTGGTTCATCGGTACCAATTTTCTAGATTCCATATATATGCGTTAATGTACAATGCTCGTTTCTCTCAGAGTTATTTAATTACCCCTCTTTGTTTCTTGCATTGAAATAATATCATCTGCCTTAATTTATGCAATGTCTTCTTGTGTGTAGGTCTCGGATGTGGTTTATTATACACTGCAACGGTGACCATCACGTGCCAGTATTTTGACAGCCGTCGTGGCCTTGCCCTTGGCCTGATTTCAACAGGTACATTTTCAATGTAAATACAGCACTGCCACTCCTCAGCCTTATAATCAAAGTTAAAAGCTACCAAGCACAGATAGGTTTAACCAACCACCCCCCAGCTACCACTCAGGAACACAGCATTTTTTGGTTTTTTTTTTTTACTCTGATCCTAGAAGGAAATTATTTTCCACTGTAAATATGGGTGTAGCTTTCAAAACACCCTAAAGATACATGTATAAAAAAAGCTGGGGCATTAGATGTCCAATATAACATAGAAAAATAAAACTTATGGGTCCAATAATTTGAGAATCACATCCTGGTGAGAGCCTTGCTAAAAGAAGCAGAGAGCACTTAAGTAAAGCACCTGAACCCTGAGAAAGACAGGAGAAATGAAAGGAAAATGGAGATCCTTCAGGCCACTGTCAAGAAGAAGACCAATGCTGATACCTCTCCGACTCCATTTATTGTGGAACTGAGTTTTTCTGAAGTACTGATTTATGAATACATCTGACTAGTGTGTGTGCATCTCCAAATGACAGACTCTTTATCCTTATTATTCCTCTAATAAGGAAGACCATCACTGGGCAGGGGGCAGAGTGTAAGTATAAAACCTTTTGGACTTCAAGTCTCTGATATTTTTAAGTGGTGTTTTATTTTTCAGATGTATTTTTTTCCTAAGCTATTTAGAGAACTTATCAAAATTTCCGTGGCCAATATTTTATGAATTTGTTCAGGAGATAAAGTGTCCAGGCTTACTGAAACGTGTGCGTTTACATTGCTACTTGCTAATGGGTGGCTATTCCTGAGAGGTCAGACTTTCCGATAAGCTGAATTACTTTAGTAGTGTATCTGGCAGCAGGATCCAAACTAATGTTTTGTTCCTGAGGCCAGTGCAGCACAGTGACTCCAGATCAGATTAAATTAAGCTGGATATTTACCTGAGGTGGTTTAAGAAAGCTTTACCAGGTAAGAAACGTGAATCATGGCCCAGGAGGAGAGAGGACCAGGGTCTGAGGGCATGGTTAAGGTAGAACTGAGAGAAGAAAGAGAAAAAACAAAAAGATGGAGAATCCAGAGCAGTTCAGTAGCAGTTTAAAGAACTGACAGCATCTTCCACAAGTGTGGGAAGGACTGTGAGACAGGCATTGCAACTTAAAGGACAATAGGTCTTACGTATACTGTATTTTTTTTTTGGCCATGCAGCATGCGGGATCTTTCCTAACTAGGGATCAAACCTGTGCCCCCCAGCATTGGGAGTTTGGACTCTTAACCACTGGACCACCAGGGAAGTCCCTCCCACCTATACTGTGTTTTTCTTTTTTTTTTTTGTAAAGCCACTGTAATGTAGTGACAAACCCAGACTCTGAAGCCATATCACCTGGATTTGAATCCTCTGTCACTTAGTAGCTGCCTGTTGACAGACAAGTTACCTAACTGTTCTGTGAAATTAACTGATAATCCTCTAAAGTGAGGATAATAGTTCCCATCTATTGGACTCCACCCTGTACAGCCTGTATTTGCCCAGCTTCATGACTGAAGAAAGAACCCAGTGACGTGTGAGTAGATATAAGTGAAGCAGGCACTGGTCAAGCAAGGGATGTGCAGAGAGCAAGAGAACAGCCACTTTGAGTGACCTGAGCATACACCATCCCACTGGGGTATTGGGACTATTAAAGGAACATATGCATAAGGCACATGGCCAGGGCTGTAAAAGTGCTAGCTGTTAAAACTGTCACCTAGGTTTCCCTTGACATCCAGATTTATCTGGGATGAAGGTGTTAGAAATTGTATGCTGAGAGAGTTGCTCCTGCTTTCCATTCAGTTTAAAGAGGAAACCATAAGGGCCTGGACCTTGGCACACTGAACCAAAATGGACTGGTTGTGGACAGTCCAGATTTGGCAGAATCAGGGAATTTTCAGTTGCAACACACAGGAAGCCAGGTGAGGCAGAAATCAGGGAGCAGTATGAATCCACTGTCTTGGTCTGTTCAGGCTGCTCTAAAGTATCTTAGACTGAGTGGTTTATAGACAACAGAAATGTGTGTCTCAGAGTTGAGACTGGCAGTCTGAGATCAGGGTGTCATGGTTAGCTGGGTTGGGTTCTGGTGAGAGCCTTCTCCTAAGTTGCAGACTGTTATCTTCCTTTGTCCTCATATTACAGAACAGAAGAGGAAGCTCTCTGGGGTTCTCTTTAATAAGTGCATTTTTTCCATTCATGGGGGCTCCCCCTTTGACCTAATCACCTCCAAAAGGCCATACCTACTAATTCCATCATGTTGGGGGTTAAGATTTCAACTTACAAATTTTGGAGAGACACAAACATTCAGTCTATAGTATCTACCATCAGGGAAAGAGGTGACAAGAAAAATAAAACTCACAGTGGAAATTTTTAAAAATTGAAAAAGAACCCAAAATCAAAATAACTGGTAATGTGACTTAGTTTAAATATTGTGACCGAGATGAAAGAAAGAAACATGGGCATAAAATGGAAGTTTTGGGAATAGTCTTGCTCCCTGGTGAACAGGGATTGATAAACTAATGCCCATGGACCCAGTCTGATCTACTAAGTGTCTTTTGGACAGCTCATGCATAAAGAATGGTTTTTACATTTTTGATTCGTTGACAAAAATCAAAAGAATATTTCATGGCACATGAAAATTATGTAAAATTAAAATTTCAGTGTCTATAAATAAAGCTTTATTGAAACACAGTCATACTCATTCCTTCATGATTCTTCTCTGGCTGCTTTCATGTTTCAAGGGCAGAGTTGAGCATTTGTGACAGAGCTTGGATGGCCCACTGTGAGTTAATTATTTCCTCTCTAACCCTTTTATAGAAAAAGTCTATTGACCCTTGGTCTTGAAGAAGAGTTCATCAAGATGACCGTGTATATCTTACCATTTCAGGTTCCCTGAACATCAAATTCATGTTTGCCCTCTTTGTGATCATGTATATTATAGACATGCATGGAAGCATAAGTAGTGCTTTATTTCACTTTTTCCTTTACATTGATGACTTTAAACTTGGGATTTTCTTTTTAAAGATTAAAAATCTTTTACAGTTTACACAGTTCCACAAGAGACCTCTAATTACTCTTCATTGCCCTGAAAGAATTTCTGCATTTTGTTTTTTGGCTGTGCCACATGGCTTGTGAGATCTTAGTTCCCCGACGAAGGATTGAATCCAGGCCCTTGGCAGTGAGAGCATGGAGTCCTAACCACTGGACCACCAGAGTATTCCCTGCCATATCTTCCTAAGCCATGACTACATTCTCATGGCATGTGGGCTGAAAACACTAGTATCCAAAGTGGAATTTTATTTTGGTGCCCTGTCATACACTTAGCATATCATAGGTTTTTGATAAACCACCTATTGAAGTGACTTGATATGTTTCCCTTAATATTTCATAATGTTGATAGATAAACTTAGTTGGTGAGCAATGGGGAATTGTTTACTTTCTCAGGATCAAAATATTTAACTTTCAAGACATCGAGAATATTTTAAAGTAATTATATGACACTTTGTTAGAACTTCTACAAAGAAATGGTGTTAGAGAAAATATGAATTAATAGTAAATGGATGCTAATGCTCTATGGAAGTGCATGAAATATAGTCCTCTTCAGTTCTTTCCATTTGTTTTCTGAAGTGCTTTTAACTTTTGAAGTATGTGCCACTTTTAAAAAGATAAGGAAGGATTTGGCTTGTCTACTTTTATTACTTAATAGTCAGCACGGGGATACTTCCTAAGTAGCCACAAAAAGATACTGTATTAACCGCCATTACACTAATGTGAACTATTGATTAATGTTTGTAAGCAAAGTTATTTTCTTTGGGGATAAAAGAGTTAATTTTAAATATGTTAGGAAGGGACAACTGTGGTACCAATATTTTTTTTTTTTAATAATTCTAAGAGTCATTTGGTTATTTGTAATTTTTACAATAAGCTTGACATCCTGTTGGGATTATGATGTAATTTGGTATAGACCATTTAAAAAGTATGATTAACCTCTTTAGACTATTTTTTTAAAATTACAGAGCACTTTCTTTTCTACTTTTTTTTGAGTTGACATTTCTCAATGATATTTAAATTTTAAAATACTCAATTAACAACTTGAAATCCGAACGAGATAAGGACACTTCAAATTAGTTGGGCTGATGTAATTTGCCATTCCAGTGTGGTTCGTGTGATCTACTAAAAAATGGTATATTTACAGTGTTGCACAAATGTGCAAGCAGGCATACTTTGTAATTTTAATATCCTATCAAAGTTCACTTTACTTTCTCATAGTTTATTAATAATATCAATCATTCATTCTGATGATTAGCAATGGATTTGAGCTTTCCTTGTGTCTCAGATGGTAAAGAATTAGTCTGCAATGCAGGAGACCCAGGTTTGATCCCTGGGTTGGGAAGATCCCTTCGAGAAGGAAATGGCAACCCACTCCAGTATTCTTGCCTCAAGAATGCCATGGACAGAGGAGCCTGGCAGGCTGCAGTCCACGGGTTCGCAAAGAGTCAGACACGACTGAGTGACTAACACACTTGAGTTATCAAACCACTATAAATATCCTACAACTAAAATATTAATATATTCTTCATCTCAAAAAATAAAATATGAAAACTTTTCTTTTCCAAAAGGAATACATATAAAGCATGGAGCCTGTAAGTACTAAAAATGTAGTTGTGTAAGGTATTTGTTAAGAACATAGGTTCCTGGGTGGGAACTGAATGTGAATCCTACTTATGCCACTTGTAGCTTTCTGATCTGTGGCAAATTTCTCAACCTTTCTAGCCCTCGGTCACTTCAAGTGTACACTGGGAATAATAATAGGACATACCCAATAGGAGGGGCTTCCCAGGTGGCGCTGGAGGTAAAGAACCCACCTGACAGTGCGGGAGACACAGGAGATGTGGGTTTGATCCCTGGGTGGGAAGATCCCCTGGAGAAGGAAATGACAACCCACTCCAGTATTCTTGGCTGAAAACTTCCATGGACAGAAGAGCCTGACTACAGTTTATAGTCACAGAGAGTCAGACGTGACTGAGCAAGCACACGCACTCACATGCACGCAATAGGATTATTGTAAGGAAACATTATTGTGCCATGTAAAGTAACTAACACAGTGTCTGAACTGCAGATGCTAATTTTAAAAATAGATCTATCCGTGTTACTGTTGTTGAGGTCATCATTGTCATCATCTTTAGTTTCCTTGTTGTGATTTTAATATGAATGCCAGTGTGAAAAAGAGATTGAACTGTAGTACTAATAATGCTTGTTCGGAGAGTCCTAATGGTAAGAGGTTAAGATTAAACAGTTCCCATTTCCTTTTTAGGTTCAAGTGTTGGACTTTTTATATATGCTGCTTTGCAGAGACTGTTGATTGAGTTCTATGGACTGGATGGATGCCTGCTGATTGTGGGTGCTCTAGCTTTAAATATATTAGCCTGTGGCAGTCTGATGAGACCCCTCCAGTCCTCTGATTTCCCTTTACCTGAGAAAACAGCTCTGGAAAATGTACCAGATAGGTACTCGTTTTACAAAGAAAAAGAAAAGGACCCAGAAGAAAACATAAACATGCTTGAAAAGAGCTACAGTGGGGAGGAAACATGCAAGAGCACCTTAGCCAACGGTGACTGGAAATCAGAGAGTCTGCTTCGTAAAAACCCAACAACAACGGCACACACAACAGAGACCGAAACGTACAAGAAGAAAGTTGCAGAACGGACATATTTTTGCAAACAGCTTGCCAAGAGGAAATGGCAGTTATATAAAAACTATTGTGGAGAAACTGTGGCTCTTTTTAAAAACAAAGTATTTTCAGCACTCTTCATCGCCATCTTTCTCTTTGACATTGGAGGGTTTCCACCTTCGTTACTTATGGAAGATGTGGCAAGAAGTTCAAATGTGAAAGAAGAGGAGTTTATTATGCCTCTTATTTCTATTATTGGCATTATGACAGCAGTTGGTAAACTCATTTTAGGGATACTGGCTGACTTCAAGTGGATTAATACCTTATATCTTTATGTAGCTACCTTAATAATCATGAGCCTGGCCTTGTGTGCAATTCCATTTGCCAAAAGTTATGTTACGTTGGCACTACTTTCTGGGATCCTAGGGTTTCTCACTGGTAATTGGTCCATCTTTCCTTATGTGACCACGAAGACAGTGGGAATTGAAAAATTAGCCCATGCCTATGGGATATTAATGTTCTTTGCTGGACTTGGAAATAGCCTTGGACCACCAATTGTTGGTAAGATATTTATCTTATAGTAAGCCCATTTTACTGTTCTTCTTTGCAATGCTGAATACAGGAATTGCTTTTGTAATAATAGCACAGATTTATACAAAATAAATCTGCTTGGAATGCCTCTTGATCATGATTTATTCAGAATCACTTTGCTATAGTTGGAAAAGCCAATACACTTGCTCAGGAATTTGTGTTAATTCTTCATTTGGGAGAAACCCGAAATGCCTGCTTAGTCTTGTCCAATTATTTAAGAAATTCTCCTCCAACTCCCATTAGGCCACTTTGGAAGTAGAACTGGGTAATTTATATCCTAATCCAAATTGTATATAGATTTTTTAATTAACTTTTTTATTAGGTTATAGTTGATTTACAGTGTTGTGTTAGTTTCTGCTGTACAGCAGAGTGAGTCAGTTATACATATATATACATATATCTACTTCTTTTTTAGATTCTTTTCCCATGTAAGTCATTACAGAGTATTGAATAGAGTTCCCTGTGCTATTAAGTAGGTTCTTATTAGGTATCTGTTCTACATATATAGTAGTGTGTATGTGTCAGTTCCACGAACTGTATATAAACTGATGAGATTAGAGTATTCCTATACATACTATGTCTATCAAACTCACTTTTTTCTTACTTTCTTTTCAGGTTGGTTTTATGACTGGACCCAGACCTATGACATTGCATTTTATTTTAGTGGCCTCTGCGTCCTCCTGGGAGGTTTTATTCTGCTGCTGGCAGCCTTGCCTTCCTGGGATACATGCAAAAAGCAACTCCCTAAGCCAGCTCCGACAACCTTTTTATACAAAGTTGCCTCTAATTCCTCTAATGTTTAGAGGAATATTGGAAGGCGCTAAAGACTGTTTTCACACAGCGAAATGTCACTGTGTCCAATCTGAATGATTTTTTTTACATATCCTTTTATGTACTGTATATGTAGACTCGATCTATATTTTTTCCTCCCCCTCCTTTTCCAAAAAGTTGGACTACTCTGTTTTACTATTATTCATGAGTTCTGGACATTGTGAACATTTTGGCCAGCCTCAGAAGGCTTTCTCTGTGTAAAGAAATATCATTTCTCTGCCGACTCCATTAGTTTCCTTACAGGGCAGCCAGAGGAGACTCTGGCTATTTTAAAACTGATGCAAGCAGCATGATGAGTTATGTGTGAAGGCCGCCAGGGACTAAACCACTCTCTTCTCTCTGTTAGACTCACTAGTACATAGAAGACTTCGAGCCAGTCAGGAAATGAAAGTGGTTCGTAAAACAGCGTTAAGAATTGCCATGACACAAACTGGTGATTTTTTAAAAACATGATTTTTAAATTACCATCCCCCATTTTCATGATTCTGTTTACCTTGATGAAGCACCCGCATGTTTGGTGCCCACCAAGGACACATCCTTTCAATTCCTAAGGTGTTTGCTGAGATCCAGGCAGTCACCAAACAAAGGGATAGTCACCATCGCCTTTCTTCCTGGTTGGTCGCTGGAACCTCGCTCACTTTTGTCAGCATTTACTCAGTCATGTTTCCCAAGAAGTGCTGACTTTACCTGTTTCCAAATTGGAGATGCATATTTAAAGCATTCCATTCTGGCAAATGGGAAACATCCATTTGCTTCGGGCACAGTGGGGATGAATTGCCAGTCTTTGCATATCTTCTCAGTGAAGCATTTATTTGCAACTATCAGATTTTACTGCTATCCTATTTTAATCCAAGGGCAGAACTAAAAAGCGTGTGGGTGGTGTGTGTGCGCATGCACGTGAGCATTCTGCTCTGTGTCTGTGTGCTCTATGGAAAGGGAAAGGGGCGATAAGAAATTGATGCCCTCACCCAACCTTATTCAACTGTAAGAAAAATATTCTAGGAAGAAAATCAACATTTAATGAATTGACTTTTTTCTAAAGAAATGTTTTTTTTTTTTTTGCTATGCATCTGAGTCTTCTATAGATCCTTTTTAAAATGTAGTTGTCTGAGTACCACTGGTAGAGATTTTAATTATGGACATCTAGGCTGTGGGCTAAGCATCTATATTTTTAATGAACTCTTCAAGTGATTCTAAGAGCACAGCCTGAATTGAGAATGACTGTTATAAGACTGGCAATAGAGAAACATTTTTTTCTCTTAAAAAAATAAAACCAATAAACCACTGAGGTGAGGGTTTTTTTAATAAACAGCCAAGTTTGGTTCTTTAAATAGGAGGCACTCTCCCACTGTGCCAAAATTGTGTTTTCATTTCTTTTGAAATAGGTAAGGTTATTTTATACGTCTGTGTTGCCTTTCTTCGAAGGCGCCTGAAGCACTTTATGAGCTTGAATCCCCACAAAACCTCAGTGAGGTCGGTAAATAGTGCTTTTCTAGGCAGGAAACCTGGAGTTGTGGGGAACTTCATACCTGAGTGAATCCTACTCAGTAACCCAATCTTTGGGCTCCAAAGCGCCTTGGACTTCTGCTCCATATTCCGACTTCTGGAAAGTTTTCTGTACCTCATTCTTTCATCACTGTCAGGGTAGTAAGTAAAATAAGCAACATTCAAAAAAAAATTAACTGAAATGTTTTTGTGATAAAAGTTCTTTTTTGCCAATATCATGTTCAGGAAATCCTATAACCTTTTTTTATTTTTTTAAACTTTTATGCCGTCCCCACATTCATCAATGTTGATACCTGTCCAAATGCATCTTCACCGTGTCTACTAATATCATCCAAGGTATGCATTATCCATTGTCTTGGGAATAAATTTTAAGTTACAATAAAATTTTTTTTGTTTGTTTTTCATCAGTGTGGTTGCTTTTTCTCTTCTTAGCCGCCATACCCCCAGCACTGAATTACAGTCACACTTTACTTGAATGTAAAAATATGAATTCTCTGATATCACTTCGGATCCAGAATCTGGTGATTTAGACATTAGCATATTCAAAATCACTTCATGGCTAATAGATGGGGAAAAAGTTGAAACAGTGCAGACTTTATTTTCATGAGCTCCAAAATCACTGCGGACAGTGACTGCAGCCATGAGATTAAAAGATGCTTGCTCCTTGGAAGAAAAGCTATGACAAACCTAGACAGTGTATCAAAAAGCAGAGAGGTCACTTTGCCAAAAATGGTCCGTCTAGTCAAAGCATGATTTTTCCAGTAGTCATGTACAGATATGAGATTTGGACCATAAAGAAGGGTGTGTGCTGAAGAATTGATGCTTTTGAACTGTGGTTCTAGAGAAGACTCTTGAGAGTCCCTTGGACTGCAAGGAGATCAAACTAGTCAATCCTAAAGGACATCAACGCTGAATATTCATTGCAAGGACTGATGCTGAAGCTGAAGCTCCAGTACTCTGGCCACCTGATGGGAAGAGCTGACTCATTGGAAAAGATCCTGATGCTAGGGAAGACTGAGGGCAGGAGAAGAAGGGGATACAGAGGATGAGATGGTTGGATGGCATCACTGACTCAGTGGACATGAGTTTGAGCAAACTCCAGGAGTAGTAAAGGACAAGGAAGCCTGGCGTGCTGCAGTCCATGGGGTTGCAAAGAGCTGGACATGATTTAGCAACTGAACAACAAAATTATTTTGACCATTAGTTTCCAAAAAAGCTAAAATGTCATTCATACAGAATCCTTTTGAGGAAAGGGGGATGGACTCCCCTTTGGAATTCTTAATATTGATCTTGCTAATCCTTAATGGAATTCTTTATGTTCCAAGCACATTATGTTATTCATCCCTCATAATACCCCTGTGAGATGAGGATTCTGACCCTCTTTGTATGGTATAAAACATAGTTGTCATGGTACAAACAATGTACAGAAGTCATTTCCAAAAGCAAAATGAGAAATATTTCTAGCAAGCCCTTTGATTTCTAATATGGCTAGGAAATAGGACCTAGCTGGGAAGATTGCTGCAAAGCCCGTCCTGTAGTGAATAGACGAATCATGTTTATGAAGATAATTATTCATGACTTGCCTATTTCCCAAGTATTTAAAAACACCATTTAATAAAATTTTATTGATTAGAATATGATCTTTTGTGACTCAGAAGATATTTCCTGACATTCCAAGTGCCGAGGGTTGATTTTGGGAAATGTACGAAATAAGAAAGTTTGTTAGGGACCCTCTTCCCTGACTTGAACAGCTCCTCATTCTCCTTTCTGCTTTCTGCCTCTCTCCCTCTCTCTCATGAGCCTCCTAGGAGCCCGTTGGTGATCTAATTTTCTCTGGGGTGACTATGTCTTCAGAGGAAAGTTTCAGCCACCAACTTTTAAAGGCCTCATGAGGAACAAGCCCAAGAATCAGGAGTTCCTGCTCTGGGAGGTCATGATCGAGCAGGATGGCAGTTTTCTTGTGCTGGCTGAAAAGTCCTGTGACCTGAGATAGCCTCAACTTCTAGCAATCATCATAGGATTATCTCAACCCAGGATGTTACGGGAAATGAAGAACTTTGTTTTGAATAAAAGAATGGCTCCTTTTTTCTTTGACTTGGACAGAGTATTACATTGAACACGTAAAATACACAATTTACATGAATAGTGCTGTACAATTTCTCTTTTGTTAGTAACAATCTTGGGACCTTTTATGCTACTGTCAATTGTGTCTGAAGAATGTCAGTTAGTAAGATGCCTCTTTGAGTAAAGAGTTTAACCACAATCAGGTAAAGATCTGAGATCTATGGATAATATTTGGAAAGATGATGTACATACTTATTAAGGTTGTGATTCCAGTTCCTGTGGCTGGGTGATTCTGAGCAAATTATTTAACTTCTGAAAGCCCATCTCCTCATTTGTCATACACATCATAGATCTATTGTGGAAATTAAATAAAATAACCTATATGTGTAACTGGCCTATGTTCATAAATATTAGCTATTATTATTTTTGTTATAGTCCTTACTCTTGAGTGTGTGGGTTCTAAGTACTGGGGCAAGTATCAAGTATTCCCAGGCATAGGAATGGGGTAAATGTTTGTATCGAAGGGTCTCTTTTAGGAGAATAAGCCTTCTGTTATCTACAACTTGTACAACTGTCACAGTTCTTGCCCTCCCTCAAGCATGTTCTTAAAATCTTTCATCCTTAGGGATTCATGACTCAGCACATTTTTGTGAAATTGCCATTCAGAAGCTTTGACACAAAACAGAACAAAACACACGCTGTTCTTGCACAAATCACATAGAATCCACTTTGTAAACTGGGAATTTGAACTTTTTTTTTCCCTTAAGAACTCATCACCCAAGCTGCTTGGAAGGCGGGACTGAAATTGGGCAGAAAGCAAAAGGCTCCCGTTTGTTTATTGAGCACTAATTGGCTTCAGCTCAGGGCCTTCACCTCGCTGCCTGCCCAGGATGCCTTTGAGATTCGCCCTTGAGGGAGTGTAATTCCTTGCCAGGTCCTCTGGGATTCTGTTCCTAGCAGGTCCCAATCTCATTAGTAGCTTTTGCTACATACATTCCTTGTTTCATAAAATTATTTACTTTTGTCTCCCTTCAAAAATAAACGTACTTTTAAAAATTTTGTCAGTTTTCTCTAAGTGATAGTCTAAAACTTTTGGTTAACAGCACGTTTTCAAAAACGAATAATGAACTGTGGTTAAAGTGTTGAACTGTCGTCAGTTCAGTTCAGTTCAGTCGCTCAGTTGTGTCTCTTTGCGACCCCATGAATCGCAGCACGCCAGGCCTCCCTGTCCATCACCAACTCCCAGAGTTCACTCAAACTCATGTCCATCGAGTTGGTGATGCCATCCAGCCATCTCATTCTCTGTCGTCCCCGTCTCCTCCCACCCCCAACCTTTCCCAACATCAGAGTCTTTTCCAGTGAGTCAACTCGTCGCATGAGGTGGCCAAAGTATTGAAGTTTCAGCTTTAGCATCAGTCCTTCCAATGAACACCCAGGATCGATCTCTCTTAGAATGGACTGGTTGGATCTCCTTGCAGTCCAAGGGACTCTCAAGAGTCTTCTCCAACACCACAGTTCAAAAGCATCAATTCTTCGGCGATCAGCTTCCTTCACAGTCCAACTCTCACATCCATACATGACCACGGGAAAAACCATAGCCTTGACTAGACGGACCTTGGTTGGCAAAGTAATGTCTCTGCTTTTTAATATACTATCAAGGTTGGTCATAACTTTCCTTCCAAGGAGTAAGCGTCTTTTAATTTCATGGCTGCAATCAGCATCCATGGAGCCCCAAAAAATAAAGTCTGACACTGTTTCCACTGTTTTTCCATCTATTTCCCATGAAGTGATGGGACCAGAGGCCATGATCTTTGTTTTCTGAATGTTGAGCTTCAAGCCAATCTTTTCACTCTCCTCTTTCACTTTCATCAAGAGGCTTTTGAGTTCCTCTTCACTTTTTGCCATAAGGGTAGTGTCATCTGCATATCTGAGGTGATTGATATTTCTCCCGGCAATCTTGATTCCAGCTTGTGCTTCTTCCAGCCCAGCGTTCCTCATGATGTACTCTGCATAGAAGTTAAATAAGCAAGGTGACAATATACAGCCTTGACGTACTCCTTTTCCTATTTGGAACCAGTCTGTTGTTCCATGTACAGTTCTGACTGTTGCTTCCTGACCTGCATATAGGTTTCTCAAGAGGCAGGTCAGGTGGTCTGATATTCCCATCTCTTTCAGAATGCTCCACAGTTTATTGTGATCCACACAGTCAAAGGCTTTGGCATAGTCAATGAAGCAGAAATAGATGTTTTTCTGGAACTCTCTTGCTTTCTCCATGATCCAGCGGATGTTGGCAATTTGATCTCTGATGCCTCTGCCTTTTCTAAAACCTGTTTGAACATCTGGGAGTTCGCGGTTCACATATTGCTGAAGCCTGGCTTAGAGAATTTTGAGCATGTCTTTACTAGCGTGTGAGATGAGTGTGATTGTGCGGTAGTTTGAGCATTCTTTGGCATTGCCTTTCTTTGGGATTGGAATGAAGACTGACCTTTGCCAGTCCTGTGGCCACTGCTGAGTTTTCCAAATTTGCTGGCATATTGAGTGCAGCACTTTCACAGCATCATCTTTCAAGATTTGAAATAGCTCAACTGTAGGTCACCTTAAAACTACATAGCCACAGAGCTATGTCTGCTTTTTCCTTCCTGGGAATCATTCCCAATATGATAAGACGATTTATTATTTGTCCGGCTTCGATCTGGACTCCCAAACATGTACAGTTTTCAGAGGCTGTTTCTAAGACTAGCCCAGATAACTAACACCTAAGGGGACCAGGTGGGACTGGTTAGATCAATCTCCAAGGAAGGATGAAAACACTGTCAGCAACTCATTTGCAAATTGCCACTAAGGCTGCTGGGAAGCTGCCATTTTGAAGTCCTGGGAAAGGTTAAGCGAGAATAAGAACCAGGTTCAGTTCAGTTCAGTTCAGTTCAGTCGCTCAGTCGTGTCCGACTCTCCACGACCCCATGAATCATAGCACGCCAGGCCTCCCTGTCCATCACCAACTCCCGGAGTTCACTCAAACTCATGTCCACAGGGTCGGTGATGCCATCCAGCCATCTCATTCTCCGTCGTCCCCTTCTCCTCCCTCCCCCAACCTTTCCCAGCATCAGAGTCTTTTCCAGTGAGTCAACTCGTCGCATGAGGTGGCCAAAGTATTGCAGTTTCAGCTTTAGCATCAGTCCCTCCAATGAACATCCAGGATTGATCTCCTTTAGGATGGACTGGTTGGATCTCCTTGCAGTATAAGGGACTCTCAAGAGTCTTCTCCAACACCACAGTTCAAAAGCATCGATTCTTCGGCGATCAGCTTTCTTCACAATCCAACTCTCACATCCATACATGACCACGGGAAAAACCATTGCCTTGACTAGACGGACCTTGGTTGGCAAAGTAATGTCTCTGCTTTTTAATATACTATCAAGGTTGGTCATAACTTTCCTTCCAAGGAGCAAGCGTCTTTTAATTTCATGGCTGCAATCAGCGTCTGCAGTGACTTTGGAGCCCAAAAAAATAAAGTCTGACACTGTTTTCACTGTTTTTCCATCTATTTCCCATGAAGTGATGGGACCAGATGCCATGATCTTTGTTTTCTGAATGTTGAGCTTCAAGCCAACCTTTTCACTCTCCTCTTTCACTTTCA
Source organism: Moschus berezovskii (assembly GCF_049115385.1). Classification (NCBI taxonomy): domain Eukaryota; kingdom Metazoa; phylum Chordata; class Mammalia; order Artiodactyla; family Moschidae; genus Moschus; species Moschus berezovskii. The sequence continues at coordinate 15,596,799 of NC_142471.1, read as the reverse complement.
TCAAGAGGCTTTTGAGTTCCTATTCACTTTCTGCCATAAGGGTAGTGTCATCTGCATATCTGAGGTTATTGATATTTCTCCCAGCAATCTTGATTCCAGCTTGTGTTTCTTCCAGCCCAGCGTTCCTCATGATGTACTCTGCATATAAGTTAAATCAGCAAGGTGACAATATACAACCTTGACGTACACCTTTTCCTATTTGGAACCAGTCTGTTGTTCCATGTCCAGTTCTAACTGTTGTAGAGGAGTCATTTGAAACCAGTGAGAGGGCCATGGTACACACAGAGCCAGGATGAGCTCAGGTTCCTGGATAGAACTGTAAGTAGAGTATATAGGTTTGTTCCAGGAAATGGGAACGTTCACTCTCCAAGACTGAAAACAGCTGTAACTTCCGAGGGGCATTTTAGCAGTCACCAGTAGAGCGGAATAAGAGGAAAAGAGCTCCGTCTCTGCCTTGTTCTCAGAGTCCTGGGAAGCGGTGTGAACCAAGGAAAGGTAAACAGAAGCAGCAAAGAACCTGAGCAGTCAGCTTTGACAGGACTAGGTACGGATGTGCCTAAAGAAGGTGAGAGAAAGCGGGTGTGTGTATACCTACGCAGGCACGCATGCGCATGTGTGTGTGTATGTGTATATGTGCTTGCGCGCATGCGTGTGTGCGTGTGGTGCGTGTGTGCGTGCGTGCGTGAAAGAGAGGTTGAGAGAGACGGGGAGTGCTGGGTCTTCATTACCTCAGCCCACAGCCCACCATGAAATTTCTCAGGAAGGCCTCGTTTCAGGATCTGGAGCCTCCCAGTCTTTCCAGAAAGACCTGAACATTGAAGACCTCTGCGTTGTTTCTAGGCAAGAGGAAGATTCTTTTTAGCTGGGCTTCTTCAGGAAGTTCAAGGTATTGATAGATTTTCTCTGTGGGTCATTGACTTTGCCTCAGGAGGAGTTGCCTAACCCCGCTCAGGGGGTCTTCAGGAAGGCATGGGTTCTGGGTAACAGCAGAGAGTGGCTCAGTGCCTAGTGAGCTAGGACTGCTCTGTGAGTAGGCGCATCCTCCCAGGGCATCTGCTGAAACGCTGATGGCAGTGGTAACTCCCAGGGTCCTGGTAAGCTAACCATTGGAGATAGGTGGTAATAAGAAAATAGCTTGGCATGGGGGAGGAAGCATGGGATCTGGAGTCCAGCAGAGCAGGCTTTTACTTCCCAGCTCCTCCAGTTACTAACTCTCTAGATGGGTACTCTTTGGTTTGTTAAGCTTTCTGAGCTCAGCTTTTGTTACTGGTGAACTGAACTCTCGGAACGTTTAGAGATAATAGATGCAAAATGTCCAGTGTGTAATTGTTTATAAAAAAGACATTATTTTAAATCCTTGCCCCCACTTTTCTCTTAAAGGAAACCTCAGTATCATAAAAATAAGTATATGGTAAAGTAGTAGATACACAATATACAGTAGATTGAATTCTTGTCTCACTGAGCATGTTATCAAGCGATTGTTCTGCGAAACAGTTTTATGTGTGATGGTGGGGCCATCCTTTTCGTAGTAGTAGGGGACAGTGTATTACTACTAGGTTTTGCCCTAGATGCTGCTGCTGCTGCTGCTAAGTCGCTTCAGTCGTGTCTGACTCTTTGTGACCCCAGAGACGGCAGCCCACCAGGCTCCCCTGTCCCTGGGATTCTCTAGGCAGGAACAATGGAGTGGGTCGCCATTTCCTTCTCCAATGCATGAAAGTGAAAAGTGAAAGTGAAGTCTCTCAGTTGTGTCCGACTCTTTGCGAACCCCGGACTGCAACCTATCAGGTTCCTCCACCCATGGGACTTTCCAGGCAAGAGTACTGGAGTGGGGTGCCATCGCCTTCTCCATGCCTTAGATGTTAGAAATACAGGAATAATTAAGAAAGCCTTTTGCCCTTAGGAGTTAATGGTCTAATAGGAACAACTGATATCCAATTAAGTATAAATGCAGAAGTCACTTTTAAAAACTTATTAATTTATGTATCCATTCAAAAAATTTTTATTTAGGACTCATTGTGTGCTGAGTATGCAGGGCTTCCCCGGTGGTGCTAGTGGTAAAGAACCCGCCTGCCAATGCAGCTTAGACAGAGACCGTGGATTGATCTCTGAGTTGGGAAGATCCCCTGGAGAAAGGACTGGCAATCCACTCCAGTATTCTTCCCTGGAGAATCCCAAGGACAGAGGAATCTGGTGGGCTACAGTCCATAGACGACTGAAGCGACTTAACACAGCACAGCGTGCTGAGTATGCAGGCGTTGAGATAATGGTGAGGAACAAGACAGATGTAGCCTTGTGTTCACAATTATTTCTTAGAACACAAAGTAGATCCCAGGCCAACACAGTATTGTAAAGCAGTTATCCTTCAATTAAAAATAAATTGTAAGAAAAGTAGATTCCATGGTATCAATACTCTAACCAGTACTTGTGCTCGGGGGCAGTTCTCTCTCTGATATGTGTCTAGGGGAAGAAAAAGATCTCTGTGTTTGTTGTGCTGTGTCACTTCAGTATCTCTGCAGGACCTTGGCACTCATTGCCTTGGGGGCCAGGATTGGTTGCTAAGGGCCCACAGCTGAGTCGTGCTCTGGGCACTGCCTTCAGCTGAAGGAATTACCTCCCTCCTTAGGGGAAGCTGACTTCCCTGGTGACTCAGACAGTAAAGAGTCTGCCTACAAGGCAGGAGACCCGGGTTTGATCACTGGGTGGGGAAGATCCCTTGGAGAAGGAAATGACAATCCACTCCAGTACTCTTGCCTGGAAAATCCCATGGACAGAGGAGCCTGGGAAGCTACAGTCAATGGGGTCGCAAAGAGTCAGACGCGACTTCACTTTCACTTTAGGGGAAGCTGGACTCCAGTAACCCTGGCCTCAATGACTAATGAATGGCTTTATTGACTCTATTGGGATAACTCTGAAGTGCTAGCCTCTCTCTAGAGTTTTCTGTAAGAACTGACTCCTCTGTTGCAACTGCATCACAGCTCAACTTTTCCTACTGCCCAATCCTGTTTTCCCTATTCTCTGGAAGGTGCTGTTCTACATGCCAGTCAACATCCTGCATACAAACTCCATTGCATAGTCAGCTTTTCACCAGGAAACCTGACTGAAGACGCCTGTGATCCCACTACAGTGAGATAGTGCCCTGCTCACAGGGTCATCAGAGCAGAGAGAGAACGGAGACATCCTTCTTGGGGGCCTATATGTGCCTAGTATTGTTGCAGATACTTCACAACCAAGTTTTGACCTAAGTTCCTAGGACTTTGGCAAAGATCAAGTATTAGCAGGCAAAGCCTGCGGCTTTAACTATCAAGATGCCACAAAGATGCTTTTTGTTTTTCCTAATTTATGTATTTGGCTGCACTGGGTCTTAGTTTTGGCACACATGATCTTCATTTGCAGCATGTGAGCTCCTCGTTGGGGCATGTGGGGTCTAGTTCCTTGACCAGGGATTGAACCTGGGCCCTCTGTGTTGGGAGCACAGAGTCGGCCACTGGATCACCAGGGAAGTCCCAGCACAAGGATGCCTTTTAACTTGGTACATTGAGGGCCCATCTTTCTTGTGGCAGATTCAGATTCTTCATTTCTTATTTACCCAACCCACATTAACTGAACACCTACTGTGTGTCAGACACTCTCCCAGAGACCAAGGATGTAGCTGTGAGCAAGGTAGACAAAGTTCCCAACCTCTTTGAGCTTGTCAGAGCCCTGGAGCTAGTTGCAGCAGAAGCCTTAGGTGTTACGGGAATCTCTAGGTGGGATGGCTCTTTACCATTGTCCGATTTTAGTCAAGTCATCTCTGAGTTTCCTTAGATTCCCCAAACAATGGATATCGGGGCCAAAATGCCTTTTTATTAATTTGTATGAGAACTTTCCAGTTCACTTACTAGTCACCTTTTCCCGGTAGGTAAGTCCAGTGGGAAGCCAAGTACTAATCAGAAGGTGTTTGGGGTTCCTGGGATCAGGGCCATGGTGGCTCACTGAGTGACAGGTGTGTTTTTAAAGCATCATGAGAGGACAGCCTGATTCTGCTTTCACCTCTCTAAGCACTGCCTCTGGACAGTGCTTGTTGGGCACAGATACTATTTGCCTCCGTGGCAACAGCACCATGGCTGACCAATCAGTGTTCTCTCCTCTGATGTGTTAATACCGTTAGTCAGATTACAGCCAAGTGCTGCTGGTCAGAGCCACTGTGCAGTTGTCTGCTCAGAGGCATGATGTTTGATTCATGTTGCTCAGAGGACAGTCTACTTGGGCAGTACACAACTTTTGCTGAGGGAGCCACCATCACTAAGGACAGTTGCAGAAACCGAGGAATCAAGGGAATCAAGCCGGGTGCTTCAGGCAGAGGCCCAGCTCCTACCTATTGACAAAGGTGGGGAGGTGAGGGGACGTTCCGAAATGATCTGACCCACCCACCCCTCTGGCCTCATGAAAGAAAACACCACGGGCCAGAAAGAGACAGGGCCCCGAACGGAACTCTCCTTCCTCACTCTTTATACCTAGAAATTCATGACATCACTCCCTCCCCTTGAAAATAAACATGCAATTAATATGTAGCAAGCATGTCATGATTAGTAAGAACCTTTTTTGTTGTCCAATATGGTAGCCACTGGCGAATGTAGCTAGTCAGCTCTTGAGATGTGTGACAGTAAGGCACCAGTTAATAATTTAAAATATTGAATATATGTTTGATGATTATTTGATAATTATATAATATTTTGGCTATATTAGGTTAAATACATTATTAAATTAATTGCATCTGTTTCTTTACATTTTTAATGTGGCTGTGAGAAATTTTAAGATTACACATATGGCTCATATTATATATTTTTTGGGCAGTACCAGTCTAGATGCTATCATCTAAAAGCATATTTAACAGTTTTAAAGAAGATGGTAAATAATCTGCCTGCAATGCAGGAGACCCGGGTTTGATCCCTGGGTTGAGAAGATCCTCTGGAGAAGGGAATAGCAACCCTCTCCAGTATTCTTGACTGGAGAATTCCATGGACAGAGGAGCCTAGCAGGCTATGATCCATGGGGTCACAAACAACTGGGCGCAACTGAGTGACTAACAGTTTCACTTTTTTTCATCACATTATATTAAGCTGATATAAATCTTCAGTCTCTCTTAAGATTTTTCTTTGATTTATATATTTTGTTGCTATGAATCTTAAGATTTTTCTTCAATTATTTGGTAAATAAATCAGATTTATTTGGCCTGTGGAGTTTCCCATATTCTTGATCTTGTTGATTGCACCCTCCTTGTTTCATTTAATATATTCTTTTGTAGCTTGATACCTGGAAACTGGGAGTTATATCTAGAGGCTTCACATTGAGATTTGATTTTACTGGGAAGAAAACTTCACTGGTGGTGTGTTCAGTTCAGTTCAGTCGCTCAGTCGTGTCCGACTCTTTGCGAACCCATGAATCACAGCACGCCAGGCCTCCCTGTCCATCACCAACTCCCGGAGTTCACTCAAACTCATGTCCATCGAGTCGGTGATGCCATCCAGCCATCTCATTCTCTGTCGTCCCTGTCTCCTCCCACCCCCAATTCCTCCCAGCATCAGACTCTTTTCCATTGGTGGTGTGTACTTCTGTCTAAATATCTATCTGGTTGCCTAAATTTTTTGGTGTTAAGATTGAGCAGTGAGTTCAGCATGATTATCCATTGTACATTTCCCCATAATATTTTCTTCATATAATGGTTTTTGTACTTTTTTATGATCATTGCTTATGCTCATTATTTCTCTAGAGGTTGAAAAGTGGTGAATGTTCTTTCATTCCTTCGTTTGTTCGCTGACATCCCTCTATAAAGAGATGATTCCCCTTGTCAAATTATTGACTTTCTCAAGGAGCAGCAGATACAAGAAAGGTAAGATACATACTTGATTCTTTGTCTTTATTTATCAGTTGCAGAAAAGTAGGTTGGCTTTCTGGAATCCTCCAAATGTTCCCAGTGAGTTCCTCTGCCCTGTCTTGAGGGAAGACTGCATTATGAACTTATAGATTTAAAATTTCAGGGGTAGTAGATTTCCAGCAGTTGCAGAGTTTTCTTTTTTGATGCTCAAATTTTCTTATCAAGTTGCCTCCTGAGTCCCACTGATAAAAAATTCAGTAGTCTTCATTAGTTTCTTTACTTTTTGACATGCCACAATCCTCCAAGGAGTCCTGTGGGATGGTTTTCAGACTACAGACTTGGCAGTAGGAATGTTCATCAATAGTGGGTTGAAAGTTGTTTATACAAAATAATATATTTAGTTTTCAATAGAAAGTGCATCATGAGTTAATAATAATTCTTACTTAAATTGAGGATCAAATATTTTTGCCCGATTTCATTGATTTTATTTTTTTATTGAATTGTAGTTAGTTTCCAATGTTTAATTTCTGCTGTACAGCAAAGTGATTCAGTTATATACATATCTACATTCTTTTTAAAATATTCTTTTCCAGTATGGTTTGTCATAGGATATTGAATATAGTTTTCTGTACTATAGAGTAGGACCTTGTTTATCCATTCTGTGTATAAAAGCTTACTTCTGCTAATCCCAACATCCCAATCCACCCCTCCCCCAATTCCTTCTGTTCTGTTCTGTTCAGTCGCTCAGTCGTGTCCGACTCTTTGCGACCCCGTGGACTGTAGCCTACCAGGCTTCTCCATCCATGGGATTCTCCAGGCAAGAACACTGAAGTGGGTTACCATTTCCTTCTCCAGGGGATCTTCCTGACCCAGGGATCGAACCCGGGTCTCCCGCATTGGAGGCAGACGCGTAAACCTCTGAGCCACCAGGGAAGCCCTACCTTGCTAACCGCAAGTCTGTGCTCTGTGTCCGTCATTCTGTTTCTGCTTCTGCTTCATAGATAGGTTCATTTGTGGTTTAGATTTCACATATAAGTGATATCATATGATATTTATCTTTCTCACTTCACTTAGTATGATAATCTCTAGTTGTATCCATGTTGCTCAAATGGCATTATTTTATTCCTTTTTATGGCTGAGAAGTGAAAATTCTGACTTTCTAATGATGGTATTTGTTATATCTTAGCATGTATATATTATTTTAAAAATAATGATAAAACTATCGTTGTGAATTACGTGATTACTGAAAACACTTTAAGATTGCTCTGTAGCTCTTTTTGTCCTTAAGGTAACCTAATCGGGATGTGAAATCAGATTGCTGTGTTTTAGTCCCTTGAGATAATCCCTCTCCATGTGATTAAGTGACAACTAGTTACTAGGTTTGTGCAGTACTATTAATAATGAGTATTCCTCCTATTGTGAGTGAAGTTGAACATCTTTTCATATGTGTAGGAGACATTTGAATTTCTTTGTAAACTCCGTTTTCCTATAGAGTTACTGGCCTTTTTATTCTTTATTTTTTGAAACCTTTTATATTTGAGGGCTATTTGCAGTTTGTACTGTAAGCTGAAAGTGATTTTTCCCCAGTTTGATATTTGTCTCCTTACTTTGTTCATGACACCTTTGCTATGTTGAAGCTTTTAAATGTTTGTGTTTGATTCATTTTTTATTGGATATTGTCAAATTGATTTTAATTAAGAATTTGTATGTTTTAGATATTAGCTATATGCATGTTTTAGATTTACTTATTTTTGTAATTATAATATAAAGCTTACTGTCATGGCGTGAATATTATGAATATTTCTGTTTATGCCTTATGAGTTTTGTGTTATGCTTAGGAAGGCCTTCTCAACTTCAAGATGATTTTTAAAAATGTATCAGAATATTTTTGACTGTAGGCTGTAGAATGTCAAATTAAAGGTTGTGCATGTATGAAGAATATTTATTTTGCATAGCACAATAAAGATTTGGCACTAGGAAAGTCAAAGCATTAATTTTGTAGCCCAACAGTGTCATCAGGGACTTAGTCTCTTTACATCTTTTTGTTTTGCAATCTTGAGCACAATAGTTTATCCTCATAGGCTGAATTTTCTGGTCTCAGAGAGCCACCACTGTTCCAGGTATCACATGCAAACAATTACAGACATAGGGAAAGGAGGTACTTCCTCAGATTTCAGGTTTTGAGAATAGGAAAATCATTCTCAAGAAGCCCTGTGGTGAGTCTTAAGTCTGAATTGTGTCCTATGCACATTTCCAGTGTAATCACTGGCATTGGAATTTAAATTGGCAAAATGACTTAATGAAGATTTAACCCTGGGACTTGAGAAAAGCCTAAGGCAAATGATCATGAGCAAGAAAGAAGGAAGGAATCACTTGTGTGGTTTTGCAGATTTACTTCTAACATATAAATCTTTGATCCACCTAAAATATATGTTGGTATAAATGAGCTAGGATTAAACTTATTATTTTTTCCTTGAACAACTAGTTAAGTGTCTTACTTGTTAAATAATTTATCTTTTTAATCAGCTATCTTTTGACAGTTTCTAAGAGGAAACATTGAGGAAAATCTGCTGACACTATGAGAATTTGGGGTCAAGGATTTTCAGTCCACGATCTCATATAAAACTTCGTGAGACAGCACTTTCAAATCACTTTCTCACACGTACCAAATCCATGGTGTAGGAATCCTATTTATGAAATTCTGTCTCCATCTAAAATCTAGATAGAATATGTAATACAACTTAAAAATCTGAAATTGTCTGCTAAGAAGTCACATGATATGCTAGCTTCAAAATAATCGAATGCTTAAATGTGTGTGTGTTAGGTTGCTTCAGTCGTGTCTGACTCTTTGCGACCCTATGGACTGTAGCCTGCCAGGCTCCTCTGCCCAAGGGATTCTCTTCTTTATTATAAAAAAACTAAATGGCCACTATGTGTCTGCCATATGCCATGTTGTACACATACAGTGGAAACAAGAGCAAGAGGGATGAGAGTGTTTTTAAATACAGTTGTTAGGGAAGATGCCACTAGGAGGTGACATTTGAGTAGAGGCATGAGGCAGAACAAGCTGTATGGCTATCTAGGGAGAAAACAGCCTGGGTGAAGGAACAAAGTGCCGAGGCCCTTAGGCAGGACTCTTCTTAGGACTGATGGGTGGAATAGGGGAATCGAAGAGGAGATGAGATCAAAGAAGTGAAGTCGCTTACAGGCTTTCTTCTAGGGCCTTATAGACTGTTAAAGGAGGTTGGCTTCTCATATTTTCTTCTAGTACGTGACATGCCTTCTCATTCTCTTAGCAGTGTGTTCCAAGAACAGAAGATTTAATTTTAATAAAAATCACTTTTTTCTCTTCAAAAAAGGGTATTGGCTTCTTGTCTCAGTAAGGTTGAGACAACTCTAGTGATGAGGGAGAGAAAGGGAGAAAGGAAAGAAAGGGAGGGAAGAAGGGAGGGAAGAAGGTAGGGAAGAAGGAAGGGATAAATCTGAACAATGTTTTCAGAGGATCATTCTGGTTCCTGCGCTGAGAATGGACTGTGGGGAGTCGAGGGCAGGAAGCCAAGAGATGAGGTAGGGAGCTGTGGTAGTGATGCAGTTGAGGAGTGACGTGGAACAGATGAGAGGTGTTGCGAAGGAACCAGATTCTGGTTATACTTTGAAGGCAGAGCTAAGAAGATCTGTTGCTGGGTTTGGTACGAGGTGTGATAGGAAGAGAGAGGCAAGGATGATGTCAAGGCTTTTGGCTTCAGCAGCTGAAAGGATGGAGTTACTGTTTGCTCGGCTGTGAAATAAGCATTCTGCTCTGGACGTGTCAGGCTTGAGAAAGCTACTCTGCACTCATGTGGAGCTGCTGAGCAGGCAGTTGGATGGAAAGGCACAAAGTTTAGGGTCATGTTTGTGCATTTGGAGTAAAGCCATGAGTCACGAGGAGATTTTTAGGGGATGCGTGTAGATAGAGCAAGGAGTGGGTCTGGATATTCCATGATTTAAAAATTTGGAAGATAAGATGGAACCAACAAAGGAGCAATTGAAAAGGAGCAATTTCTGTAAAACAGGAGGTTTTACAGAAGAGAGAATAATGTCCCCTAAACTAGGATGTGATTTAAGGAGGAGGGAGTGATCAACTGTGTTAAATGATGCTGATGCATTGTTTGCTTGAGTGGCATGGAGATCCTTTGGTGGTCTTTTTATTTTTTTATTTTTTATTTTTTTTTTTGCTTGTTCAATAAGTTTATTATTGTCTTATCTGAAAAATCTTGATAGAAAATTGTGGTTTGGTTTAACTCTCGGCAGTTCGTTCCTGAGCTCTAAGGAAGCTTGCCTTCTTCTGAGCTACCCGATCTTTCTTCTGGGCAAGTGACATTTTGGGACGGTTCCACCTCTTCTTTTTAACTTCTTTCTTAGGCTTCTTCTCATACACTGGATTCTCTCGTATTGCAGCATGAGCTTTCTTATACATCTCCTCCATCATGTCTGGAGTTACGTTGTTCTTTATGTACTGAGAGAACTGTTTCTTGTACGCATCTTCATCTTCTTCAATCAGGTAGCGCATGTATGTAATCTGCAACGTTTTGCCCCATGATGTGCTTTCGGTGTACCTCAGCACTGAATTCTTTGCTTTCTGAATCATAACCAGGGAACCGTTTGGTACTGTGAGGGATAGACAAACTTCCATCGACAGCTCCCTTTAGGGCCCCAAAAACTTTATTCCCGGTGGTAGTTCTGGCAAGTCCTGCATCCAAGTAACAGGTGAAGGCACCAGGTTGACCATCAATGCTTTCCACATTGTATTCATCTCCAGTCACCTCAACTTGGCCTTCATAAATTTTGTCCATACCAAACCTATTAAGAAGCCTGCGGGCCAGCAGCAGGCCAGTACAATACGCTGCAGCATAATTTGTCAGGCCAACCTTCACACCATATTTTGGGAGTTCATGAGCATAAGCTGCACAAACTATCATATCTCCTTCTATACGGGCATAAGCAATCTGACAAATGATATCTCTGTTCGTTACACGAACAATCATTCTGTATTTAGGTGTGTTGTACTTATTTTTATCTTGGATTACCAAACGTTTCCGAGCATAGTAGTCAGTTTTGCCCTCTCGCCGTCTTCTGAATTTCACTTGGTATCTCTTGAAGTAGGCCTTGTTCTTGACAACTTTAACAAACCCCATCCTGCGGAACAAAACCCCGACTCCGCGGCTTGCCACAGAGCTGCAGAACCAGCACGGCTCCGGGGGGGAAAGAGCTGGTGGTCTTTTTAAAAAAAATTATTTTATTGGAGTATAGTTGACTTGAGACATTGTGTTAGTTTCTGCTACACAGCAGAGCGATTCAGTTATATATTCGTTTTCACATTTTTTCCATTATGGTTTATCATAGGATATTGAATATAGTTCTCTGTGCTGTACAGTAGGACTTTGTTGTTTATCCATCCTATATATGATAGTTTGCATCTGCTGCTGCTGCTCCTGAGTCGCTTCAGTCGTGTCAGCCTCTGTGTGACCCCATAGACAGCAGCCCACCAGGCTCCCCTGTCCCTGGGGTTCTCCAGGCAGGAACACTGGAGTGGGCTGCCATTGCCTTCTCCATCTGCTAATCCCAAACTCCCAACCTGCCCCCTCCCCCTCCCTCTCCCTTGGCAACCACAAGTCTGCTCTGTATGTCTGTGATTGTATCTCTGTTTTGTGGGTAAGTTCATCTGTGTCATATTTTAGATTCCACATATACGTGATATCATATGGTATTTGTATTTCTCTTTTTGACTTGTTTCACTTAGTACGATAATCTCTGGGTCCATCTGTGTTGCTGCAGATGGCGTTATTTCATTCTCTTTTATGACCAAGTAGCATTCCACTGTGGAGAAGGAAATGGCAACCCACTCCAGTGTTCTTGCCTGGAGAATCCCAGGGACGGGGGAGCCTGGTGGGCTTCCGTCTATGGGGTCACACAGAGTCGGACACGACTGAAGTGACTTAGCAGCAGCAGCAGCAGCATTCCACTGTAGGTATGTACCACATCTCCTTTTCCATTTATGGATGTTTAGGTGGTTTCCATGTCCTGGCTATTATAAGTAGTGCTGCAATGAACATAGGGGTGTATGTATCTTTTCAAATTATAATTTTGTCCAGATACATGCCCAGGAGTGGGATTGCTGGACCATATGGCAGTTCTATTTTTAGTTTTCTGAGGAACCTCCATACTGTTTTCCATAGTGGCTGCACCAATTTGCATTCCCAGACCCTTTGGTGGACTTGATAACTCATTTGGAGAAGCAGTCAGTACAGAAGGGTCTTATTAAAGCCGGTTCAAAAGAGAATGGGTGATGGGAGATCATGAGTATAAGTGACTCTTAAGGAGATTTATTCTTGTGTATAATGAATAATCTTTGTGATCCCATGGACTGTAGCCCACCACGCTCCTCTGTCCCTGGAATTATCCAGGCAGGAATACTAGAGTGGGTTGCCATTCCCTTCTTCAGGGGAACTTCCCAGCCCTGGGTCTTCTGCATTGCAGGCAGATTCTTTCCCAACTGAGCCACCAAGGAAGCCTGAAGTGACTTGGGCCTGGTGTTAATTAGCCCCAAATTACTGTTTTTGTCCCTCTGTGAGCCTTCAAGACAGGGCCAATTAGTTTTGCTTTGTTTTGTGGCCAAAAACAAATTCCTGACTTTGATCATGCATGTTAATCACCTCTGGGGATAACCTGAGAGAGCTGTACACAAACCATTACAAACTCATCCACAGTTCTGGAGAATCAGCTTGAAGTGTTTGTCTGACTAACGAGTGGCTGCTGGCCTTCTCTGCTCTGAAAGTTCTCTCTACAATGTGAAGTAAACTGGGGCAAATCATTCTGACTGGGCCTGCTGAATGGCAGGTGCCCTGGATGAGGGTAGAAAATAGTAGTCCCCTTTGATGGTACAGCACTGCCTGGTTTACAGACTGCTTTCCTATCCAGTATCTCATTGGATCCTCATAAAAGCCATGTGATGTCACCCAGGCAGATGATGCTCTCAGCATCTTACAGAGGAGGAAACGGAGGACTCCAGTTACTGAGGCTTTGCTTTAGAGCATAGAGCTGGGAGTAGCACCTAGGACTTCTGACTGTTCTATTCAGTCAGATTCCACTGGCCAAATCAGCACTATTGTACTTAGTTGAAGTGATCAGAACCTAGATCTGCTTCCCTGTGTCATGTGTTCCTGGTAAGAGGAAGGGAGAGAAGGGCAGCACTTAGCTCTTACTGTGGTCCTTGAACAGCCTGAGGCTTCCCTGCCCTGCCTTGGTTTCTGAAAGTCATCAACTCTAAGCTCTGCTCTCTTCTCTTGGGCTCTTATAGGTTAGATTGTCTGTTTTTCACTGGTTGTGTCTCAGCGTTTGATGGGCTTTGACAAGCCTCTCAGATTGTGCTGGATGATTCCACTTCTGTTGAAATCAAACATAGCTCCTTTTAAAACCAAGAGATTAAAGCATTAGATAAAATGACAGGAGGCCCTTCATTTTATGTTCCTGAAATTATATAACTTTTCTTCCATTTTCCAAGAATGTTCCAGAACTAATTTTAGAGAGTGTGATTTACATATCAGTGTCCCTAGTCAAAACAAATGAAATGCAGCTATATGTTATGCTTGGATAGGAGGGCATTAAAGGGGAAATTTGGAGCTGAGGTGGTGGAATTGATGAAGCTGAATTTTTTCTGCCATGGATCATGCCTCCTTTAAGATGTTGTTATTTAAAAAGGCATCATTGTGAGATTGCTGGTATCCTCAAGCAGCAAACCCATACAGGGTGTGTGAGAATGTAGAATGTCGGGCACTGGTCTGATCACTAATTACACAATATGGTGCATTTACGCATGCCAGGTTTCATTATTCCAGGTGAATTTCCGGTTTTCTGGCTCTGGACACTTGATGAAACTACTAAGTGGATCTGAACTCTGAGAGGAGAGAGAACAGATGGAAATTCCCTCACTTATCATACTTGACATGTGGCCTTGAGGCCACAGTCAGCATCACAGGTCAGTCTACATGAAGGATGCTGGGAAAAATGGCTGGCAAATCCGTGCTTGTTTTACTGGGTTCTCCCTGCAGGCCAGTAATAAGGATATATCCAAAAAAGTCATGTGGGGCAGGTGAGGAAGGAGACGGGTAAGAGGTGGATGTACTTGGGAGATCTCAGATCCAGCCGGCTGCCTTGAAAGTAGTGAACACATGTGGTACTGATATAACCACTTGCCTATACTCACAATAACAGATAATGAAGTAAACTATTCATGGAGGCAATATCTATCACAATTAAAAGGTACATACTCTTTGATCCAGTCGTTTCACTATGAGGTATTTGTCCTTTTCTTGTTTATGTGTACAAAAGCTTATTGCAGAATTGTTTTCAAGAGCAAAGCTGGAATTAGCCTCGGTGTCTAAGAAGTTGGTAATTGCATTATATTCTGTTGAAGCAGTGAATCACAGTGCAGCCATTTGATAATTATAGACTGAGATGGAATGTGTTTCAAGGCATGTTAAATGAACGAGTGAGTCTGTGTGTGTGAGTAGAGGCAGGAGTTTCATGTATTGTAGGTGTGTTGGTCCAGATCCCATCGGGAAACAAAATTTTCCCCAGCTGGTTCAGATGTTGAGACTGTAACGAACGGACTGTGTATAGAGGTATGGGCAGAGGCACTTAGACAAGCACCAGTGGGAGAAGCCACTGCCTCCTTATAATGGAAACGGAGGCTCTCCACCCAGGTCTCCTTTCTAGGGCTGATGCACCTGTTCCCAGGGGCTGGGAATATCAACTGCTGTTGGCTCACAGCTGTCCGCTCACTTGGTTGCCTTCAGCCATCATAAGGGACAGCTTCTTTCAGGTTACACTTTCCCCTGGGGATGGCCATGGCCGATGACTATCTGATGCAGGCCTACAAAAGCCCAACCCCTTTTTCTCAATTTGGGACATTTCTGAAGGACCACCACAGTTCCAGAGCTCCCTGTAGGAGGTCTCATTGAACTGTATTTCATGTTAACTTCTTCTGGCCAGTCCTGCTTTCTTCCTTTCCTTACAGTTAGGTCTCCTGAGATGCTCCTCATTAAGCTGTGCGCATGTGCCTCTCCATCTCAATCTGTTTCCAGGAAACGTAGATCAAGGTACATCCTTGGAGCTAAGGGGGCTGAATGCTGGAGCCTGGAGTGTGGGTTGCATGTTGGAGCTTTAGGTGTGGAGGTGTGCAGCTACCATCAGGCCCAGGGGCCAGAACAGGGGAAGAAGTGATACCCAAACCTCTCTCTTTCCATCCTAGCTTCCTTCCTTCTGTGCCAGTCATTGGAGACTCAACTGGAAACCAGCCAGCAGGGGAGACTGAGTAATGAAGTACGTGGGGACCACCTCCTGGGGGCAGACAGGACGTAAAATGGATTGAGAATGGGAGTGGCAAATGGAGAAGAAGTAGCACAGTTGTTTAGTCACCAAGTTGTGTCCGATTTTTGTGACCCCATGGACTGGAGCCTACCAGGCTCCTCTGTCCATGGGATTTCCCAGTCAAGAATACTGGAGTGGGTTTCCATTTCCTTCTCCAGGGGATCTTCCCAACCCAGGGATTGAACCCATGTCTCCCGCATTGGCAGACAGATTCTTAAATGCTGAGACACCTGGGAATCCCAAGTAGCACAGTATCTTCCATTTATAGAAACGGGAGGAATATGTAGATATATACATCTATGCAGGAATGTATGTATTCATACTATATATGCATATAATTCATGTATATACATACGATATGCTTGCTTATGCATACATTTCTGGAATGATCTAGAATAAGATGTAGTGACTATTTCTGAAGGTTAGGGCAACTGTGCAACTAGGATGTGAAGGAGACTTGTCCTTCATTCTTTTCTGACCATTTGAAAATCTTTTGTGTGTGTGCACGTGTGTTTAATACTGTATTTGAAAAAAGTTTTAAGTTAAAGTATTGAACTTGGTTGTAATGGTTACTAGGTGCTTTATATTTATTGCATGCGTGAATTCAGAGAGGCGAGGTCTTTGCCCTCCAGCACTTTACAGCCTAGGGTAGTGTAGATGATGACAGTAATGCGGTGGTGCTGCCAAAAGGGGACCCCTTCTAGGGACCAAGAGTGGGCTCTTGTCTAACACTGGAAAATGAGTTGTCTGAGGAGACACATACTGACAAGGCAAAAGACTTTATTGGGAGGGAGTGCAGGGTCATGTGGTTTGAGAAAGGTCTCTAGAGCAGCCACCTGTTACTTGGGATATTGTGTCCTGGGTTGGATCCTTTGTTTGCTTCTTACCATGTGAACAATTACAAAGTCAACGTCTCTGGGCCTCTGTGTTGTGAAGGTTAGATTGAAGTGATGTGTATATGTACCCTGATAACGCTTTCTTTTTCTTCCCTTCTGTACCTTTCACCAGTAGGTGACCATAACTGTCTTTCTCATTCACAGTTGATTGGCAGGTATCATGCTCATCAAACAGCCCCCCAGTCAGCCACATGAATTCAAAGAAGAGTCGTCAGGTGTTAACTTGACCCCACACCTGCAAGGTGGTACCCTTCCCCTCCTTCAGCGCAGAGTCTCATCCCCTCCACATCACTTGTGTAGAGAGATGCTGCTGAGACTTACCTTTCTGCCAGGCATAGTTTTGTGTAGTTGCTTCTTGGCTAATCCATACCTCCCATGAATGAGGAGTAGCATTTTGTAGTGATTAAGAACATAGACTTTGAATTTCAGTACACCTCAGCACTGATTTGCTGTGTGGGAGTGTCTGTTTCTTCCTTTGTAAAGTAGGGATAAATAAAAGTACTCATCTCTTTGGAATGATGATTGAGGTAAGGTTTGGAAATACCTTTGCAGGGATCTTGGGACCTCAAGAGCACTCGATAAAGGGTAGTAACTGTGAGGCTGGCCACAGTTGGGGTCCTATCTGGAAGGCACGATGTTCCTCTTTAGTCACGGCCACCCTGCTTTTGTTACTGTGGGCTCACATCTGCTGCTTCTGCCTCATCCAGTAGAAGCCCTGGGAGTCTGGGGGATCACTTCAAGTGCTGTGCACTTCGATGGGCAAGCCATTTCCTCCATACCCTCTGTCAGCTCCACAGCAGCTATGACTGGAGGGCTGAGAGAGAGCCCTGGGAGAGTTCTTTCCCTCCACAGTCTGAAAGCCTCACTGCACTTGCCAGGTGTGGGGCCTCTGATTCTCTGAGAGGTGCAGACATGCTTCCTTCTCCCCCAGGGGACACAGTAATCCAGTCTTTTCAAGCTGACAAGGGATTCATCACTGGGGAGCAAGGGCAGAATCTCTGTTCTTCTTTCAAAGATCTAGGTTAACATGGCTTCATTTCTAAGATCTTTTGCTGCAAGGATTATTTCAAATTTACAGTCTGAGAAGTGAAAGTGTAACTGTCCTGTGTCCTGGAAATATTGAGTCCAGTGACAGCTTGGAGATATTACCAAACTGGACTTGGGTCCTTTGGCTGACATGCAGCAAAGCCAGTCTGCTGACAGCAGGTGTGGGGATGGAAAGTACAGTGTTTATTGCATGTGCCAAGTGAGGGGGTGGGAGATGAGCCTCAGGTCTACTCCACTTGATCTTGGAGTGAGGAGTTGTTTTTTTTTTTTTAAGGGAGAAGAATTTGGAGGCTGGGATTAATCATTGTGACGTTTCTGTGACATTTCTTAATCGTGGTTTCAGGAGTCAGGATGTCTCTGGTTTAGGATTCTCTGGCTAGGTGGTCCATCACTCGTGGGCCTGTTAGCTCGTCTTGCCCTGTAGAAGGGTCCTGAGTTTGTTTGTTAATGATGATGTCTGTAATAGCAACTTCAGTACATTAATGATGTTATCGGCAACCAACAATTTCAGTCTTCTCATTTCTGACTTTCACCAACATATATGCAAAGAACATACGTGTAACATATATCTATGCATTTACTCTGTGAACACGGAATAAAAGGCTGGTTAAGATTTGCCCTGCCACCCATGAGCTCACGTTCTACTTAGGGAAATCAGCATATAAACAGAGTGCATATTGAGAAAAATCACGATGGAGCTAAGTGCAAGCTTTATAGGTGTGGGTGAGATGCAAAATGTTTGACAGGCAGAGTCATTGTGAAGTCTGCATTTCTCACCAACAGCCAAGGCAGGATGACTAAGTGGAGTCCAGATGGACACAGGGCATTTGTCTGCAGGGTGCTAGCACCACCCTCAGGAGTGTCAACTCTCTTGTGGATCCAGGGTCGATCTGGGATTGCTGGGATGGACACAAAGAAATGAGGGGCTTACCACGAGCTGGCTGGGTGGCAGGCACTGCAAGCCTGAGGGACTTGAGCAGCCAAGGCAGTGAGAACTCAAGGAGGAATTGGGGGACAAGGGCAGGGTTACCATTCCACTGATATTTCAGTATTTTACAAACAATACGGTTGTACCAGTGCCTTGCTCCTAGTGTGTGTTAATTGCTTGGTGGTATCTGACCCTTTGCAACCTCATGGACTGTAACCTGCCAGGCTCCTCTGTCCATGGAATTCTCCAGGCAAGAATACTGGAGTGGGTTGCCATTTCCTTCTCCAGGGGATTTTCCTGACCCGGGTATGGAACCCGGGTCTCCTGCATTGCAGGCATATTCTTTACCATCTGAGCCACTAGGGAAGCTCTTGCTTCTAGAGTAGCAATATGCAGTAGAAATACAATGAGAGGCACATTTGTAATTTACAGTTTTTTAGGAACTAAATAAATGGGAAATTAATTTTAGTATTTGATTTCACTCAGTGGATCCAAAATGCTATCATTTCAACATGTGACTAGTACACAGTGTGATTAATGAGATAGTTTGCATTCTTTTGAAATCTAGTGTATATTTGGAAATTACAGCCCTTCTCAGTTCAGAAAGTACCCAGAGGGCACATGTGGGTACTATATGACAGCACAGGTCTAGAAAGACTGTGGAGAAAGCTGTTTTCTTTCTCTCTCTCTGATTCCTGGATTTTGGGGGAAGTGACCTCCCAGTTGTCTATGATTTTCTGCAGGGTCTTCCCACGGTTTTCGCCCCCACTATTCAGCTCACCTTATATATGTGCACACATCCCTTAACAGGTGTAGAATTTATGACAAGAGACTTGGTGGCTTTTTCAGCTCGGAGCTCAATTACATTAATTACCTGCCCCATTGCTTAGTGCTGGCTTCATTAACAAACCAGAGCATGACTTAATTGCTCTTTAAGCTTTGCATTTTCAGATGTAATTTACCTGCAGCCTGAAACTTAGGCACCTGTGGATTTAGAAGTCTAACTGGGAATTTGCTGCATGCTGAGACCTTTCTTGCTAGGCCTCCTGAGCTGGTGTCCTTCTTTTCAATTCAGCCACTTCAGATGAGTTGTTTGCTTTCCTTTTTTCCCCCACTGCTCCTAGCAGGTGACGCCCAAAGCTTCAGAAGCATTTCCTGTGTTTCAGCGCCACCTTGTGGTTTAGAGGAAAAAGTCCTGAAGTAGGCTGCATCCATCTTGGGATCCTTGAGCATAATTAACAGCCTTGAAGGGCCATCTGGCTTTTGTTGTCTCCTTGAGTCAGAAAGGAAATGAGATTTGTTATTGGATGTGGAACATCTCCTACAGGCTAACTACCTGCTGAGAAATCAGGCAGTGCAGTGGGTCCAATTTGAACTGAGCAGAGAGTCACACAGAAACATAAATCCGGGCTGCTACTGTTCTATTATTTAAATTGAATTGTGTCCACATTTCACAGATGACTTGGCTTAGCCAGGGAACTTGGCATCTCCAGCTGCTGTTACTGTAAAAATGTTGAGCTCATGTTTTCAGTTGCTCCAAGTCAGGAATTAGACCCTGGCCGTTGGTGATACACCCTGGAAACTGCATTCACTCGACCTGCAGATGAATTTTACTAAGAAGACTTGTGGGTTTGGCCAGGACTGGTTGAAAATAAATGGCATTAGAAAACAGAAAGAAGGGGCAGAAGCCTAACCTCCATAACCTCACTTATTCCCTATTATCTGGCACCCATACTCCTTTATCCCTGTATCATTTACTTCTGGCAGAAAGGTATGACCATTCGCAATTTCCTTACTGGTTCAGAGAGAGACAGTTGATTGCCTGTGGTCACACCATTAGTCTCTGGCAGACTCTTCCTGAGTAACTTACCACTCTTAATGATTGACTGCTTCATCCCACAGATTTCTGTTAAAAATAAGTCCTCAGATTTTTTTTTTTTTTTGCAGAGATATGCTCATACTAAAGAGCAATAAATAGAGTCGGTATACAGAGGCCCCAGCCTCCAAACACCAAAGCCTTAGGGGACATGTTTAACTGTTGTCACCCATTCAAATCCAAACTCTATTCTTCATTAGCTATGTAATGTGGGCAGAATGTTTAGTGGTGAGATTTCTATGCCTCAATTTCCTCTTCCCATTAAATGAATTTATGAACATGTAAAGGCCTTTACTTGGACCTGCTAAGAATTCACTGATGTTGGTAACTAGGGCTAGGACTGAGATGAGATAAGTGACGTGCAAAATGAGTCTGAAAGTGGGTGCCTGATGATGATGATGAAGCTGATACTGACATGGTGTTTGCCTTAGTCAGTCTGGGCCGCTGGATCTAAGGACCATAGTCTGTGTGGTTTATAAACAAGAAAAAATTATTTTTTGTGGTTCTGGAGACTGGAAGTCTGAGATCAGGGTGCCAGCACAATTGGGTTCTGGCCAGGACTGTCTGGTTTGTGGATGTCTTGTATCCTTTCATGGCAGGGAGGGAGAGATGGCTGTCCTTCTTTTAGTTCAGTTCAGTTCAGTCCCTCAGTCGTGTCCGACTCTCTGCGACCACATAAATTACAGCACGCCAGGCCTCCCTGTCCATCACCAACTCCGAGAGTTCACTCAAACTCATGTCCATAGAGTCGGTGATGCCATCCAGCCATCTCATTCTCTGTCGTCTCCTCCCGCTCCCAATCCTTCCCAGCATCAGAGTCGTTTCCAGTGAGTTAACTCATCACATGAGGTGGCCAAAGTATTGGAGTTTCAGCTTTTGCATCAGTCCTTCCAATGAACACCCAGGATTGATCTCCTTTAGAATGGACTAGTTGGATCTCCTTGCAGTCCAAGGGACTCTCAAGAGTCTTCTCCAGCACCACAATTCAAGAGCATCAATTCTTCGGCGATCAGCATTCTTCACAGTCCAACTCTCACATCCATACATGACCACGGGAAAAACCATAGCCTTGACTAGATGGACCTTTGTTGGCAAAGTAATGTCTCTGCTTTTTAATATACGATCTAGGTTGGTCATAACTTACCTTCCAAGGAGTAAGCGTCTTTTAATTTCATGGCTGCAATCAGCATCCGCAGTGATTTTAGAGGCCCCCAAAATAAAGTCTGACACTGTTTCCACTGTTTTTCCATCTATTTCCCATGAAGTGATGGGACCAGATGCCATGATCTTTGTTTTCTGAATGTTGAGCTTCAAGCCAACCTTTTCACTTTCATCAAGAGGCTTTTTAGTTCCTCTTCACTTTCTGCCATAAGGGTGGTGTCATCTGCATATCTGAGGTGATTGATATTTCTCCCAGCAATCTTGATTCCAACTTGTGCTTCTTCCAGCCCAGCGTTCCTCATGATGTACTCTGCATATAAGTGAAATAAGCAAGGTGACAATATATAGCCTTGATGTACTCCTTTTCCTATTTGGAACCAGTCCGTTGTTCCATGTACAGTTCTAACTGTTGCTTCCTGACCTGCATACAGGTTTCTCAAGAGTCAGGACAGGTGGTCTTGTATTCCCATCTCTTGCAGAATGTTCCACAGTTTATTGTGATCCACACAGTCAAAGGCTTTGGCATAGTCAATGAAGCAGAAATAGATGTTTTTCTGGAACTCTCTTGCTTTCTCCATGATCCAGCGGATGTTGGCCATTTGATCTCTGGTGCCTCTGCCTTTTCTAAAACCTGCTTGAACATCTGGAAGTTCACGGTTCACATATTGCTGAAGCCTGGCTTGGAGAATTTTGAGCATGATTTTACTAGCGTGCGAGATGAGTGCAATTGTGCGGTAGTTGGAGCATTCTTTGGCATTGCCTTTCTTTGGGATTGGAATGAAGACTGACCTTTTCCAGTCCTGTGGCCACTGCTGAGTTTTCCAAATTTGCTGGCATATTGAGTGCAGCACTTTCATGGCATCATCTTTCAAGATTTGAAGTAGTTCAACTGGGATTCCATCACCTCCACTAGCTTTGTTCGTAGTGATGCTCTCTAAGGCCAACTTGACTTCACATTCCAAGATGTCTGGCTCTAGGTCAGTGATCATGTCATCGTGGTTATCTTGGTCGTGAAGATCTTTTTTGTACAGTTCTTCTGTGTATTCTTGCCACCTCTTCTTAATATCTTCTGCTTCTGTTATGTCCATAGCATTTCTGTCCTTTATTGAGCCCATCTTTGCATGAAATGTTCCCTTGGTATCTCTAATTTTCTTGAAGAGATCTCTTGTTTTTCCTATTCTGTTGTTTTCCTCTATTTCTTTGCATTGATCACTGAGGAAGCCTTTCTTATCTCCTTGCTATTCTTTGGAACTCTGCATTCAGATGTTTATATCTTTCCTTTTCTCCTTTGCTTTTCGCTTCTTTTCTTTTCACAGCTATTTGTAAGGCCTCCTCAGATAGCCATTTTGCTTTTTTGCATTTCTTTTCCATGGGGATGGTCTTGGTCCCTGTCTCCTGCACAATGTCACGAACCTCCATCTAGAGTTCATCAGGCACTCTATCTATCAGATCTAGTCCCTTAAATCTATTTCTCACTTCCACTGTATAATCATAAGGGATTTGATTTAGGTCATATCTGAATGGTCTAGTGGTTTTCCCTACTTTCTTCAATTTCAGTCTGAATTTGGCAATAAGGAGTTCATGATCTGAGCCACAGTCAGCTCCTGGTCTTGTTTTTGCTAACTGTATACAGCTTCTCCATCTTTGGCTGCAAAGACTATAATCAATCTGATTTCAGTGTTGACCATCTGGTGATGTCCATGTGTAGAGTCTTCTCTTGTGTTGTTGGAAGTGGGTGTTTGCTATGACCAGTGCGTTCTCTTGACAAAACTCTATTAGCCTTTGCCCTGCTTCATTCCGTGCTCCAAGGCCAAATTTGCCTGTTACTCCAGGTGTTTCTTGACTTCCTACTTTTGCATTACAGTCCCCTATGATGAAAAGACATCTTTTTTGGGTGTTAGTTCTAAAAGGTCTTGTAAGTCTTCATAGAATCGTTCAACTTCAGCTTCTTCAGCGAAAGACGCGAGAGACGCCGGCCCCGGCGCAACCGACCACGCAAAGAGGCACAGCCGAGAGGAGCTACCCCACGCCTGAGACCATGGCCCATGGCCAAGAGGAGCTACCCCATGTCCAATAGTTGGTGGCTGTGCGGGTGCAAGAGCCGAGAGGAGCTACTCCACATTCAAGGTTAGGAGGGGCGGCCTTGAGGAGATACCCCTCGTCCAAGGTAAAGTGCAGCGGCTGTGCTTTCTTGGAGCAGCTGTGAAGAGATATCCCACAACCAAGGTAAGAGAAACCCAAATAAGACGGTAGGTATTGTGAGGGGTCATCAGAGGGCAGACACACTGAAATCATAATCACGGGAAACTAGTCGATCTGATCACATGGACCACAGCCGAATGTGGTTCACTGGAGAAGGGAATGGCAAACCACTTCAGTATACTTGCCTTGAGAACCCCAAGAACAGTATCAAAGGGCAAAATGCTAGGATACTGAATGAGGAATTCCCCAGGTCGGTAGGTGCCCAGTATGCTACTGGAGATCAGTGGAGAAATAACTCTAGAAGGAATGAAGGGATGGAGCCAAAGCAAAACCAATACCCAGTTGTGGATGTGACCGGTGATAGAAGCAAGGTCCGGTGCTGTAAAGAGCAATATTGCATAGGAACCTGGAATGTTAGGTCCATGAATCAAGGCAAATTGGAAGTGGTCAAACAGGAGATGGCAAGAGTGAACATAGACATTCTAGGAATCAGTGAACTAAAATGGACTGGAATGGGTGAATTTAACTCAGATGACCATTATATTTGCTACCTGGGCAGGAATCCCTTAGAAGAAATGGAGTAGCCATCATGGTCAACAAAAGAGTCCGAAATGCAGTTCTTGGATGCAATCTTAAAAACGACAGAATGATTTCTGTTTGTCCTTCTTTATGTGGACATTAATTCCAACATGGAGGTTCCACCGTCACGACCCAGTCACCTCCCAAAGGCCCCACCTCCTCACACCATCACATTGGGGGTTAGGATTTCAGCATATGGATCTGGGGGAGACATGCTCAGAGGAAGGCATAAACTGCTCAGCACAGTGTGAGGCCAGACCGTCAGTATGCTAATCAGGGGATCAGACTTAGCACCATTCATGTCATGCCAAGATATTACCAGCCTGCTGATGTACCTTGGATCTGTTCAGCCCTTCAGACTGTGCCTCTATTGTACAGAGACAGGTGAACAGCAGCGTAAGACAGCAACAAAGACAGATCCCAATCCAGAAGGGGGGGCATTTCCCAGGGTATTTGGGGCCATCTATTTAAGGTAAACGAGACTGAAGGGAAAAGGAAAAGATGCAGCACATCATCCTGGGTTAGATATTGGTTTGAAAAAACTGGCTGAAGGAAATTTTGGGGTCAGTTCAGAAAATTTGAATGTTATCTGGGTATTAGCTGATATAATAAAGATCGTTCACTGAAAAGGTAGGTAATAGTGTATAGTCTCATGTCAGCTAAAACATGCACACAAATATATGTAGAAAATATCCCCAAACGATTTGCCCTATGGTGTAATAAAGCTGATCTCTGCATGGTAAAAATGTAATGTTTTTAAGTTTTTCTTGTTTGCTTTTTATTGTTTTCCACTATGCAGAGGTCATATTTCTGTAAATAACAAGTTGTTTTTAAAAATTATTAAATCAAATTGTTAAAAGAAGAATTTTTAAAATTCTTTAAGGCAAAACCAGAATTAAAAAAAATTTAATAATAAGTCCTTTAAGAGAATGAAAAAGCCTTGCCTATTTAATTCTTGATTTTGCTGAAATCTGGCTTGATCTGGAAAAATAGCTATGAAAACTAGCTGTATTGTTTATTCTCACTCCCCTTTTCCCTTTAGGAGCAATCATTGAAGCTGCTGGAAGTGGCCGCCCTAAATATTTTCTGTGACTGTCACGCAGTTGTAATCAATCTGGCTACTTCCACCCAGCAAAGGCATTTTCTCAGTAGGGTTCTTGGAAAATATTTTAAAGCTTAAGAACATCCAGGGCAAGGTATGTTGAATGCTTTTGCTTTTAACAGCTGGAAAGAACTGCTTCTCCATATCCCTGACCGAGAAAAACTGAGATCCTGATTAAGGAAATGATTACTCCAGGACAGACAACTGGTTAGAGGACGGGCACACAGGCCTCCTGATGCCTGAGCCTCGGTTTCTTTCTCCCAGTAATTTGTTTGTCGTGTATTTACTTATCATCTCTTCTTTGTGGGTGTGAGGGGTGCAGTGAAGCAGGTGCCACTCCTGCCCACAGTCCTGAGCCCCTCTTAGTGCTTTGTTTCTTGGGGGAATGCCCTCCTCTGGTTCAAAAGATCCTTGTCTTTTGGGTAATGAACTGAAAATCCAAATGTGCTTGTATGAATTTTCATGTGAGCAATAAGAGATTCTTACTTCAACAGCAAAATTCAATGGCAGGGGCAAAAATTTTGCCCCTTCCT
Organism: Moschus berezovskii; assembly: GCF_049115385.1. NCBI lineage: Eukaryota > Metazoa > Chordata > Mammalia > Artiodactyla > Moschidae > Moschus > Moschus berezovskii. The sequence continues at coordinate 15,571,213 of NC_142471.1, read as the reverse complement.
CCGTAATCTGATGGTTATAGGTGAGAGAATAGATGAGAACGAGTTCTTTGCAAAATCAGGACCTTTGTCAGAACCACAGTGTATCTGCCAGAAAACGTTCTCTACCACCTTCTCTGATACTCAGATGGTGCTCTAAGAGATTTAGGGACTCATTCTTCTGTCGACTGGTCATTTTGCAAGTATTTCTTAAATGACTCCTTCAGGCAGAAGCCACAAGTCAGGTGTGGCTGGAATGAGAAAGGTTGGACTCAGCATTTAAATTTGGATCTTTTCTATTTTTCATAGTGAGAGAACCATCCCCAGAGGGATGAAGCTGGTCATGGAAACAGATTGTTCCAAAAAGCAACATTCACTGTTTCAGCATCAGAGGCAGGACCTGAATTCTCACTGCTATTTTCCTCGGGAAGACTGCATTTTATCGCTTTGTTAGAGTGCATTCCCCTGTTTATTTACAATAAATATCCATGAGTTCATACTGATCTGAGTGAAGGATTGAATAAATTAAGATATGAGGGCAAAGAGGCAAATCTCCTCTGCAGAAGGATTCCAGATAGTCTATAGAGATTGCTGTTGATGTTGTTTAGTGGCTAAGTAGTGTCTGACTTTTTTGTGACCCCATGGTTTTTCCAGTGGTCATGTATGGATGTGAGAATTGAAATGTGAAGAAAGCTGATCGCCGAAGAATTGATGCTTTTGAACTGTGGTGCTGGAGAAGACTCTTGAGAGTCCCTTGGGCTGCAAGGAGATCCAACCAGTCCATTCCAAAGGAGATCAATCCTGGGTGTTCATTGGATGGACTGATGCTAAAGCTGAAACTCCAATACTTTGGCCACCTCATGTGACGAGTTGACTCACTGGAAAAGACTCTGATGCTGGGAAGGTTGGGGGCGGGAGGAGACGACAGAGAATGAGATGACTGGATGGCATCACCGACTCTATGGACATGAGTTTGAGTGAACTCCGGGAGTTGGTGACAGACAGGGAGGCCTGGCGTGCTGTGATTCATGGGGTCACAAAGAGTCGGACAGGACTGAGCGACTGAACTGAACATGGACCTCTGTCAGGCTCCTCTGTCCATGGAAATCCCAGACAAGAATACTGGACTGGGAAGCCATTTCCTTCTCCAGGGGATCTTCCTGACCCAGGGATCAAACCCTCATCTCCTGTATTGGCAGGTGGGTTCTTTACTGTGGAGCCACCTGGGAAGCCTGATTTATGGAGATACTCCACCCTCAGTGAGGTGAAGTCTAGCATTCCCCTCATTAACTGCAGACTGTGTATAGTAACTTCCTTACAAAGGGAACAGTATGGAAAGAGAGAGGGAAAGAAAAGAGTAATTGTACAGTGGAGAAACCTAACAAATACTACTCATTTATCCAGATGATCAAATCAACATCAGTAGTTATATGTCATGCTAATACTTTGTACCTGTGATACAGTGTAATTAAAATGTTACTTTACTTCTGAGATCCTCCTCAGTCAAACCCCATAACCCTAGTTGAATCATGAGAAAAACATACAAATTCCAATAGTGGGACATCCTACAACATAACCTGACCATTACTCCTCAAAACTGACAAGGTCATCAAAACTAAGGAAATTCTAAAAAATTGTCACAACCTAGAGGAGCCTAAGGAGATACACTGTAATTTGGTATCTTGGATGTGATCCTGGAAAAGAAAAAGAACATTAGATAAAAACCTAAGGAAGTCTGAATATACTGTATCCTAAAGGAAATCAACCCTGAATATTCATTCAAAGGATGATGGTAAAGTTGAAGCTCCAATGCTTTGTCCATCTGATGTGGAGAGCCAACTTATTGGAAAAGACCCTGATGCTGGGAAGGATTGAGAGCAAGAGGAGAAGGGGGCAACAGAGGATTAGATAGTTGGGTGGCATCACTGACTCAGTGAACATGAATTTGAAGAAGCTCCGGAAGATAGTGAAGGACAGGGAAGCCTGGAATGCTGCAGTCCATGGGTTCACAAAGAGTTGGATATGACTTAGCAACTGAACAACAGCAACAATAATGTCTCAATATTGGTTTATCAATTGTAACAAATGTAACTACCCTAATGTTCAGTTCAGTTCAGTTGCTCAGTCGTGTCCAACTCTTTGTGACCCCATGAATCACAGCACACCAGGCCTCCCTGTCCATCACCAACTCCCAGAGTTTACTCAAACTCATGTCCATCGAGTTGGTGATGCCATCCAGCCATCTCATTCTCTGTCGTCCCCTTCTCCTCCTTCCCCCAATCCCTCCCAGCATCAGAGTCTTTTCCAGTGAGTCAACTCGTTGCATGAAGTGGCCAAAGTATTGGAGTTTCAGCTTTAGCATCAGTCCATCCAATGAACACCCAGGATTGATCTCCTTTAGAATGGAGTGGTTGGATCTCCTTGCAGTCCAAGGGACTCTCAAGAGTCTTCTCCAGCACAAAGTGTTTATAGGGTTTGTGAGAACTCTCTGTATTATTATTGTTTCAATTTTTTCCTTTTTTGGTAAATTTGAAACTACTGAAAAAAAACTTTAAAACAAAAATACATTCTCTACCAAGTAGGTTTGGGGAGATCTTGTATTAGACCTTATAGGTGAACAAGCGTTCTGGGGTAGACACTAAATACTTTGGTGGCCCCAGAACACTGTGTATGGCAGCACAGTGACTTTTTAATGGTTCTTTCTTCAGAAGATTAGCTTTATGGATGAAATACACATAATCTGAATAGTGCATATGAAAACAATGTGCTTATGTGTAGTTTATTTTTAAAGTTTTTTCTAATTGCAAAGGTAATATATATTTATCTTAGAAAATATGAAAAATATAAAAAAGCTCAAACTGCATTAAAGAATTTTGATACCTGCAAGAGCTGCAGCTCTTTCCATGGGTGATTGCCCACTGAAGTAGCTGCTCCATGAGTCTTTTCTCGAAGGATGGGGCTGATGGCCCTCCAGCAGAGGAGGTCCCAGTGCCCTCTGTCCTCTTACCTTCCTTCATTGTCACACCCCCAGATCAGGGGGAAATCGCTCATTAAATTGTCTGCAGTTAATTTCACTCCAGAGCCGAGAAGGTCAGGAATTAACAACATGATTGGCATTTGCCCTATCTAGCAAGTAGAGTGTGTGAAAATTATAGTAAATCAATTATTATCACACATTGTGCTAGAGCCCTGTGCTTATTTGGATACTTTTTTTAAAAGGTAGTCTCTCATTCAGAGTTCTTGTAGGAAAACCAGAGAGTATATTGAGAGATTTAAAACCCACTCCAGTACTCTTGCCTGAAAAATCCCATGGACAGAGGAGTCTGGTAGGCTGCAGTCCATGGGATCACTAGGAGTCAGACATGACTGAGCGACTTCACTTTCACTTTCATGCATTGGAGAAGGAAATGGCAACCCACTCCAGTCTTTTTGCCTGGAGAATCCCAGGGACGGGGGAGCCTGGTGGGCTGCCGTCTATGGGGTCGCACAGAGTTGGACACAACTGAAGTGACTTAGCAGCAGCAGCAGCATGGATAGGAAAGGAGCTTTAAAAAAATTCAATGTGAAGGATGCATTCCTTTCTCTTTTCTTATTTTTACTACCTCTATCAGGGGTCTTGTGATAAGAATCAGATAGTATATAGTTTAGGCTTTGAGAGCCATGTGGTTTTGTGGCACGAGATCGCTCTTAGACAATACAAATGAACATGGCGGGTTTCCAGTTAAACTTTATTGATAAAAACAGATGTTGGGCCAGATTTGGACAGAGGGTCATAGTTTGCCTGGTCCTGATGGGCACACTTAGGGCCTGATCTGTATCCAGCTTTGTGTGCTTTTCTGGACAAATCGGGTTTGGTGGCTGTAACGCATGGGATGATGCCAGATGTGGTGAATGGGCTCAGATATGGTATGGACATGGAGATGGCAATGTCATTATCACTCAAGTGATTGGGGAAACAAACCAGAGCCTCAAGACTGCTCTGTAAGAGGATGTCTTTGTGAGGTGGCTGTCAGGCACACAAGACTCCAGCTCTTCCCAAAGCCTGACTTTCCTCTCAGGATCTCTTCCAACTCCCACTGCTGTCACCATGTTCTCCGTCTTCTTTTTAGAATTCCAGGCCACTGTGGACAACTGATCCTTCTGTTTATTTTCTCACAATACCTGCAAGGTGTAGCTGGGACAGTCAGAAGACTTCTCTAGAGGCTGAGGGGTAACAAGGGAGAAGCATGCTACAGAGAGCACTTTGAGATCTGGACCCTACAGCATGCCTACTTGGTGCTTAGCCACGGGCATTTCTGCACAGTTCTAACCTGGGGGCTCCAGCAAAAGAAATCCAGGAAATGATTTTCTTTTATTTCTTCACCCAGTTCTTCTTCTGCTTTTATTTGTTTTGAAATTGTCATTTTGACATAATGGTAAGGGGAGTGGTGGCTGCAGTGATGAGGGAGATTAGGCAAGAATCATCGGATGTGTATATATACATCCAAATCTCCCCAGTTAACACCATCATGTCTGCTTTTCACCCCATGAAGTCCTAGCACTGAGGCCCTCAGGAAGCTGGTGCCAAGGAAGGAATAATCTGCAACAGGCTTTGACTTATTATTACTTGGGAGGGGTCAGTGGCATAGAAACATGTGTATTTATTTATTTGCTTATCTATTTTTATGGATGAATAACCTTTTAATATGATGGTAAGTATTTGCTACTTACTGTTTGACAAAGATATCTGAAGTTCTTTTCTTTTTTTCTTTTGTACCATCTGCTTCAAAATTTTAGACCCATTACAGGCATTATCAAAAAAATAAGAAAAAAGGAAAAAAAATTATAGATCTTTAGAGACCCTGTATGGTGACCTACAGGTTTGATTCCCTTTGTGATAGTCATTTAAAATGTTGCCCGTTTATATGGTTATGCAAATTTTTGTCCTGTTTTGAACTTTAGAATTTATTTTAAAGATCGTGTTATATCTATTGTCTCTTGCCTTGTAAGTTTCTAAGCTTTTCTTACCCTAAAATATTTGCTAAAAACTATTTTAATCAAAACCTCTTGGAAGAATAATCTAAAAGGATTTCTACCAGATTCTCTTTTCATTGCTTGGGGATAGCCTTCCCCTTTTCCAAAATTCCTTTAAAACCTACCTGTTTTAAAGGTATAAGCAAGAGGTACTGGGAATCAAGGTCCCCATGTTATAAGGTATCCCCCAAGGTTCCAAACATTGTGACTCAGGGTTCAAGAGAGAAGAAATTAGTATCAGCCAGCCATGGCTCAGAATGTGAACACAGCAACATTAATTGCAAGATAAAGCCACGGTTTGGCATTTTTTAAGCTCATAACCTTTTTGTCCAGTTAAAAACCAAAGATGAAGAAAAACACTGAGACCATTTCAGCATGTGCTTCCTTGGCTTTGTAATTCATGCTGTGCTCTTGTTGAAAGTAGAGTTAATACAACGCATCCAGCAAGCAAATGTTCCTCTAATGATACAGTCATTGGGAATGAATTCAAGTTTTATTTTGACTGAAGAGGGAGGGTGTTCCTGGGAAAAGTCTGCTCTCCTAGGATGTCAGTGTTGTGTGTGAGGGATGAAATCTGCTTGGAGATCTGAGAGGCTCTGGCATTGGGATATTTTGCTATTTAAACAGATGTCTAAAGCTTCATAAGTGTGATTGAGGTCCTCCATCTATTTGTTAAAAAGAAAGGTTGGATCATGGCATATGAATTCAGTAGGAGAAATATGAGAAAAATTTTTCTTGCCTGCTGTAAAGTTAAATAAGATATTTAATTTTAAGGATATTCAGTAAGGAGGGGCATTCTAAATACTGATGTTTTAAAGAAAATTGTGTTTGTGTTGTCTTATTACTAGAGGTAAAATATAGCCTAGACTAGAAAGAGGTGAAACCAGGCATAGAATGTAGGGCTCCTAACTACCATGTAAGGTCATTCGCACTATTCTCTGTGGACTCTTGAACCGAGAGTTTCATGTGGACATGAAAAACCATAAGTTCTTGTTGGAGATCCAAATATGTTTTAATTCATTGCTGGATCTCATTGCTTTATTTACTTAAAGAAAGAAATGATCAACTTTGGCATCAAAATGTAAATTAGCTTCCCATCCGTCATTTTGTGAAGGCCTAACTACATTTTAAGCAATATGAGTAAACATAAAATTTGCTGTATTACATAATCCAATTCCACTGTATTAAAACATTTGACTTTTTATTTTGAGGTAATTGTAGATACATGTGTACTTGTAGAGAGAATGCCAGAAAAAAAAGAGAATTCCAGAAAAACTTCCACTTTATTGATTATGTCCGAGCCTTTGACTGTGTGGATCACAACAAACTGTGGACAATTCTTCAAGAGATGGGAATGCGAGACAACCTTACCTGTCTCCTGAGAAATCTGTATGCAGGTCAAGAAGCATAGAACTGGACATGGAACAACAGAGTGGTTCCAAATCAGGAAAGATACCCAGATGACACCATCCTTATGGCGGAAAGTGAAGAGGAACTAAAGAGCCTCTTGATCAAAGTGAAAGAGGAAAGTGAAAAACCTGGCTTAAAACTCAGCATTCAGAAAAGTAAGATCATGGCATCTGGTCCCATCACTTCATGGTGAATAGGTGGGGAAACAGTGGAAAAAGCGACAGACTTTATTTTCTCGGGCTCCAGAGTCACTGCAGATGGTGACTGCAGCCATGAAATAAAAGATACTTGCTCCTTGGAATAAAAAGTATGCTCAACCTAGACAGCATATTAAAAAGCAGAGACATTACTTTTGCTGACAAAGGTCCATCTAGTCAAAGCTATTATTTTTCCAGTAGCCATCTATGGATGTGAGAGTTAGACTATAAATAAAGTTGAGTGCCGAAGAATTAATGCTTTTGAAATCATGTTGTTGGAGAAGACGCTTGAGAGTCCCTTGGACTGCAAGGAGATCAAACCAGTCAATTATAAAGGAAATCAGTCCTGAATATTCATTGGAAGGACTGATGTTGAAGCTGAAGCTCCAATACTTTGGCCATCTGATGCGAAGAACTGACTCCTTGGGAAGACCTTGATGCTGGGAAAGATTGAAGGCAGGAGGAGAAGGGGGCGACAGAGGATGAGATGATTGGATGATATCACCGACTTGATGGACATGAGTTTGATCAAGTTCTGGGAGTTGGTGATGGACAGAGAAGCCTGGCTTGCTGCAGTCCATGGGGTTGCAAAGAGTCGGACACAGCTGAGCAACTGAACTGAACTAATGTACTCGTAGGAAATATCACAGAGAGGCCATATATCCATCACTCAGCTTCTCCCCGTGGTAACATCTTGCATAATTTATAGTATAATATCATAACCAGGAAATGAACATTGATATGCCCTATTGACCTTATTCAGATTTCAACAGTTTTACATGTACTCGTCTGTGTGTGTGTATTCACTTCCATGCAGTTTTATAACATGTGTATAATGGCGGGACTGCCACCACATCTAGGATAGAGAACAGGTCCATCACAAGGAGCCCATGTGCTACTCTTTTATGACCATAGCCACTCTGCTTCCTGCCCTGCTCCATAACTCAGGTTACCACTAATCTGTTCTTTATCTCTATAATTTTATCATTTTGAGAATACTATATAGATGGACTCCTACAGTATATACGTTTTTGAGATTTTTTTTCACTTATCATAAGTCTCTTGAGAGCCTTTCAGGTTTTTACCTGTATCAATAGTCATTCCTTTTTATTGCTGAGTATTATTCCATCATATGGGTATACCACCACTTGTTTATTTTCTGATTGAAAAGCATTTGGATTGCTTCCACTTTGGCAATATTATGAGTAAAGTTTTTATGGATATTTGTGTACACATTTTTGTGTGAATATAACTTTTCATTACTCTGAGATAAATGCCTACTAATAACTGCCGCAAGGAGATCCAACCAGTCCATTCGAAAGGAGATCAATCCTGGGTGTTCATTGGAGGGACTGATGCTAAAGCTGAAACTGCAATACTTTGGCCACCTCATGCGACGAGTTGACTCACTGGAAAAGACGCTGATGCTGGGAAGGATTGGGGGCAGGAGGAGACGGGGAAGACAGAGAATGAGATGGCTGGATGGCATCACCGACTCTGTGGACATGAGTCTGAGTGAACTCCGGGAGTTGGTGATGGACAGGGAGGCCTGGCGTGCTGTGATTCATGGGGTCGCGGAGAGTCGGATACGACTGAGCGACTGAACTGAACTGAATAACTGCTGGATCACATGGTTAGCGCATGCTACTTTTTGTAAAAAATTGCCCTCCTCTTCTCCAGAGAGGCTGTACTATTTTACATTCCTACTGGCAGTGTATGAGTGATCCACATTCTCGTCAGCATTTGGGGTTATCACTGTTTTTTACTTTAGCTATTTTGGTAGGTGTATAATGATAGCTCATTGGAGTTTTAATTTGCATTTCCCTAGTGGCTAATGGGACTGAACATGGTTTTGTGTGCTTATTTGCCATCTGTCTATCCTCTTCAGTGAAATGTTTGTTCATGTCTTTTGCCCATTTTCTAGATGTTTATTTCTGTTTTTTTAAAACTGAGTTTTAAGTCTTCTTTATGTATTCCAGATACAAGTCCTTTGTCAAATATGTGGTTTGCAGATATTTTCTTCCAGCTTATCTTTTCATCCTCTTCATAGGATATTTCACAGAGCAGAAGTTTTTTTTCTTTGCTTTTGATGAAGTTTCTTTCAATTTTTTAATCAATTTTTCCTCTTCACACTTTATTTTTATCCCAGTCTTTTTCCTTGAGTTACGTGTATTTGCAGCTAAAAGGAAAACTTTGAGTAAGGCATTATTGTGAGTTACCTGTGTTTCCATACTTTCAGCAATTTATGCGTGTTGGGTAGATTTAGATTATTTGCTTTATAGCAGCTGAGCAGTGCTATAAATGCTGGATAATGACTGGATTCTGGAAAGTACAAACTACATTTATTAAGACATTTTCCTCCTTGTTCCCACAACTGATACTCTTTCTCAGGCTTTTTAGCAGTCCCGGCTTTGGGGATTGCACTAGTTGGGCTGTGCTCCAAGCTAAAAACCCAGATCAAGGCTGTTTTATTTTGTTGTAAGGAGTCTTAGTCAGTCAGTCAGTTCAGTCGCTCAGTCATGTCCGACTCTTTGAGACCCCATGAATCACAGCACTCCAGGCCTCCCTGTCCATCACCAGATGCCATGATCTTTGTTTTCTGAATGTTGAGCTTCGAGCCAACCTTTTCACTCTCCTCTTTCACTTTCATCAAGAGGCTTTTGAGTTCCTCTTCACTTTCTGCCATAAGGGTGGTGTCATCTGCATATCTGAGGTGGTTGACATTTCTCCCGGCAATCTTGATTCCAGCTTGTGCTTCTTCCAGCCCAGCGTTCCTCATGATGTACTCTGCATATAAGTTAAATAAGCAGGGTGACAATATACAACCTTGACGGACTCCTTTTCCTATTTGGGACCAGTCTGTTGTTCTATGTACAGTTCTAACTGTTACTTCCTGACCTGCATACAGGTTTCTCAAGAGTCAGGACAGGTGGTCTGGTATTCCCATCTCTTGCAGAATGTTCCACAGTTTATTGTGATCCACACAGTCAAAGGCTTTGGCATAGTCAATGAAGCAGAAATAGATGTTTTTCTGGAACTCTCTTGCTTTCTCCATGATCCAGCGGATATTGGCAATTTGATCTCTGGTGCCTCTGCCTTTTCTAAAACCTGCTTGAACATCTGGAAGTTCACGATTCACATATTGCTGAAGCCTGGCTTGGAGAATTTTGAGCATGGCTTTACTAGTGTGTGAGATCAGTGCAATTGTGTGGTGGTTTGAGCATTCTTTGGCATTGCCTTTCTTTGGGATTGGAATGAAGACTGACCTTTTCCAGTCCTGTGGCCACTGCTGAGTTTTCCAAATTAGCTGGCGTATTGAGAGCAGCACTTTCACAGCATCGTCTTTCAGGATTTGAAATAGCTTAACTGGAATTCCATCACCTCCACTAGCTTTGTTCGTAGTGATGCTTTCTAAGGCCCACTTGACTTCACATTCCAAGATGTCTGGCTCTAGGTGAGTGATCACACCATCGTGATTATCTTGGTCGTGAAGATCTTTTTTGTACAGTTCTTCTGTGTATTCTTGCCACCTCTTCTTAATATCTTCTGCTTCTGTTAGGTCCATACCATTTCTGTCCTTTATCGAACTCATCTTTGCATGAAATGTTCCCTTGGAATCTCTAATTTTCTTGAAGAGATCTCTTGTCTTTCCTATTCTGTTGTTTTCCTCTATTTCTTTGCATTGATCGCTGAGGAAGGCTTTCTTATCTCTCCTTGGTATTCTTTGGAACTCTGCATTCATATGCTTATATCTTTCCTTTTCTCCTTTGCTTTTCACTTCTCTTCTTTTCACAGCTATTTGTAAGGCCTCCTCAGCCAGCCATTTTGCTTTTTTGCATTTCTTTTCCATGGGAATAGTCTTGGTCCCTGTCTCCTGTACAATGTCACGGACCTCCATCCAGAGTTCATCAGGCACTCTAACTATCAGACCTAGTCCCTTAAATCTATTTCTCACTTCCACTGTATAATCATAAGGGATTTGATTTAGGCCATATCTGAATGATCTAGTGGTTTTCCCTACTTTCTTCAATTTAAGTCTGAATTTGGGTGTTAGTTCTAAAAGGCCTTGTAGGTCTTCATAGAACCGTTCAATTTCGGCTTCTTCAGCGTCACTGGTTGGGGCATAAGCCTGGATTACTGTAATATTGAATGGTTTGCCTTGCATAGGGGAAAGCACATGTGTAGAATTAATGCCCAAAGGCAGTCATGCCCAGACTCGAATCTTCCAAGCTGTGTGGTTTCTCCTTGCTTTCTTTTTCTCACCAGTAAAGTGGGATAACAATCTTCACTACTTCAGAAAGTTGCTGTCTGAAGAAAAGGAAATAGCAATGTATGCAAGACATATTACAGAGGATCTGATATTCAAATGTGCTGAATAAATTACTTGTTATGACATAACCTTTCCTTTCTGCATGCATTCATGTTCAGATTATTTCCACCTAAAGTGAAAAATGTCAAAGTTCCATAGTTGCTACCAGTCCTTCATTAAGGAGAACATGGAGCTCTAAAGGAAAAAGTTCCACCTGTATTTGGTCCCTTAAGGAGGTGATGAACAAATGAATTTACACATGGGAGAGGAGTGAATCTACTTTGCTTATTTACGGAAGAGGTGTTATCCAGTAACTACCTCTTCCTTTGCAGTTGTTTAGCAGCCGAGAAGAGCTACCCCACGTCCAAGAGGCGGTGGCTGCGCGGGCGCAGGAGGGCCGAGAGGAGCTATTCCACATTCAAAGTCAGGAGGGGTGGTTGTGAGGAGATACCCCTCATCCAAGGTAAGGTGCAGCGGCTGCGCTTTGCTGGAGCAGCTGTGAAGAGATATCCCACGACCAAGGTAAGAGAAACCCAAATAAGACGGTAGGTATTGCGAGGGAGCGTCAGAGGGCAGACAGACTGAAATCATAATCACAGAAAACTAGTCAATCTGATCACATGGACCACAGCCGAATGTAGTCCACTGGAGAAGGGAATGGCAAACCACTTCAGTATACTTGCCTTGAGAACCCCATGAACAGTATCAAAAGGCAAAATGATAGGATACTGAATGAGGAATTCCCCAGGTTGGTAGGTGCCCAGTATGCTACTGGAGATCAGTGGAGAAATAACTCTAGAAGGAATGAAGGGATGGAGCCAAAGCAAAACCAATACCCAGTTGTGGATGTGACTGGTGATAGACGCAAGGTCCGGTGCTGTAAAGAGCAATATTGCATAGGAACCTGGGATGTTAGGTCCATGAATCAAGGCAAATTGGAAGTGGTCAAACAGGAGATGGCAAGAGTGAATGTAGACATTCTAGGAATCAGTGAACTAAAATGGACTGGAATGAGTGAATTTAACTCAGATGACCATTATATTCACTACTGTGGGCAGAAATCCCTTAGAAGAAATGGAGTAGCCATCATGGTCAACAAAAGAGTCCGAAATGCAGTTCTTGGATGCAATCTCAAAAACGACAGAATGATCTCTGTTTGTTTCCAAGGCAAACCATTCAATATTACAGTAATCCAGGCCTATGCCCCAACCAGTAATGCTGAAGAAGCCGAAGTTGAACGGTTCCATGAAGACCTACAGGCCTTTTAGAACTAACACCCAAAAAAGATGTCCTTTTCATTATAGCGGACTGGAATGCAAAAGTAGGAAGTCAAGAAACACCTGGAGTAACAGGCAAATTTGGCCTTGGAGCACGGAATGAAGCAGGGCAAAGGCTAATAGAGTTTTGCCAAGAGAACACATTGGTCATAGCAAACACCCTCTTCCAACAACACAAGAGAAGACTCTACACATGGACATCACCAGATGGTCAACACTGAAATCAGATTGATTATATTCTTTGCAGCCAAAGATGGAGAAGCTGTATACAGTTAGCAAAAACAAGACCAGGAGCTGACTGTGGTTCAGATCATGAACTCCTTATTGCCAAATTCAGACTGAAATTGAAGAAAGTAGGGAAAACCACTAGATCATTCAGATATGGCCTAAATCAAATCCCTTATGATTATACAGTGGAAGTGAGAAATAGATTTAAGGGACTAGGTCTGATAGATAGAGTGCCTGATGAACTCTGGATGGAGGTCCGTGACATTGTACAGGAGACAGGGACCAAGACCATCCCCATGGAAAAGAAATGCAAAAAAGCAAAATGGCTGGCTGAGGAGGCCTTACAAATAGCTGTGAAAAGAAGAGAAGAGAAAAGCAAAGGAGAAAAGGAAAGATATAAGCATCTGAATGCAGAGTTCCAAAGAATACCAAGGAGAGATAAGAAAGACTTCCTCAGTGATCAGTGCAAAGAAATAGAGGAAACCAACAGAATAGGAAAGACAAGAGATCTCTTCAAGAAAATTAGAGATTCCAAGGGAACATTTCATGCAAAGATGGGCTCGATAAAGGACAGAAATGGTATGGACCTAACAGAAGCAGAAGATATTAAGAAGAGGTGGCAAGAATACACAGAAGAACTGTACAAAAAAATCTTCACGACCAAGATAATCACGATGGTGTGATCACTCACCTAGAGCCAGACATCTTGGAATGTGAAGTCAAGTGGGCCTTAGAAAGCATCACTACGAACAAAGCTAGTGGAGGTGATGGAATTCCAGTTAAGCTATTTCAAATCCTGAAAGATGATGCTGTGAAAGTGCTGCTCTCAATATGCCAGCAAATTTGGAAAACTCAGCAGTGGCCACAGGATTGGAAAAGGTCAGTCTTCATTCCAATCCCAAAGAAAGGCAATGCCAAAGAATGCTCAAACTACCGCACAATTGCACTCATTTCACACGCTAGTAAAGTCATGCTCAAAATTCTCCAAGCCAGGCTTCAGCAATATGTGAATCATGAATATGTGAATCAGATGTTCAAGCAGGTTTTAGAAAAGGCAGAGGCACTAGAGATCAAATTGCCAACATCCGCTGGATCATGGAGAAAGCAAGAGAGTTCCAGAAAAACATCTATTTCTGCTTCATTGACTATGCCAAAGCCTTTGACTGTGTGGATCACAATCAACTGTGGAACATTCTGCAAGAGATGGGAATACCAGACCACCTGTCCTGACTCTTGAGAAACCTGTATGCAGGTCAGGAAGCAACAGTTAGAACTGAACATGGAACAACAGACTGGTCCCAAATAGGAAAAGGAGTACAACAAGGCTGTATATTGTCACCTTGCTTATTTAACTTATATGCAGAGTACATCATGAGGAACGCTGGGCTGAAAGAAGCACAAGCTGGAATCAAGATTGCTGGGGAAATATCAATCACCTCAGATATGCAGATGACACCACCCTTATGGCAGAAAGTGAAGAGGAACTCAAAGGCCTCTTGATGAAAGTGAAAGAAGAGAGTGAAAATGTTGGCTCGAAGCTCAACATTCAGAAAACAAAGATCATGGCATCTGGTCCCATCACTTCATGGGAAATAGATGGGGAAACAGTGGAAACCGTGTCAGACTTTATTTTTGGGGGCTCCAAAATCACTGCGAATGCTGATTGCAGCCATGAAATTAAAAGACGCTTGCTGCTTGGAAGGAAAGTTATGACCAACCTAGATAGCATATTAAAAAGCAGAGACATTACTTTGCCAACCATGGTCTGTCTAGTCAAGGCTATGGTTTTTCCTGTGGTCATGTATGGATGTGAGAGTTGGATTGTGAAGAAAGCTGATCACTGAAGAATTGATGCTTTTTAACTGTGGTGCTGGAGAAGACTCTTGATAGTCCCTTGGACTGCAAGGAGATCCAACCAGTCCATCCTAAAGGAGATCAATCCTGGGTTTTCATTGGAAAGACTGATTCTAAAGCTGAAACTTCAATACTTTTGCCACCTCATGTGTCGAGTTGACTCACTGGAAAAGACTCTGATGCTGGGAGCGATTGGGGGTGGGAGGAGATAGGGACGACAGAGAATGAGATGGCTGGATGGCATCACCGACTCTATGGACATGAGTTTGAGTGAACTCCGGGAGTTGGTGATGGACAGGGAGGCCTGGAGTGCTGTGATTCATGGGGTCACAAAGAGTCGGACATGACTGAGCAACTGAACTGAAGGGAACTGAATAAGTGTGTACCCCTCAAAAACAAATCTGAGATAAGAATTGAAGTTTATTTGGAATACGATCAAAGAAAGCACTTTGGAGAATTAGGCAAATGAAAGAAGAAGGAAGGGTAGCCCAAAAGGATGTGTTATCAACAGGATACCAACCAAGGCAGTAGGAATTTAATTCTTTGGAGAAGTCTGTGAGCTAGTGGAGAATCTGGGACTTGGAGTTATCTCACTGGAGGAAAGAGGGATACGGGTATTTGTCTGCCAGTTCCCCTTGGTATGGAAGATGGGTGCTCCAGGGTGGGTTGGTTAATTCCCTGGCATGTCCCATATCTCTGCGGAGTAGAAAAAGCCCTCAGGCACGGTGCTGATAGTTGAGTTAAAGAAATGGCTGATTCACGTCAATAGTGGCAAATGTGGTGGGCAAAACCCACCACAATATTGTAAAGTAATTAGCCTCCAGTTATAATAACTAAATTAAAAAAAAAAATGGTGTCAAGGGGGTGCAGCAAGACCTTGATGGTTTCTGCTACAGTTGGTTCTTTGCCTCTCAGGCATCCCCTTGTGTCCCATTTTAACTTTATCTCATACTGTTTCTTTAAGTTTGAGGCTGGTCTCTAGGAGTCAGTGGACAAGCTGTTGTCCCTGCTGTTGCCCTTGGTTTCAAGGACATAACTGCTGTTTATCATCTCCTTCCTTCATCGTGCACTCTAGATCTCCCTTAGCCAGCACTTGAGAACATGGAGGTTGCTTACAGAGTTGGGGAACCCATACTTTCATTTCCTAGAGTCTGGGGCCCTGGTTAGAGTCTAAGTGATTCAGTAGTTAAAACAGCTTGTTTACACTTCCTGGACAGCATGGACATATCAAGAGGGACTCTGATGAATTCTTTGGGTTCTAGATCTATTCTTTCAGGCACCATTATGGAGCAACAACCCCGGCTACTTATAATTAACAGAGACAGTGAGTTCTGGCAATGTAGACACTCTTTTCTTGATCTGCTCAGGAAAAGAGAGTTTGGTGGAACCCTTACTGTTTCTTCTGGTAGAAGCCTTCCTGTCACCATTGGCCCATCCACATTCTTACTTGCAGACCTAAACTAATATGGGAGTTTTATCTAGGATAAGGATATCATCTTAATTACACATTTGGGAAAGGAGACAACAGTCCACTGAGAGACAGACTTGAGCCAGTTCTCCGTTTGTCATCTAGTTTCCCCTTTACTGCCTCCACCCTACTAGGGGGTAATTTGGTGATTGGCTCAGATCCTGTACCAAACAGTCTTTGAATGATCTGGTCCCTCTCTTCTCCTCGGTGTACAGTTATGTGGGTAAATGGCTATAGGTCCTTTTGGGATAGGATTAGGGGAACTCTTCTTGTGTACTTGCTCTGGTTTTGCAGGTCAAATGCCTTTAGTGGCTTCAACTGGTTGGCCCTGGATCTGAGAGCTGATTGGTCTAAAAATGAGGCCAGAGTTGGAGTGTCTGTTCATCAGCTCCTGTCAGTCATTGGTTGAAGGCTGTCCTGGGGGAGCATCAATTCCCTGGTTTTCCTGGTTGGCCCAGCAGGAGCAGAGCAGGTTCCTGTGGTCAGAGAAAGCCCTCAGGCAAAGAGCTGAGGTATTGGCAGTGGCAATCTGAGCAGACAGGCAAGGAAATGGTTAGCACGGAGGATCCACTGGGTATGGGGCACCAACCACATTGTTGACAAACTTATTCTTGCTAGTTTGGAATAATTTGCGCATAGTATTACTAGTATCAGAAAATTCAGTGGATTAATCTTTTAGCTAACTTTAGGATTGGTCTTTCCCTGCAATCCCAGTTTGCAAATACTTGTGGCTTAGAATTATTTTTTCCCCTCTAACCTCTAAATTAAAAAAAAAAAAACCAAACCTCACTAATAAAAATCATTATAAAAGCCACACTAAATTAGGAAATAAAAAAAAAGAGACAAAAGTAAATGAAATATACTTCAGTAAAATTTTAGAAAAGACATAAAGCCACACATAAAATCATTGAGGAAATACTGTGATGCAGGCATGGAGTAAGAGGCATAAGTGCACTGGAGATAATTTATTATTATGATGAACAAGTTAAAGGAAGGAAATAGGCAGAGACCTTGAGTATCTCTGCTGATTCCCTGGTCTCTGGCCTCATTTCCTCCAGCATCAAAGTATCCCCAGGAGAGAGAGAAGACTGGAATATCATTCACACTTTATCAAAAAGGAAGATGAATAATAAAAGTTAGTATGTTTTGAAGTTACATCGTGAATTTTAGGAATACAGCTGTGCTTCTTGATTCCCAGTTTAGTATCCTGACGCCTGCTAAACTGTTCTTTATCTCACTGCAATAGTGGTCTCAAATTATGTTGGTAAGCTCATACACCACAGTCTGTTTTCTCTGGGGGAATGGAGAATGACAGCCTGTCTGTCATTCATCTTTGCTTTAGAGTGAAATGTGACTTTTATGTAACTGCAGTAATATATGTACACTATAAAAATGCCTTGCAGTCTGAAAATGCTACAAATAAATTGGGAAATGAAGACAAATGTGCTACTGAAAGGTTATAATTTTGAACTCTCCTAGCGTGAGTCAGACTCCATGCACCAATGTTCTCCTGAAATGGTGTTGACGGTTCTTCAGTGTTAAGCAGAAACACGATAGAATTAATCTTACACATCATAAGTGTCTCATACCCACCACCACAAATGACACATGGAACTTGGGACCTTTTGTTGGAAAAGTGAACCCAAAAGCCGTGTAGCCTGATAGCAATGTCTTTCTGTTACTTTTGTTCATACACAATTTGTTCTTACTGAAATTTCCCTTTCAGGAGTATTTTACAGCAAATGGCCCTGGGATGTACTTTCAAGTGTATTCCCATGTAGAATGCTGGGAGACTTGTGTACTGGGAGTGTCAGACCTTTATTCTCAATATTTAAAGTAGTTTTAGCAAAAGCTGCCATGTATTTATATATATGTATATATATAAATGTGTGTGTGTATAAAAATTAACTTTTCAAGTGCTTCATCTACTGTGTACTTATACATGAGGACTTGGGGCTGAATGCTTATTCAAGGCCCAGAGAGTTTCAACTGCTCACCAGTGACGGTTTTATAGATCTTTGCGCCAAATCCTTGCTTTCTGTGCAGACATGGAGTGAACATCCACTTCCCTTCCTCTCTAGCCCCCTGAAGCACAAAGGTGAAGTTAGGGAAGGAATGGGTTTGATTTCATCTGTCACCTCCTGGCCAGCCACACAGCCATGGCAGCACTGGTAGACTGCATTAAGCCTTCTATTTCTCTTTGGGTATTTAAGCCACTTAAAGCTTGTGGCTCAGACAGTAAAGAATCAACCTGCAATACAGGGGACCCAGGTTCAATCCCTGGGTTGGGAAGATCCCCTGGAGAAGAAAATGGTAACCCATTCCAATATTCTTGCCTGGAAAATTCTATGGACAGAGGAGCCTGGCGGGCTGCAGTCCATGTGGTCTCAAAGAGTCAGACACGACTGAGCACCTTAACACAAACACTGGAGCTCGTAGAATCCACTTCTTTATTTTGTGAGAAAGGGGATTATAATTATACTTTTTCTTCTCTGGTTCCTCAGAGGTTACCAACAGCAGTTCTCTGTGATCCCTGCACTGTTCTTTGTCTGCTTGAAACTCATTTAGAACACCTAGGTCCTCATTTACAACCACTTGATCCATCTGTGGTTTCAATTTTCTCTTAACAATGTTGGTTTCACCTTTCCCAGTGTGACAACAGTGCTTTTAGATGGAGTAGATGGAAGTAAAGCAGAAGCTGTAGGCTGCAGTCCGTGGGGTCGCTATGGGTCGGACACGACTGAGCGACTTCACTTTCACTTTTCACTTTCACACATTGGAGAAGGAAATGGCAACCCACTCCAGTGTTCTTGCCTGGAGAATCCCAGGGACGGGGGAGCCTGATGGGCTTCCGTCTAAGGGATCACACAGAGTCGGATGCGACTGAAGTGACTTAGCAGCAGCAGCAGCAGTATTACATCTTTGCCCCTAAAGCAGATTTAATGCAACTTATTTAATAACCTAAAACAAAGTGAGCAACAGGAAATTGAAAAATAAAAACTCTATTTAACCAACATTTTCTCCCCTCTACCCCACACCCCAATTTGAAAAGAATCATCATTAGCTAATCAAAATATTCATTTCACTTTGGCTCTTACCTGTTCTTATTTATTAGTTACAGTTCTTAGTAAACCATTCCCCAGTTATACATTTTTTAGTTTTCCCATTCTACTGAAGAATATTATGCCATCTTTCTTTTTAAATATTTTCAAGGCCTGCCACTGACCCATTTATTTATTTTTTAATCCATTTATTTTGAATAATGATTAATAATTGAAGCTGCTGAATGATTAGGACTTTATTATTCCAAGCGTGTGCTTTGGAATCTAAAAGACTATCTTCTCTGTTTTAAATGCTTACATAACCTTTAGCAGACAGAGCAATATCTTTGAACTTTGGTTTCCTCCTGTATAAATAAGCTGTGAGGATTCAGTGAAATAACACGTGTGACAGTCCTGCTCTGTGTGCCTGACACAGGATAGGAAATCTGTGAAGTATCGTCTTTCCTCTGCTTTGAATAAACTGTGATGAGATTGAAGCAATCAATTTTTATTATTTTATAGTGGGAATATAGTTGATTTGAAAGTGAAAGTGTTCATTGCTCAGTCGTGTCCCACTCTTTGCGTGCGCATACACCAGGGAAGCCCAAAGCCAAACATTTACCCAGCAAGCAGGGTTTGAACCTGCATGGGGAGACTTCACTGGATTTCAAGTCTAATGCTTTAACCACTGAACCATCGCTGCCACCAAGGGGCTTCCCTGGTGGCTCAGATGGTAAAGAATCCACAGTGCAAGATAACTGGGTTTGATCCCTGGGTCAGGAAGATCCCCTGGATAAGGGAATGGCTACCCAGTCCAGTATTCTTGCCTGGAGAATCCCATGGATAGAGGAGCCTGGTGGGCTTCAGTCCATGGGGTTGCAAAGAGTTAGACATGACTGAGCAACTAAGCATGCACACACACATAGTTGATTTACAATGTTGTGTTAGTTTCAGGTGTATGGCAAAGTGGTTTAATTATGCATATATTTATTTATTTATTTTTTCCCATAAGGTATTTCAGGGTATTGAAATGTGCTATACAGTGCTATACAGTAGGTCCCTGTTGATAATCTGTTTTATATATAGTAGTGTATATACATTAATCCCAATCTCCTCATTTATTCCTCCCCCAGCCTTTCCCCTTTGATAGCCATAGTTTGTTTTATAAGCCTGTGAGTTTCTGTTTTATAAATAAATTCATTTGTACCATTTTTTAAAATTCCACATATAAGTGCTATTATATGGTGTTTGTCTTCCTCTGCTGACTTACTTCGGTTGGTGTGATAATTTCTAGGTTCATCCATGTTGCTGCAAATGGTGTTACTTCATTCTTTTTCATGACTGAGCAATATTGCATCGTGTGTTTGTGTGTCTGCATCTTCTTTATCCATTCCTCTGTCTGTGGACATTTAGGTTGCTTCCATGTCTCGGCTATTGTAAATAGTGCCGCGAGGAACATTGGGATGCATGTATCTTTTTGAATTGTGTGTTTTCCAGATACATGCTCAGGAGTGGGATTGCTGGATCATATGGTAGTTCTATATTTAGTTTTTTAAGAAACCTCCATATTGTTTTCCACAGTGGCTGCACCAATTTACATTGCCACCAAAAGTGTGGAATGGGTCCCTTTTTTCCACACCCTCTCCGGAGTTTATTGTTTGTAGACTTTTTGATGGTGACCATTCTGACTGCTGTGAGGTGATACCTCATTGTAGTTTTGCTTTGCATTTCTCTTGAGTTTTTTTTTCACATGAAGCAATCAATTTTGATCATTATGGAGAATTAATTGTTTTTATAGATCTTTATCTGTAAAATAAAGGCAAGAAAAGCAAGGCAGCTTCATGGATCATTATTCTGAATATTTTGAATTCTGAAAAAGTGTAAGGACTTCAAGCTCTCAAGATGTATTACCCAATTTTTCCTAACAAGACTCATTTTTCCAAGTTTATAATTTATAATGACTGATATCAACACTGAATAATTTGTCAGCCTTTTAATCAGTCTGCACTCTTTCTCATAACCAGTTCATACATCAAAGACTTGGATAGTTAAGGAAATAGCTTTAATTGCCAGATCTACCAAACTAAGTAACATACTTCACCCTAGGAAATTTTCTCAGAGGATGTAGAATGGAGATTGGTTCTGATCTCCTATTATTGTTATAAATCAGGCTTGTGGGAAAATTCCTTCTTTTGTCTATTATGTTGTTTTCATTACTGAACAAGAAGTATCCTAACACAAATATCTTGTGAATTTAACACAAAATGAAACTTCTTTTGAATAGAGAATGAGTGAAAAAAGTAAACTTAAAAATATTTGAATTGATACTTTAGTTCTTTAAAAAAAATTGCTGTTTAAAAATCTAGTTCATTCCAGGTGAAGTAAAAAGAAATTTATTGAAAGGGTACTGGGGTACCCATGGGAAAAGCAAGCCATGTGGATGGTAGAAGTGCCATTAAGCCTTAGGAAGTAGCAGCTGGAAACAGGGACTGAAACACAGTCAAGACCCAACTGCTGTCTTCAATCCCTGATTCTCTGAGTCTCATCCTTTTCTCTTGCATTGACTCACTCTCCACAGGGCATAAGCCATGAGCTGATAACTCCTGAATTTATATCTTACTACTCCATCCAGCAAAGAAAGAATAACACTGCTCTCATCACCTTGAAGACCTGTAGTCCTGGGGAACGTGGTCATTGGTGCAGCTTGGGTCAGTGCCTGCTTCAGGACTCATCAGCTGTAGAGAGGGAGTGGGATCTGGTGAACACACACACATATATATAAATCATTTAGGTAGAGTGAGGCCAGGTTGGTGGTTACTGGGTGGAAAAAAGCAATAGGTATCTTTATGACTTGGCCCTGCTCTTTTTCCACAGCTATTTCTCGTAGCCTTCTATACTTTCAGCACTGTGAATACTGTGCTCGTGTCTTTCATTCATGGGCTTTTGCTCATAATGATCTTTCTGCTTGAAGTACTATTTTTCTTCCCTTCTCCTAGTGACTTCTGCTGTTGCTGCTGCTAAGTCACTTCAGTCGTGACCGACTCTGTGTGACCCCATAGATGGCAGCTCACCAGGCTCCCCCGTCCCTGGGATTCTCCAGGCAAGAACACTGGAGTGGGTTGCCATTTCCTTCTCCAATGTGTGAAAGTGAAAAGTGAAATACTTCCCCTTTTATTTGCCACTTAAATACACTGACCACAGAAAGCTTTCTTTGACCCTCAAGTTCAGTTTTCAGCCTAACCTGTGCTGCTGCTGCTGCTACGTCGCTTCAGTCGTGTCTGACTCTGTGCGACCCCATAGACAGCAGCCCACCAGGCTCCCCCGTCCCTGGGATTCTCCAGGCAAGTCTAGGGGATGCAATTATAGCCTGAATTTCTCACAGCAAGGCAAATATCATACTGTATGGTCTTCGGTCTTCAATGCTAAATAGGCTATAAAATCATAAGGGTGGAGAACCCATTTATCATATTTATAGCTATGTCTTTAGCCTTTGGTCCAACTTCTGGCAAGAATAATTGTTCCATAAACAATTGTTAGGTAAATGAAGGCATAAACAAAGGAATAGGGAATGAGCACAATTTGAGCGCTGTGGTAGCCTGGAGAAAGGGGCAGTCATGGTAAACTACATAGAGAGTTTGAGGGTTTCTTGGATAATCCTTTTAGCCAGTTTAGAATACGGTGTGTCTGGCACTGGGCCCCAAACTTAACACACATTGTTTTATTTAATCTCTATGGGTTGGTTTTAGAATTCTTATTTTACATCTGAGGGAGCTTAAATCATGTTCCACTCAGGGAACACACAGTAGCTGGGTTTAAAACTCAGCATCTGACTCTGATTCCTATGTTCTTAACCATTACTCTGCCTTGATTCCTTTGTTGGCAGTTCCAGGTGAGAGAATGGATTCCTAGGTCTTCTAGCCCTTGAAGTCTGTATGTCACCCTTTTTTAAAGAAGGAAGTAGGTTTTCCCAATACCATTAATATATTGACCTGTAGGTTCTTTGGCAGTTGAATAGATTGTTAAATTCTTATTCTTCCTGGTCGTGATTAAGACTGTGAAAAACACACATTAGCAATCATAGTTTAACCATGAGAGAGAGCAAGAAAAGTTATTAACTGATTAGTCATTTGCTGAAGCTTCCTGAGTTTCAATAGGTATAAATTATGTAGAATAAAAAAATCTGCTAAATTTGATAATTATTTTCATTCTCTGATTTTATTATGGGCAGAAGTAAAACTTTCCAGAACCTCGTGAATTACCAGTGTGAAATGATTCTTAATTTGGAAACAATGCCATAATTATCTAGGTTTTGAAATTTTCTCTACTTTTAGAGTACATGTTTACATATAGCAATGCTGTTGTATGTAAAGTGACTCAGGTGACCCCTAAGTATCTGAAATCCTTCCAGGTCTATTCTTGGTTCAATCTGATGGAAAATTTGTCTTGAGTAGATTCCCTAGGAGGCAAGTTTCTTCTGTTTTCCTCTGTTTTGTCCATATGACAGAATTCAAAACACAGGTGGAGCAAGTGAAAATGTAGCCCGTTATTCAGATGCCTTTTCTTTTGGGTGCTTGGTAAATTCAGCTGTAGAATAAAACAGACTGATGAGCCTGTCATTCAGAGTGACATGCCATTATATAACTATGAAGGGTAAGGATGGGCATGTGAATCGACTTCCCTCTGTGCATTAATATTTTTAACTGTGATCATTTCCTGATCTTGTAATTATAAACCACTGAGTTAGATGTTTGAGTGTAATTTACTAGAGGTATAATTCTTGCTGAAACCACAACAAGCACAACAGCCTCTTTTATTTATCAGAGTATGCATTCATGTCAGCAATCAAGCATATGAAGTCACATTTATATATATCTTTGTTTTGTACCATCTCAACTATAAGTTCATAAACTTCAAGACAAAAAGATCCATCCCATCCATTTCTTTTATACTCTGTTTCACAGCATTCCCCCTGGTAGTGCCTTAGCTCCCAAAGGACACTTGATAGCAGTGAGTAACCAACACTTCTCTCTTTGGGGTGTAGCTGTCTTTGGAGAAGTAACTTGGGAGTCCCAGTGTCACATTCTAAGTGTGACACTAATCTAGAAGCTTCCATATGACTTGACAGTAATTTCCTTTATTTCTCTTTTTTTTTCTTCAGCAGCCACCACCAGTTCATTAGCAAGTCTGGTTAGCTCTGCCTTTAACATAGATCCAGAATCTTCGCACTTCTTTCCTTCTCTACTGTTATTAACCCAACCCAAGTCATCTTCTTAGGTTTATGTATTAGCTTACCCCCCACCCCGCAATGGCCAGAGGCTTGCAGGATCTTAGTTTCCTGACCAGAGATTGAACCTGGGCCCTCAGCAGTGAATGCATGGAGTCCTAACCACTGGACAACCAGGGAATTCCCTATGTTAGCCTTTTTAAAAAATTTATTTATGGTTGTGCTGGGTCTTCATTTCTGAATAGGCTTTTCTCCAGTTGCAGCAAGCAGGAGCTACTCTCTAGTTGTGGTGTGTGGGCTTCTCGTTGTGATGGCTTCTCTTGTTATGGCTCATGGACTCTAGGGCATGCAGGACTTCCATAGTTTCAGCACCTGGGCTCAGTGGTTGGAGCTCCTGGGCTCAGTAGTTGCTGCTCCTGGGCTCAAGAGCACAGGCTCAATAGCTGTGGTGCACGAGCTTAGCTCATCACAGCACGTGGAGTCTTCCCAGATCAGGGATTGAAACTGTGTCTCCTGCATTGGCAAGCAGATTCTTTACCACTGAGCCGGAGGAAAGCTCTGTATTAGCCTTTTTGATTGCTTTCCATGCCAGCATTATTGCTTCCCTCCAACCCTCAACGCACCCCACCCAAACCCTTTCATGTTTTGCACAGCAGAAGGGAATGTAAATCAGACTCTCACTGCGCATCAAATATTTCAAGTTCATTGTATCCTGGAGCCTTTTCACCTATTCCTTCTGCCTGGACAGTTTGGAAAGTTCTCCCCTTCTTTGGCTGGCTCATTCTGTCATTTACATCAAGCTCAAAAGTAAATTCTGGGAGAGATTCTGAAATCTTCTTTTTTATCTTGCAATCTTCTCTCATCTTTGCCTACTCATAAATATATATGTCATTCACTTAATAGTCCTATTTCAAGCGGAGAATAGTGAATTTCAGAGGAACTTGCTTTTCAGTACTTTAGAACTGAAAACAACTTAAAAATTTTTTTCGCGTTTTAATATTAATCCATTATTATTAAAGAAATTTGAAAATAGAAAGTAAGTGAAAATAATTAAATTACCCGAAACTCTACCTTCTAGTTGTCCAGTCACTAAATTATGTCTGATTCTTTGTGACCCTGTGTACTGCAGCACACCGGGCTTCACTGTCCTTCACTGTCTCCTGGAGTTTGCTAAAACTCATGACCATTGAATCAGCGATGCCATCCAACCATCTCATCCTCTGTCGTCCCCTTTTCCTTCCTTCGATCTTTCCCAGCATCAGGGTCTTTTCAAATGAGTCAGTTCTTCGCATCAGATAGCCAAAGGCTATTGGTGCTTCAGCATCAGTCCTTCCAATGAATGTTCAGGACTGATTTCCTTTAGGATTGACTGGTTTGATCTCTTGTAGTCCAAGGGACTCTCAAGAGTCTTCTCCAGCACCACAGTTCAAAAGCATCAGTTCTTCAGTGCTCAGCCTTCTTTATGGTCCTACTCAGAAAGATTGCAGAAAAGATTTCAGAAAAATAATAGCTTTGACTATACGGGCCTTTGTTGGCAAAGTAATGTCTCTGCTTTTTAATATGCTGTCTACACTGGTCATAGCTTTTCTTCCAAAGAGCAAGCATCTTTTAATTTCATGACTGCAGTCACGATCTTCAGTGATTTTGGAGCCCAAGAAAGTAAAGTCTGTCACTGTTTCCACTTTTTCCCCATCTGTTTGCCAAGAAGTGATGGGACTGGATACCATGATCTTAGTTTTTTGAATGTTGACTTTTAAGCTAGCTTTCACACTCTCCTCTTTCACACTCATCAAGAGTCTTTTTAGTTCCTCTTTGCTTTTTTCCTTTAGGGTGGTGGTATCTGCATAACTGAAGTTGTTGATGTTTCTCCCTGCAGTCTTGATTCCAGCTTGTGATTCATCCAGCCCAGCATTTCCCATGATGTACTCTGCATATAAGTTAAATCAGCAGGTTGACAATGTACACCCTTATGTACTTCTTTCCCAATTCTGAAACCAATCCGTTGTTCCATGTCCATTTCTAATCACTGCTTCTTGACCTGCATGCAGGTTTCTTAGGAGACAAGCAGGGTGGTCTGGTATTCCCATCTTTTTAAGAATTTTCCACAGTTTGTTGTGATCCACATAGTCAGAGGCCTTAGCGTAGTCAATGAAGCAGAAGTAGATATTTTTCTGGAATTCTCTTTTTCTATGATCCAGTGGATTTTGGCAATGATCTCTGCTTCCTCTTCCTTTTCTCAATCCTGCTTGTACATATGGAAGTTCTTGGTTCACGTACTGCTGAAGCCCACCTTGAAGGATTTTGTACATTACCTTGCTAGCATATACAGTGAGCAGAGTTGTGCAGTAGTTTGAACATTCTTTGGCATTGCCTTTCTTTGGGATTGGAATGAAAACTGACCTTTTCCAGTCCTATGACCACTGCTGAGTTTTCCAAATGTGCTGACATATTGAATGAAGCACTTTAACAACATCATCTTTTAAGATTTGAAATAGTTCAGCTGAAATTCCATCACCTCTACTAGCTTTGTTCTTAGTAATGCTTCCTAAGGCCCACTTGACTTCACACTCTAGGATGTCTGGCTCTAGGTGAGTGACCATACCATGGTCCTGGTTATCCAGGCCATTAAGACTTTTTTGTATAATTTTTCTGTGTATTCTTGCCACCCCATCTTAATCTTTTCTGCTTCTGTAAGATCCTTGCTGTTTCTGTCCTTTATTGTGCCCATCTTTGCACAGGTTTCTCAGGAGACAGGTAAGGTAGCCTGGTATTCCCTTCTCTTTAAGAATTATCGACAGTTTGTTGTGATCCACACAATCAAAGTCTTTAGTGTAGTCAGTGAAGCAGAATTCAAGAATTTTCTGGAATTGTCTTGCTTTTTTATGATCCAGCAGATGTTGCAATTTGCTCTCTGGTTCCTCTGCCTTTTCTAAGTCCATCTATAGTCTGCACATGGAGCATCTGCTCTTTGCACAGAGCATGTAGTGATGCAGTATTTCATCCGTCCGTCACATGCTCAGTCGTGTCTGACTCATTGCGACGCTATGGCCTATAGCCCATCAGGCTCCTCTGTCCATGAGATTCTCCAGGCAAGAATACTGGAATGGGTTGCCATTTCCTCCTCAAAGGGATCTTCCCGATGCAGGGATTGAACCCAGGTCTCCTCTGTCTCCTGCATTGGAGGGAGATTCTTTACCACTTGAGCCATTGAGGAAGCCCAATGCAGTATTATTGATTACTAAATACTAAGTCCATGTTCTCTCCTTCTTTCTTGATATTTTCTCAGTCATGTTAACTCTGAAGAATGAAAAGAGTTAAACAGAGATAAATACACCATTCCTTTGATTGCTCAAATAGCTGTTTTAAAAATATATAAATATGTTTTGAAATTTCATCTGAATATTGCATATGTAATCAGTGCGTAGCATGTGTTTTGTTGTAATGACAAGTGGCATCTGTTAAAAATGATTCTCCATAATGCCATTCCAGCTTGCCTAAATCTTAATGTATTCCAGCATATTTCTCTGTTCAGATAGTGCTGTGCTTCACTATGGATGCGCTGACCTGGTTACTCCACTCCTACCCCAAAAGCAGCCCATCCTTGGTTTCTTGTCCCTCGGCTCTCCCCTGTCTGTTCTACTGCTAAGGAGCTGTGTTCTCAAGCCTACCTTCCCTCTCCCCATTCCCAGTCCAAATCGTGGCTCTCCACCTCAGGTGAGTAGCCAGGAAGAGGGTCAAAGCCAGCTACAGGGGAGAGAGTAACAAAGACCATTCCAAGTCTGTGTGTGTGCATAGTTACTCAATCATGATGGACTCTTTGCGACCCCATGGACTGTAGCCTGCCAGGCTCCTCTGCCCACGGAATTTTCCAGGTAAGAATACTGGAGTGGGTTGCCATTACCTCCTCCAGGGGTTCTTCCTGATCCAGGGATTGAACTCAAATCTCTTGTGTCTCTTCCTGCCTAGCGATTCCTAATTTCTGAGAGTGGGGTTTAAGAATCTGAATTTAACCAGGAGCTCCACGGGATTCTGATGCAAATTAATGTTTGAGAGCTATCAATTAATTTGCCAAGATGGGTGTATACAGGATGGCTCTGACTGGTCAAGCACTGTGGTGTGAAAATTATGTTAGGTGAGCTTCACAATGGTTACGTAGACTTCTTGGGCTGGCTGAATGAGTTTTTGTTTTTGCAGCCCCTTCAGTTTTGTGCCCCCCAGGGAGTCCCTCACTTGTTTCACCCTAGTCCTGGCCTGGCTTGGAATCTGTACTTCCAGAGAAGGCATGATCAAACACTGCTAAGGAGCATGGAACCGGTGGCACTGCTGCTTAGCTGTATTATCTTAGGCAAGTTATTTATATACTCTGTACGCCAGTTTTTCCCTTGGGAAAACAGAGTAATAATCACACCAACTTTACAGAATTTGCTGTGAGGAATAAATGGAATAATCCATGTGAAGAGCTTAGTACGGTGCCCATCAGAGAACAGGGTACAGGCACCATTGGCTGTCACACTGCTTGTCCTATGGGCCAGTTTTCTTTTCCTCTATGGGAAAGCTTGGCCTGACTTTCACAGGAGAAATTCACATGTTTCCAGAACAAAACCCATTCATAACTTAGGGATGTCCAACCTAAATGGTTTTGGCATCATCATTGTTTGGAGGAGTTAATCAGAGGCCATATTATTCTCATGCTAATTAAAAGAATAAAGCCCCAGGCCGAAAACCAACCCCAGCTGCCTGAGGTTGCTTTTACAACACCCAGCGTCTTTCTTTCAGTTCAGTTCAGTTCAGTCTCTCAGTCGTGTTGGACTCCTTGCAACCCCGTGGACTGCAGCATGCCAGGCCTCCCTGTCCATCACCAACTCCCGGAATTCACTCAAACTCATCTCCATCGAGTTGGTGATGCCATCCAGCCATCTCATTCTCTGTCATCCACTTCTCCTCCCTCCCCCAATCCTTCACAGCATCAGAGTCTTTTCCAGTGAG
This sequence comes from Moschus berezovskii, assembly GCF_049115385.1. Taxonomy (NCBI): domain Eukaryota; kingdom Metazoa; phylum Chordata; class Mammalia; order Artiodactyla; family Moschidae; genus Moschus; species Moschus berezovskii. Next base: position 15,542,230 of record NC_142471.1, on the reverse strand, counting down.
TCAACTCTTCGCATGACATGGCCAAAGTATTGGAGTTTCAGCTTTAGCATAAGTCCTTCCAATGAACACCCAGGATTGATCTCCTTTAGAATGGACTGGTTGGATCTCCTTGCAGTCCAAGGGATTCTCAAGAGTCTTCTCCAGTACCACAGTTCAAAAGCATCCATTCTTCGGTGATCAGCCTTCTTCACAGTCCAACTCTCACATCCATACATGACCACTGGAAAAGCCATAGCCTTGACTAGATGGACCTTGGTTGGCAAAGTAATGTCTCTGCTTTTTAATATACTATCTAGTTTGGCCATAACTTTCTTCCAAGGAGTAAGCGTCTTTTAATTTCATGGCTGCAATCAGCATCTGCAGTGATTTTGGAGCCCCCCAAAATAAAGTCTGACACTGTTTCCCCATCTTTTTCCCATGAAGTGATGGGACCAGATGCCATGATCTTTGTTTTCTGAATATTGAGCTTCAGGCCAACCTTTTCACTCTCCTCTTTCACTTTCATCAAGAGGCTTTTGAGTTCCTCTTCACTTTCTGCCATAAGGGTGGTGTCATCTGCATATCTGAGGTTATTGATATTTCTCCCGGCAATCTTGATTCCAGCTTGTGCTTCTTCCAGCCCAGCGTTCCTCATGATGTACTCTGCATATAAGTTAAATAAGCAGGGTGACAATATACAACCTTGACGGGCTCCTTTTCCCATTTTGGAACCAATCTGTTGTTCCATGACCAGTTCTAACTGTTGCTTCCTGACCTGCATACAGGTTTCTCAAGAGGCAGGTCAGGTGGTCTTTCAGAATTTTCCACAGTTTATTATGATCCACACAGTCAAAAAACTCAGCTGATACAGTCAGCTTAGTAAATAGCCTCATAAAGTCTCTTTGAGGAAGATGGATTATTAAAATGGAGATTGTTTAAAACAAAGCCTCTTTCTAAATAGGATAAAATGTAAAAACTCCAAAGAATATACTAAAAAAGGAAAGCCAAATCAAAGAAAATATGAGCATATAGGATCAGTGAGAGAAAAACTGTTTCAGTCTAGTTTTTCTGTTACTTTATTGTTAATGAGTAGAAACATCAGTAAGAAATTACAGATAATTTCAGAGGCACACTGGAGGTAATTTTAGAGGCAGAGGGAATTGTGGGTTCATTTCTTTTTGTTGGCATCTAAACAGCCCTCTGTTTTGTATTCCCTTAGGCCAAGCCTACAGTCTGTATCTGCTTTACTTAACGAGAGACCATTTCCCCAAACTCTCCCTGTCTCATTCTGCACAAGCTCTCTTGGATCATCCCAAACACCCTCAGTATAGATCCCACTCCCACTTCAGAATCTTACCTTATGGCATCCTCTCTGAATTCTGACCTGTGCCAGGAATGTGCTGTCTCCTCTTTCTGGCTTTCCTTCTCTGTCCCAGCCTGCCTCCTGTAGCACCTGTTATCTGGGGTGATTTCCTATATCTGTTGTTACTTTCTTCTCTTGAAACCCCTTCAGAGGAGGAGAAGGGCCTCAGGTTGTTTTGTATTCCCAGCAACCAGTGTCCTAGATGCTCAATAAACATTTGTTGATGGTGATGATAATGATGTTGACTAAACATTGGACTGATTGTCCGGACTCTTCTTGTGATTAAATTCTGAATTAATTTCAGGTTTATTACAGCAGTGAATGAAACCAGAATCGCTCCCTACTTGGTACAGCAGGGCTGTGATGAGGTAGAGTAACCCCCAACCAAGTTCTAAGTTCGTTTTCCTTTTCCCTGATGCTAGTTTGCACCAGGAGTTTGAGAAAATGCATGGATAGGACCTGGAACCTGCCACAAGGTTTTTTACTATTTACTGCCATGTGCTGCCGGTTAAACACTAGATAATTTTAAAGTCCTCCCAAGAATGCCAGATTCCTTTCTTTGTCTCACTTGCAGCAGGACACTAGTCTTATTTTGCTACTTTCCCCTCATTGTCCCCTGATTCACAAGGATAAATTTAACAGGGGAGCTGGCAGGGACTGATTTGTACAAGTCAAAGGCATGTTTAAAGTTAATGTATTTCCCTAGCCAGATTGGGGACTAATGTAGCAATAAATTGAATGAAGATGACACAGATGGTTTACATAATGAGAAACCAGCTAATGTGGAACTAGAGAACCTTTTGTTTTTCTAGAGGCGAAGGACAGGAGCTAAGCGGTGTTCAACGTTTGTTTACAAAGCATCCACAGTAGCACAAGAATCCAAGAGATGGGGAAGGGTGCCTTTGTCATCAAGCTATCCCAAATTCAGTCTCTTCCTCTTACAGTCTCACTGCTGTTTCTGGGTTTGGGGCCAGCATGCCATGTTCCAGCTGACATTCCTGGGCACCTATGGAAGTTGGTGCTTCAGGTCCCTGGTTCCTGTTATGTCAGGGTGGAGACTAAGAGTTTTCAATTTCAGTCTTCTTACTTACCGACTCTGATAAGCTGTTCACGCACTAGGTCTCACTTTTACTCCTTTGGGACTGAGTAACGCAATACTTTGGCCACCTCATGCGATGAGTTGACTCACTGGAAAAGACTCTGATGCTGGGAAAGGTTGGGGGTGGGAGGAGAAGGGGACGACAGAGAATGAGATGGCTGGATGGCATCACCGACTCTGTGGACATGAGTTTGAGTGAACTCTGGGAGTTGGTGATGGACAGGGAGGTCTGGTGTGCTGTGATTCATGGGGTCGCGGAGAGTCGAACATGTCTGAGCGACTGAACTGAACTGAACTGAACCCCATTGGAGTTGTCAGGATGAAATAAAGTCATAGTGTAATGAGGAAGGGTTTTTGTGCCCACGGCACGGAAAGCCAAACTCTGACAGCAGGTATTTGCAGCAAAGTAAGGGTTTATTTGCAGGCGCCAAGCAAGGGTGTGGGAGACAAGTCTCAGATCTGCTCCAACTTGGTCTTTGAGTGAGAGGTTTTTAAAAAAGGAAGAACAGAGAAGCTGGGGCTGATCATCATCTTGTGATATTTTTGTGATGTTTCTTAATTGTAGTTTGGGGAGTCAGGATGTCTCTGGTTTAGGATTATCAAGCCAGGTGGTCCGTGGCTTAGGGGTCTGTTTAACTCATCTTGCCCTCGAAAGACAATCTGTTTGTATGTTAATAATGTTATCTGTAAAAGCAATTTTATTACTTTCATAATGTTATCAACAATAGCAGTTTTGGTCATCTAACTCTGACTGATGCGGGTTCATTTAGCACGGGTTTGGGGACAAGAAAGGGAATAAAGTTTCGGATAGAGACATAAATCAGAAACTCAGTAAGGGAACTTCATTTTAAAGGACTTGGTTTCAGTAGCTGGAGAATGTGTAAGAGTGCGCAATTCATGGTATATTCTCAGTAAATGGTAGCTTTTTTTACTGTTACTATTCAAGAATTTTAATCGACTCCACTCCTTCTGAATTGATGAAGATTCTGCATTTTTTCCTTCCTTTTTTACATTTTCCATTTTTCCCTGTTTCACTTCATCTCTTCTTTAAGACTTAATTTTTCTAGGCTTCCTAGAGAAATAGGATATGTTGCAGGGTTGGGTTTTATTTATTTTTTTGTTATTGTTGAATGTAATAATAAATAAATAATAAATAAATGATGATAATGTTGCAGGGGATGGGCTAAAATTTCACTTCAAGAGACTTAGGGCAGCAGTTACACAGATCTACCGACCTTTCCCTTTCTACAGATTTCCCCTTTCTGGACCTCGCAGTGCCGCCTGTAAAATGAAAGGCTGAGCTAGGTAATGCATGAACAGAGAAAAGCATCACCCAGAACTAGAGGGATAAGTCACAACCCCTGCAGTTGCCCAACAGCAATGCCCCGTAAGAGGAATTCAGGATGAAAAGCAGGATGAGGCAGTCTGTGCTTTGGATGTATGGGCCTCTAGATAGTTAGATGCATATTTAAGGAAGAATTTCAATGACCTTTGATTTTTGCGTCTTCCCATACATAGAAGAGAGGGAATGCCAAAGAATGCTCAAACTACTGCACAGTTTCACTCATCTCACACGCTAGTAAAGTCATGCTCAAAATTCTCCAAGTCAGGCTTCAGCAATATGTGAACCATGAACTTCCAAATGTTCAAGCAGGTTTTAGAAAAGGCAGAGGAACCAGAGATCAAATTCCCAACATCCGCTGGATCATGGAGAAAGCAAGAGACTTCCAGAAAAACATCTATTTCTGCTTCATTGACTATGCCAAAGCCTTTGACTGTGTGGATCAAAATAAACTGTGGAAAATTCTGAAAGAGATGGGAATACCAGACCACCTGACCTGCCTCTTGAGAAATCTGTATGCATGTCAGGAAGCAACAGTTAGAACTGGTCATGGAACAACAGACTGGTTCCAAATAGGAAAAGGAGTACGACAAGGTTGTATATTGTCACCCTGCTTACTTAACTTCTATGCAGAGTACATCATGAGGAACGCTGGGCTGGAAGAAGCACAAGCTGGAATCAAGATTGCCGGGAGAAATGTCAACCACCTCAGATATGCAGATAACACCACCCTTATGGCAGAAAGTGAAGAGGAACTCAAAGGCCTCTTGATGAAAGTGAAAGAGGAGAGTGAAAAGGTTGGCTTGAAGCTCAACATTCAGAAAATGAAGATCATGGCATCTGGTCCCATCACTTCATGGGAAATAGATGGGGAAACAGTGGAAACAGTGACAGACTTTATTTTTGGGGGCTCCAAAATCACTGCAGATGCTGATTGTAGCCCGGAAATTAAAAGACGCTTACTCCATGGAAGGAAAGTTATGACCAACCTAGATAGCATATTAAAAAGCAGAGACATTACTTTGCCAACCAAGGTCCGTCTAGTTAAGGCTATGGTTTTTCCCGTGGTCATGTATGGATGTGAGAGTTAGACTGTGAAGAAAGCTGATCGCCAAAGAATTGATGCTTTTGAACTGTGGTGCTGGAGAAGACTCTTGAGAGTCCCTTGTACTGCAGGGAGATCCAACCAGTCCATTCTAAAGGAGATCAATCCTGGGTGTTCATTGGAAGGACTTATGCGAAAGCTGAAACTCCAATACTTTGGTCACCTCATGCAACGAGTTGACTCACTGGAAAAGACTCTGATGCTAGGAGGGATTGGGGGTGGGAGGAGATGGGGATGACAGAGAATGAGATGGCTGGATGGCATCACCGACTCGATGGACATGAGTTTGTGTGAACTCCGGGAGTTGGTGATGGACAGGGAGGCCTGGCATGCTGTGATTCATGGGGTCTCAAAGAGTCGGACACGACTGAGCAACTGAACTGAACTGATACATTGAAGAGCACTAAAATTATTAGGTTGGGATATTTGTTCTTTGTGACTAGTAGTAATCTTTTACCAAGATGTAATCTTGACTACATGTATTTAGTAGCCAAAAAAAGTCATCCATATATTGGCCCTTCCCCTGCATCTTGAGAGCAATTCCTCAGCATTAACTGAGTGGCTGTTTCTCAGCCTATAGTGCTCGGAAGTCCCTGAACAAAACTTAAATACACAACTCTTGTGTTGTGTGTTTTTCTTTAAGTTAACACTTTTAAGAGGGCTTCAAATGTGTCGATATTTTTCCCTCAGTAGGAATGGGTCAGATGTAGTGATAAATTGTACTGAGTCAGCTCTGACTCTTTTCATAAGAAACTACTTTAGGAAAATCCAGGGATCTAAAGTGGAGAAGGCAATGGCAACTCACTCCACTACTCTTGCCTGGAAAATCCCATGGACGGAAGAGCCTGGTAGGCTGCAGTCCATGGGGTCGTGAAGATTCGGATACGACTGAGCAACTTCACTTTAACGCATTGGAGAAAGACATGCCAAACCAATACAGTGTTCTTGCCTGGAGATTCCCAGGGACAGGGGAGCCTGGTGGGCTGCCATCTATAGGGTTGCACAGAGTCAGACACGACTGAAGCGACTTAGCAGCAGCAGCAGGGATCCAAAGAAGCTTGTCAAGGGCAGGCCCCTTCCTGAACAGTTTTCAGGTGAGGCTGGGTTTGACCTGCAGGGGAAAAGGTTTAATCAGTTACCAGCAGTGAGCCGGTTGTAGTGAAGCCCTCTGGGCACGAGGGGGCAGTCAGCTCCTCAGAGGGCTGCTGAATCGGGGTCTGAAGAGCATGTGCCTCTTCAGTTCAGTTCAGTCGCTCAGTCGTGTCCGACTCTTTGCGACCCCATGAATCACAGCACGCCAGGCCTCTCTGTCCATCACCAACTCCCGGAGTTCACTCAACCTCATGTCCATCGAGTCTGTGATGCCATCCAGCCATCTCATCCTCTATCGTCCCCATCTCCTCCCCCCCCCAATCTTTCCCAAAATCAGAGTCTTTTCCAGTGAGTCAACTCGTCGCATGAGGTGGCCAAAGCATTGAAGTTTCAGCTTTAGCATCAGTCCTTCCAATGAACACCCAGGATTGATCTCCTTTAGAATGGACTGGTTGGATCTCCTTGCAGTCCAAGGGATTCTCAAGACTCTTCTCCACACCACAGTCCAAAAGCATCCATTCTTTGGCAATCAGCCTTCTTCACAGTCCAACTCTCACATCCATACATGACCATTGGAAAAACCATAGCCTTGACTAGATAGACCTTTGTTGGCAAAGTAATGTCTCAGCTTTTTAATATACTATCTAGTTTGGCCATAACTTTCCTTCCAAGGAGTAAGCGTCTTTTAATTTCATGGCTGCAATCAGCATCTGCAGTGATTTTGGAGCCCCCAAAATAAAGTCTGACACTGTTTCCACTGTTTCCCCATCTATTTCCCATGAAGTGATGGGACCAGATGCCATGATCTTCATTTTCTGAATGTTGAGCTTCAAGCCAACCTTTTCACTCTCCTCTTTCACTTTCATCAAGAGGCCTTTGAGTTCCTCTTCACTTTCTGCCATAAGGGTGGTGTCATCTGCATATCTGAGGTTATTGATATTTCTCCCGGCAATCTTGATTCCAGCTTGTGCTTCTTCCAGCCCAGCGTTCCTCATGATGTACTCTGCATATAAGTTAAATAAGCAGGGTGACAATATACAGCCTTGATGTACTCCTTTTCCTATTTGGAACCAGTCTGTTGTTCCATGACCAGTTCTAACTGTTGCTTCCTGACATGCATACAGATTTCTCAAGAGGCAGGTCAGGTGGTCTGGTATTCCCATCTCTTTCAGAATTTTCCACAGTTTATTGTGATCCACACAGTCAAAGGCTTTGGCATAGTCAATGAAGCAGAAATAGATGTTTTTCTGGAAGTCTCTTCCTTTCTCCATAATCCAGAGGATGTTGGCCATTTGATCTCTGGTGCCTCTGCCTTTTCTAAAACCTGCTTGAACATTTGGAAGTTCATGGTTCCCATATTGCTGAAGCCTGGCTTGGAGAATTTTGAGCATGACTTTACTAGCGTGTGAGATGAGTGCAATTGTGCAGTAGTTGGGGCATTCTTTGGCATTGCCTTTCTTTGGGATTGGAATGATGACTGACCTTTTCCAGTCCTATGGCCACTGCTGAGTTTTCCAAATTTGCTGGCATATACAGTGCAGCACTTTCACAGCATCATCTTTCAGGATTTGAAATAGCTCAACTGAAATTCCATCACCTCCACTAGCTTTGTTCATGGTGATGCTCTCTAAGGCCCACTTGACTTCACATTCCAAGATGTCTGGCTCCAGGTGAGTGATCATGCCATCGTGGTTATCTTGGTCATGAAGATCTTTTTTGTATAGCTCTTCTGTGTATTCTTGTCACCTCTTCTTAATATCTTCTGCTTCTGTTAGGTCCATACCATTTCTGTCCTTTATCAAGCCCATCTTTGCATGAAATGTTCCCTTGATATCTCTAATTTTCTTGAAAAGATCTCTTGTTTTTCCTATTCTGTTGTTTTCCTCTATTTCTTTGCATTGATCGCTGAGGGAGGCTCTCTTATCTCTCCTTGGTATTCTTTGGAACTCTGCATTCAGATGCTTATATCTTTCCTTTTCTCCTTTGCTTTTCTCTTGTCTTCTTTTCACAGCTATTTGTAAGGCCTCCTCAGACAGCCATTTCGCTCTTTTGCATTTCTTTTCCATGGGGATGGTCTTGGTCCCTGTCTCCTGTACAATGTCACGAACCTCCGTCTATAGTTCATCAGGCACTCTATCTATCAGATCTAGTCCCTTAAATCTATTTCTCACTTCCACTGTATAATCATAAGGGATTTGATTTACGTCATATCTGAATGGTCTAGTGGTTTTCCCTACTTTCTTCAATTTCAGTCTGAATTTGGCAATAAGGAGTTCATGATCTGAGCCACAGTCAGCTCCTGGTCTTGTTTTTGCTAACTGTATAGAGCTTCTCCATCTTTGGCTGCAAAGAATATAATCAATCTGATTTCGGTGTTGACCATCTGATGATGTCCATGTGTAGAGTCTTCTCTTGTGTTGTTGGAAGAGGGTGTTTGCTGTGACCAGTGCATTCTCTTGGGAAAACTCTATTTGCCTTTGCCCTGCTTCATTTAATGTCCAAGGCCAAATTTGCCTGTTACTCCAGGTGTTTCTTAACTTCCTACTTTTGCATTCCAGTCCCCTATAATGAAAAGGACATCTTTTCTGGGTTTTAGTTCTGAAAGGTCTTGTAGGTCTTCATAGAACCATTTGACTTCGGCTTCTTCAGCATTACTGCTTGGGGCATAGGCTTGGATTACTGTAATATTGAATGGTTTGCTTTGGAAACGAACAGAAATCATTCTGTCGTTTTTAAGATTGCATCCAAGTACTGCATTTCGGACTCTTTTGTTGACCATGATGGCTACTCCATTTCTTCTAAGGGAATCCTGTCCACAGTAGTAGATATAATGGTCATCTGAGTTAAATTCACCCATTCAAGTCCATTTTAGTTCGCTGATTCCTCGAATGTCTACGTTCACTCTTGCCATCTCCTGTTTGACCACTTCCAATTTGCCTTGATTCATGGACCTAACATTCCAGGTTCCTATGCAATATTATCTTTACAGCACCGGACCTTCCTTCTATCACCAGTCACATCCACAACTGGGTATTGGTTTTGCTTTGGCTCCATCCCTTCATTCCTTCTAGAGTTATTTCTCCACTGATCTCCAGTAGCATACTGGGCACCTACCAACCTGGGGAATTCCTCATTCAGTATCCTATCATTTTGCCTTTTGATACTGTTCATGGGGTTCTCAAGGCAAGTATACTGAAGTGGTTTGCCATTCCCTTCTCCAGGGGACCACATTGTCAGACCTCTCCACCATGACCCATCCGTCTTGGGTGGACCCACATTGCATGGCTTAGTTTCATTGAGTTATACAGGGCTGTGGTCCGTGTGATCAGATCAACTAGTTTTCTGTGATTATGATTTCAGTGTTTCTGCCCTCTAATGAGAGACGCCGGCCCCGGCGGCGCAGACGCGACGCGAGAGACGCCGGCCCCGGCGGCGCAGAGGCGACGCGAGAGACGCCGGCCCCGGCGCAACGAACCACGCAAAGAGGTGCGGCCGTGAGGAGCTACCCCACGCCTGAGGCCAGGGCCGGCGGCCGAGAGGAGCTACCCCACGTCCAACAGGCGGTGGCTGCGCGGGCGCAGGAGGGCCGAGAGGAGCTACTCCGCGTTCAAGGTCAGGAGGGGCGGCCTCGAGGAGATACCCCTCGTCCAAGGTACGGTACAGCGGCTGCACTTTGCTGGAGCGGCTGTGAAGAGATTTTCCACGACCAAGGTAAGAGAAACCCAAATAAGACGGTAGGTATTGCTAGGGGGCACCAGAGGGCGGACAGACTGAAATCATAATCACAGGAAACTAGCCAATCTGATCACATGGACCACAGCCGAATGTGGTCCACTGGAGAAGGGAATGGCAAACCACTTCAGTATACTTGCCTTGAGAACCCCATGAACAATAACAAAGGGCAAAATGATAGGATACTGAATGAGGAATTCCCCAGGTCAGTAGGTGCCCAGTATGCTACTGGAGCTCAGTGGAGAAATAACTATAGAAGGAATAAAGGGATGGAGCAAAAGCAAAACCAGTACCCAGTTGTGGATGTGACCAGTGATAGAAGCAAGGTCCGGTACTGTAAAGAGCAGTATTGCATAGGAACCTGGAATGTTAGGTCCATGAGTCAAGGCAAATTGGAAGTGGTCAAACAGGAGATGGCAAGAGTGAACGTTGACATTCTAGGAATCAGTGAATTAAAATGGACTGGAATGGGTGAATTTAACTCAGACGACCATTATATCTACTACTGTGGGCAGGAATTCCTTAGAAGAAATGGAGTAGCCATCATGGTCAACAAAAGAGTCCGAAATGCAGTACTTGGATGCAATCTTAAAAATGACAGGATGATTTCTGTTCGTTTCCAAGGCAAACCATTCAATATTACTGTAATCCAGGCCTATGCCCCAACGAGTAGTGCTGAAGAAGCCGAAGTTAATCGGTTCTATGAAGACCTACAAGACCTTTTAGAACTAACACCCAAAAAAGATGTCGTTTTCATTATAGGGGACTGGAATGCAAAAGTAGGAAGTCAAGAAACACCTGGAGTAACAGGCAAATTTGGCCTTGGAGCACGGAATGAAGCAGGGCAAAGGCTAATAGAGTTTTGTCAAGAGAACGCACTGGTCATAGCAAACACCCTCTTCCAACAACACAAGAGAAGACTCTACACATGGACATCACCAGATGGTCAACACCGAAATCAGATTGATTATATTCTTTGCAGCCAAAGATGGAGAAGCTGTATACAGTTAGCGAAAACAAGACCAGGAGCTGACTGTGGCTCAGATCACGAACTCCTTATTGCGAAGTTCAGACTTAAATTGAAGAAAGTAGGGAAAACCACTAGACCATTCAGATATGACCTCAATCAAATCCCTTATGATTATACAGTGGAAGTGAGAAATAGATTTAAGGGACTAGATCTGATTGATAGAGTGCCTGATGAACTCTGGACGGAGGTTCGTGACATTGTACAGGAGACAGGGACCAAGACCATCCCCATGGAAAAGAAATGCAAAAGAGCGAAATGGCTGTCTGAGGAGGCCTTACAAATAGCTGTGAAAAGAAGAGAGGCGAAAAGCAAAGGAGAAAAGGAAAGATACAAGCATCTAAATGCAGAGTTCCAAAGAATAGCAAGGAGAGATAAGAAAGCCTTCCTCAGTGATCAATGCAAAGAAATAGAGGAAAACAACAGAATAGGAAAAACAAGAGACCTCTTCAAGAAAATTAGAGATTCCAAGGGAACATTTCATGCAAAGATGGGCTCGATAAAGGACAGAAATGGTATGGACCTAACAGAAGCAGAAGATATTAAGAAGAGGTGGCAGGAATACACAGAAGAACTGTACAAAAAAGATCTTCACGACCAAGATAGTCACGATAACGTGATCACTGACCTAGAGCCAGACATCTTGGAATGTGAAGTCAAGTGGGCCTTAGAAAGCATCACTATGAACAAAGCTAGTGGAGGTGATGGAATTCCAGTTGAGCTATTTCAAGTCTTGAAAGATGATGCTGTGAAAGTGCTGCACTCAATATGCCAGCAGATTTGGAAAACTCAGCAGTGGCCACAGGACTGGAAGAGGTCAGTCTTCATTCCAATCCCAAAGAAAGGCAATGCCAAAGAATGCTCAAACTACCGCACAATTGCACTCATCTCACACGCTAGTAAAGTCATGCTCAAAATTCTCCAAGCCAGGCTTCAGCAGTATATAAACCGTGAACTCCCAGATGTTCAAGCAGGTTTTAGAAAAGGCAGAGGCACCAGAGATCAAATTGCCAACATCCGCTGGATCATGGAGAAAGCAAGAGAGTTTCAGAAAAACATCTATTTCTGCTTTATTGACTATGCCAAAGCCTTTGACTGTGTCGATCACAATAAACTGTGGAACATTCTGAAAGAGATGGGAATCCCAGACCACCTGACCTGCCTCTTGAGAAACCTGTATGCAGGTCAGGAAGCAACTGTTAGAACTGGACATGGAACAACAGACTGGTTCCAAATAGGAAAAGGTGTACGTCAAGGTTGTATATTGTCACCTTGCTTATTTAACTTATATGCAGAGTACATCATGAGGAACGCTGGGCTGGAAGAAGCACAAGCTGGAATCAAGATTGCCGGGAGAAATATCAATCACCTCAGATATGCAGATGACACTACCCTTATGGCAGAAAGTGAAGAGGAACTCAAAAGCCTCTTGATGAAAGTGAAAGAGGAGAGTGAAAAGGTTGGCTTGAAGCTCAACATTCAGAAAACAAAGATCATGGCATCTGGTCCCGTCACTTCATGGGAAATAGATGGAAAAACAGTGGAAACAGTGTCAGACTTCGTTTTTTTGGGCTCCAAAATCACTGCAGATGCTGATTGCAGCCATGAAATTAAAAGACGCTTGCTCCTTGGAAGGAAAGTTATGACCAACCTTGATAGTATATTAAAAAGCAGAGACATTACTTTGCCAACCAAGGTCCGTCTAGTCAAGGCAATGGTTTTTCCCGTGGTCATGTATGGATGTGAGAGTTGGACTGTGAAGAAGGCTGATCGCCGAAGAATCGATGCTTTTGAACTGTGGTGTTGGAGAAGACTCTTGAGAGTCCCTTATACTGCAAGGAGATCCAACCAGTCCATTCTAGAGGAGATCAATCCTGGATGTTCATTGGAGGGACTGATGCTAAAGCTGAAACTGCAATACTTTGGCCACCTCATGCGACGAGTTGACTCACTGGAAAAGACTCTGATGCTGGGAAAGGTTGGGGGCGGGAGGAGAAGGGGACGACGGAGAATGAGATGGCTGGATGGCATCACCGACTCGATGGACATGAGTTTGAGTGAACTCCGGGAGTTGGTGATGGACAGGGAGGCCTGGCGTGCTGTGATTCATGGGGTCGCGGAGAGTCGGACACGACTGAGCGACTGAACTGAACTGAACTGAACTGCCCTCTAATGCCCCCTCCCAATACCTACCATCTTGTTTGGGTTTCTCTTACCTTGGTCGTGGGTTCTCTCTTCACAGCTGCTCCAGCAAAGCGCAGCCACTCCACCTTACCTTGCACAAGGGGTATCTCCTCAAGGCCGCCCCTCCTGACCTTGGACGTGGGGTAGCTCCTGTCAGCTATGCTTCTGTGCGTGGTCAGTTGCACCTGCGCCGCCAGAGCCGGCGTCTCTCGCGTCTATGCCGCCGGAGCCAGTGTCTCTCGCCTGTGCGCCTCTTAGGGGTGGACAGATGGATGCACTGAGGCAGGAAAGGAGCCGAAAGCATGAACAAGGGCTTCTTCGGAGCTGACTGCAGGGAGGTCGTGGAACACTGCTGGTTAACGTGTCCCTTGAGGAAACTGCGGGGTCAAGCTTGAAGCTGACTAAGAGCTGAAGCCACAGGCTGTGTGACGAGGTAGCTGCATCCATGGCCCCTGCCCCTGCGTCAGACCACTGCTGACCCGTGCCTCTGCAGGAGATGCAAACAGAGGTCTGGCTCAGTCTCTGCAGGGCCTTTGGGTTCTGGTGCGCACAAGGTTTTGTTTGAACCTCTGAGCGTGTCTGGCTGGCATGGGGTTTGATTGTAAATGCGATTTCGCCCCTCCTGCCATCTTGCTGGGGCTTCTCCTTTGTCCTTGGATGTAGGGTATCATTTTTTGGTGGGATCCAACATTCTCCTGTCGATGGTTGTTCAGGAGCGAGTTGTAATTTTTCAGTTCTTGCAGGAGGAGATGAGCATACATCCTTCTACTCTGTCATCTTGTCAGAATCAGTAACTGGACATGGAACAACAGACTGGTTCCAGACTGGGAAAGGTGTACGTCAAGGCCGTATATTGTCACCCTGCTTATTTTACTTATATGCAGAGTACATCATGCGAAATGCTGGGCTGGATAAAGTGCAAGCTGGAATCAAGATTGCCGGGAAAAATATCAATAACCTCAGATATGCAGATAACACCACCCTTATGTAAGAAAGCGAAGAGGAACTAAAGAGCCTCTTGATGAAAGTGAAAAAGGAGAGTGAAAAGTTGGCTTAAAACTCAGTATTCAAAAAACGAAGATCATGGCATCCTGTCCCATCACTCCATGGCAAATAGATGGAGAAATAATGGAAGCAGTGACAGGCTTTATTTTGGGGGGCTCCAAAATCACTGCAGATGGTGATTGCAGCCAGGAAATTAAAAGACGCTTACTCCTTGGAAGGAAAGCTGTGGCCAACATAGATAGCATATTAAAAAGCAGAGACATTACTTTGCTGACAAAGGTCCATCTAGTCAAAGCTATGGTTTTTCCAGTGGTCATGTATGGATGTGAGAGTTGGACCATAAAGAAAGCTGAGTGCCAAGTATGGTGTTGGAGAAGATTCTTGAGAGTCCCTTGTACTGCAAGGAGATCAAATCAGTCAATCCTAAAGAAATTAGTCCTGAAGATTCATTGGAAGGACTGATGCTAAAGCTGAAGCTCCAATACTTTGGCCAACTGATGCGAAGAACTGACTCCTTGGAGAAGACCCTGATGCTGGGAAAGATTGAAGGCAGGAGGAAAAGGGGATGACAGAGGATGAGATGGCATCACCGACTTGATGGACATGAGTTTGAGCAAGCTCCGGGAGTTGGTGATGGACAGGGAAGCCTGGCGTGCTGTAGTCCATGGGGTTGCAGAGAATTGGACATGACTAAGTGATTTAATTCAGTTGAAGAGCTGAAGCATCTCTGAGGTGAGAAGCAGCATAGTGAGAAGGAAAGGGATTGTCTTAGTGAAACAGGGAAGGTCTGTCCTGCCTTGGCTTCTTAACTAAACCAATGGGAAGCTGTTTTATTGTTTCGGCCTTGGCTTCTTGATTTGTAAGTTGGGAACACCGGCCTTTCAGAGCTGTTGAGTGTGGGAGGCAACCTATACCTGGCGATGTGCTCACGAAGTGAAAGTGATTATTAATAACTCCTTCATTTTTCCAGGTAAGAAAATCAATACTAAAGGAAGCTATCAGTTTGTGAGCTACATCAGTGTGTTTCCAACTGGAAAATGCACAGAAATTGCCCGGAGAGCTGGTTAAAACTGAAGAATCTGGCTTAGAATGCCTGGGTGAGGCCTAAGATTGCAACTCTTAACAATGCTTCCAGGTCAGGCCCACACTGCCTATCCCCGGGCCAAATTCTGGATGGCAACAACCTACAGAACACAACCTGCCAGTGTTGTGGTGAGCTTTAAGTGTCATGTGGATAAAAGCCATTAGCAAATAATCGTCTTAGGTAGGCCTCCAGTGAATTTGTTTGAGGAGCTGTGTGCCTTTAAGTCTGAGCAGAACTGGGAGGAAGGTGCTGCAAAGTAGAAGGAAATTGGTGGAGACCCTCCCAGGCAGGGTCCTGAGGTGGTTTCTACTTTGAGTTATCTGGGGGGGAGAGTTACTTAATGGGTCTGTCTATAGTAGCTCCAGTTGGTAGGATATAAGCCAGGTTGGACAGTCAGTGCTATTGGAGAAGGTTTCCTGAAGATGGTGCCTGAGAGGCCAAGGGAGAGGAAGGAAAGGACGGCCCTCCTTTTTGGACCTCCACATCTGCAAGTTTATGACCCAGCGAAGTGAGGACTGTTCTCTGTGGGCCCAGCAAGCACAAATTTTCGAGTTTTATGAGGACATTCCAGCACTTACAGTGATTTTAAAAATTTAGTGTGTGTGCTTTGCTCAGCGAACTGTGTTCTTTTAGAAATGGAACTAGATACCAGCCCAGGCTTCTCAGACATGTGCTTGACTGGCACTATTTAGGCCCTTCTTGCAGCGGGCTGCTGCAGTTTGCTTGGGGCAGATACTCATTTGCTGTCTGGCCTTTACTCATTTCATACCGCCTTCACCCTCCACAGGTGCGTCAGAGCACTAGGAAGCTCCTTTTGAGGGTCAGTTTATGGAATTAGTTCCCGTCATCTTTTATCCCAGTGTCTTAATGGAAGTCTCAATGTGCTGTTCTGGCTTTCTGTTAAGAGTCACAGCAGGATTAAGGAAAGAGTCTGAATGTTCTTCACCTAATAAGATCAGGTACCAAGGACATCTGACATCAATAGGAGAGACTCATTGCTTTTCAAGGCAATTGATGAGCTTTTAGGCAAAGGCACTGATTATACAAAAATAGATTAATCCCTGACCCAAATGCAAGGCAAAGTTATAAAGTCAGTGAAACCCAGGTTCTGTGTTTTGTGCTCCTATTTGCAGTAAAGCCAACCTTAAGAATTGAATTCTTTTTATTTTTCCTAATATCCTAGCTCCATGTTTCTCAGAGAGTAGCCTGAGGAACCCTTACGTCAGAATCACCTGGGTAGTATTTATAAACACTGGGTTTCACCTGGCACCACCCCCAAGCCATCTGAAGTTGTAGCAGTAGAGTCCTCGAGAGACCTGTGTTTTCAGCCCCTAAGGTTTGAGAACCACTGACATATTCTTTTCTTTTTTAAATTTTTATTGGAGTACAGTTGATTTACAAGAACCACTGACTTCTTTAAGGGCAGTAGCTGGGTTGGTTAAGAGGAGACTATGAATGGACTTTTAGCTGTAGTTTATCTCTTTATCTACATAAAATTTTATTTTCGGAAAATGTTTCCATGAGTAAAAGAAGAATTAGAAAAACCTCTGGTTGTAGTATATAGAGAATGAGTTTTCTTAGGTTCAGATACTGACTGCCAGTTTTTTGCCATCTTAGACTGGAGATTGGCAAATGACTGCTGATTACCAAAGGCTAGTCAACCTATTTTAGTCAATAAAGTTTTGTTGAAACACAGCCTTGCCCATTTATTAACTGTTGTCTAGTAAAGTCATGCTCAAAATTCTCCAAGCCAGGCTTCAGCAATATGTGAACCGTGAACTTCCAGATGTTCAAGCAGGTTTTAGAAAAGGCAGAGGCACCAGAGATCAAATTCCCAACATCCGCTGGATCATGGAGAAAGCAAGAGAGTTCCAGAAAAACATCTATTTCTGCTTCATTGACTATGCCAAAGCCTTTGACTGTGTGGATCACAATAAACTGTGGAAAATTCTGAAAGAGATGGAATCCCAGACCACCTGACCTGCCTCTTGAGAAACCTGTATGCAGGTCAGGAAGCAACAGTTAGAATTGGTCATGAAACAACAGACTGGTTCCAAATAGGAATAGGAGTCCGTCAAGGTTGTATATTGTCACCCTGCTTATTTAACTTATATGCAGAGTACATCATGAGGAATGCTGGGCTGGAAGAAGCACAAACTGGAATCAAGATTGCTGGGAGAAATATCAATCACCTCAGATATGCAGATGACACCACCCTTATGGCAGAAAGTGAAGAGGAACTCAAAAGCCTCTTGATGAAAGAGGAGAGTGAAAAGGTTGGCTTGAAGCTCAACATTCAGAAAACAAAGATCATGGCATCTGGTCCCATCACTTCATGGAAAATAGATGGGGAAACAGTGTCAGACTTTATTTTGGGGGGCTCCAAAATCACTGCGGATGCTGATTGCAGCCATGAAATTAAAAGACGCTTACTCCTTGGAAGGAAAGTGATGACCAATCTAGATAGTATATTAAAAAGCAGAGACATTACTTTGCCAACCAAGGTCCGTCTAGTCAAGGCTATGGTTTTTCCAGTGGTCATGTATGGATGTGAGAGTTGGACTATAAAGAAAGCTGAGTGCTTACTTTCAAAAGCTTTGATGCTTTTGAACTGTGGTGCTGGAGAAGACTCTTGAGAGTCCCTTGGACTGTAAGGAGATCCAACCAGTCCATTCTAAAGGAGATCAATCCTGGGTGTTTATTGGAAGGACTGATGCTGAAGCTGAAACTCCAATACTTTGGCCACCTCATGCGACGAGTTGACTTACTGGAAAAGACTCTGATGCTGGGAGAGATTGGGGGCGGGAGGAGAAGGGGACGACGGAGAATGAGATGGCTGGACGGCATCACTGACTCGATGGACATGAGTTTGAGTGAACTCTGGGAGTTGGTGATGGACAGGGAGGCCTGGCGTGCAGTGATTCGTGGGGTTGCAAAGAGTTGGACACGACTGAGTGACTGAATTGAACTTAACTGAACTATTTTCAGCTATAATGACTGAGTTGAGTAGTTATGACAGAGATTATAAGGCCTGCCAAGTCTAAAATGTTTGCTCACTGGCCCTTTAACCAAAAGTTTAGCAACCCTTGGCTTAGGTGAATTAAAGCCCCTCTCTCTCAGCCTCAGTTTTTCTCATCAATAATATGAGATTAATAGCACCTATCTTGTATGATGTTGAAATAATTAAATGAGATAATCAATGTAAAATTTCTAGTCTGGCTTCTAATAATAATATTGGCTAAAATTTATTGATGGCTATGTGGTAGGCACAGATTTAAACACTTTACATGGCTCTTCTCATTTATTCTTTATTATAATTCTGTGAAGTCTAATTATTATTTCCATTTTTCTGAGAAAAGTGGAGACCAGGAGCCTGAGTTGTCTGTCCAAGGTGACACAGATTACAGGTGGCTGAGTCAGGATTCGATCCCAGAGCCTGTGTTCTTCATCACTGTGCTGAATTTCTTCCAATAAAGTTAGTTTTCTACCTTTCCTTCCCTCTTCTGAAGTTGGTCCTGCTTGTACCTCTCCTTGCAAATCTTAATCCCAAGAGGATTCTGAAATGGGAAAAAGACTGCAGAGTTTACTCCATAAAACTCATCGTTTTAAAGTTGAGGAAACTAAGGCCTTGTGTCCAAAGCCCCATAGTCAGATATGTACAAAGCCAAGACTGGTACCCAGGGGAGCCCTTGCTCACCAGTCAGCTGACAGCACTGAACCATGGGCTAGCTCTCCTCTGTGTTGGAAAGCATGGATTGTTCTCTGGAGAGCTGAGTAAGAAGTAAACACTTAAGTGCTTACTGTCCTAAAGGTTCATAACACTGTCAGATTCGTATCACTATGTAAGTATTGGACAGCCTTAACTTTAAATGCTTGTTAAACCCAGACCACCTGCTGAGGTGACCACATTGTGTTTTTCACGTCTCTGTTTCTCCCCGCTCCCAGGAATTCAGAATTTATAGCAGTATGTACCAGTCTAGCCTTGCTGGTTATTAAAACATTGAGATATTTCTGTATCCTTTGGAAATCATGACTTTCCTGAGTCTGCCTAGTGCCCTTCAACTGACCTATCTTTACTTTCTCTCTACTCAGCTTTCCACAATCTAGCAATTAAAGAGTTAAGTCCTGACAGACCAATGGGTTTAGAGGACCTTGCTCTAGGCCTCTTGGGTTGTGCAGTGCAGGTATGGAGCTCATTGCTAAATTCAGTCCTTGGACTGTTACCCGAGCCTGGCGTTGGCTTCTTTGGGTCAATAGGATGAGCTCAGTCAATGATATACTCTCTTTCCAGGACAGTGGGATCTTTAAGTGGGAGTTGGAATTAGCAGGAGGATTGTGAAGACGGTTGTGTCTAGGGTGGGCTCCAGGCAAGGCTGGGATGTGAGGGAGCTGAGGAGGGTGGAGGGAAACCCAGAGAGAGACCGACAGCATGAGACAGAGCAGATGGCCAGGAGAGGGACAGAAGGAGCAGTCGGTCCCAAGACCCACTTCAGTCGTTGAATACGTTCTAGATCCTAAGGCTCCCTACATGTGCCCAAACCAAACCCCCTTTTCCTGAACGAATCTGTTCTTGAAATACAAGAGCCAGACAAATAAGAGTTTCAAGCCAATAGTCATTCATTCCATTGAAATTAAACCACAGCAAGAGACTCATTTAAATCCTAAGAGCTATTGCAAGCAGCACCACACTGCGGATAGCATCTGCATGACTGGCTCAGCCTCTGAGAAGATAAAGCCTCACTGTGATGAGGTTAGATGAGGTTAGCAGCTGAAACCTAGCGGCCTGAAGAATGCTCCCCTCTTTCAAGTTGGCCTTGATTCAGGGCTGCTGCCCGTGAGTGTGAATGATCACTTTTAATCACCAAATGGACATTGAAATGGTAATGAGAATATTATGGTTTTCCAAATGAAAAGCCTCAATCTAATGCATTTTCCTTTGAGAACACTAATTTGAAAATAAAATCATAGTTAATTTAAGCTGAGTTAATTACAAGGAACCATGGAAAGTAACCAGCAAATGCCATTCTTACCACTGCTTTCATATACCGGTGCTCAAGTACCTATAGAGTCTATAATATCTGACTTCCTGGGATACTGAGGATGGCTGGCGAGAGTTCTGTCATAGCTGAATGTTTTCAGATGATTTTAAAATGTATTGGAAGAACCACAGACTGATGGGGAATGAGAAGATTTTAAGTAGGAATATGGATCATAGGCAAGACAAAAGCTAGGCCAGGAACGGAGTAGCAAGGTGATGTGTCAGCAGGAGAGAAAAAAAATATCCTTTAACGGGATACGCAAAGCCCAGTATTCTTTTTCACATGCTCTGAGCATCAATCTCATGAACAGTCTGGGGTTCATTTGTTTATCTCTACTTGTTCATTCCTTCTGCTGAGAAGGCTGAAATCTCTGATGGGAGTTCTGTTGAGTCCTTCAAACCTACACCCTCATACTTTCCCAATTCCTGTTCTGCCTCTAAATTTTTATTACATTGTGTATGGCTTCCTGCCCCCGTGATATTTAAAATATATTACCTTGTTTTCCAACATTTGATGTACCTGTTTCTGCTTTTACTACATGCTCCCTTGAACTTTTGCACATTTTTTTTTTTTTGCCTTGTATGCCAGGAATATCTATGTCCTCCCTCCTACCCCATTTCTAATTAACTTTTGCTTATCTTCAAGGAACTGTTCAAAAGACACTTTTCTGGGGACCCTTCCTGGACTTCTCAAAGTAAGGTGCCCACATATCTTTTTGTTTTCTTTTGGTTGATATTTGTGTAATTATCTAGTAAATGTCTGTCTTCCACTGTAGACCGGCCAGGGCGATGTGAAGCATACAGATTCCGAGTCCCTGGAGATTCTGGTTCTGTGAGTCTGGGGTAGGTTGTGGGGGGCCTGGGAATTTCTGCATCAACAAGGATGCAGGTGATTCTTATCATCAAGAAAACTTGGCTGGTGCAGGTCCCCAGAGACTCACACTGTCTGGAGCAAGGCCTTGGCAGAATGTGAGAAGAGATATTTTCCAAGTCCAGTTTCTATTTTAGTTTCATGTTTTGTAGGAAGCCTTGCTCTGTTTTTTCCAATAATGTGTTGCTTTTATAATGCAGACTGATGAGCATATCTAACTGCTGGATGAGAAAGAGAGCAGCGACCTTTTCTCATTAAGGACCTGGATCACACCTGTTCTACCCAATATTCCTTCCTGTCCCTGCACATATGCTGGTAGGTATCGTCTCCATTTGTAGAGTCTGTCATGGCTGAGCTCTCCCCCAGTTCCCTCCATATTGTGCACTCAGGGAGCCCTGAGTAAGAAATTGGGGCTTTTGGTCAAAAGAACTTGGAGAGAGTTTATTGATGATAGAGTGTTTCCCAAGAAATGGCCACTAAGCAATAGGCTGGGCTGAATCTGATGTGAAGAGACAGCTTTCAGAGTGACTTTAAAAGCTTATGTAATCACTTTCCAATATCCTACCATTTCTACCTCCCTCTTAACACAGAAGGGTAAGTGAACACATTTGAGTGACCAGTGAAGGATAGAGAAGACAAGACTTGAAATCTTCAATATTTGCCTGAACAACTGAGTCTACCCTCCCCTTTAGAGTACTTATATTTTCTGCCCTTCTGCCTCTACTCATAAACACTGAACCCTGAAATGAGTTTCAGATTTTTGAGTAGCCAGTTGCAGTACTTTTCTTTGAGCTATCTATCTTATCCAGTTTTGGCTGCATCGTGCAGCAAGTGAGATCCTAGTTTCCCGACCAGGGAACCCATGCCCCTGCCGTGGAAGCTTAGACTCTTAACCACTGGACCTTATTGAAGTCCCCTTTGAGATATTTTGATTAAAATATGTATTTCCATTTTGAGCACATTACTGAGATTTCTCAGAATTTGTTTTTCAGAAAAAAATTCAGATTACAACCTAAACTTCAGATTAGTGACCTTAACCATATAGTCTGATAGTTGGAAATTTATGTGTGTGATGATTTTATAAGACATTTATCAGAAGGCAAATGTTCTCTCATGAATCACCACTATCTTTTATATCAAAACCTATCACAGATAAAGAACTCAATGTACGTGTTTCTTCCAAGCATCTTTAAAGCAGAGCAGGTTTGTCTTGAACATGGCATTTCTTTTCTGTCAGAGTTTGTGACTCTCATCTCTGCTGGGACATTAAGTGTCATTGAGGTTTCATTCCACTTGGGGTCAGTATTGTGCTCCTGATAGTCACTGTGTTCTTGTTATTGTTAACTTAAAAATGTTAATTTGGGCATTTCAGTGGAAATATCTGTATAGTAACAAAATTGGAAGATGCCAGGGCACTCAGAGCCCTGGCTGCTGCCACCCCTTTGATGGCCAGCTGCAAACTCACATTGTAACAAACGCAGTGACCAATTCATTATAACTCCTTTGTCTCAATATCTTATTCTAATATTAATACCTTCTGAACCTTTTGAATGCTTTAGAGACTCCACCAGCAGTGACAGCTTATCATCACACAATAGTGACAAAGGCTCAGCAACACCGGGGCTGAGAAGACAGTATTTTACCTCTAGCTGTTTCTCCTTGTTGCTCTTAGCAAAATCCTCTGGATTTTTCCTTAAAAGAGAGCTGTTACAGTTACTCATTTGAGGTAGAAATTAGACATAAAAAAAGTGGTTCTCATCCTGAGCTGCACGTTACGATCACCTGGAGAGCTGAAGTGAAAAGCTGATGCCTTACCGTAGGACAGAGATGGAAATCTCTCAGAGGAGAAAGGAGCTTGGGAATCAGCATTTTAAAAAGCTCTCCACAGAACTTCAGTGTGGAACCAGATTGAGAACCTCTGACCCAAAGGAAAATTTGGAGTGTTGGAGCTACCAGTAAATATAGAAAAATTGCAGAGTTTTAGTAGGTGAAAATTAAGCCCGAAATCAGAAAATCTGGTTTCTAGTTCCTTCTCTGAAAGGTAGAGAGAAGAGGGTGGACTGTTTAGGGACCCCAGGATTCAAGGAATGACATGACAATGAGTTCTCTGAGCTTTCTTTTTCCCTCTTCTGTATCCCAGACTTCTTTCCAGAGAAGCCCCAAAGCTAGGAACTTCATTGAGTACAAACAAAATCCCAGGAAAAGTCTGCTCTCTGTTGTCCAAAGACTGGAAAGTGTGCAGCCTGACAAGAACTTTTGACAATGGATGCCCTCCTCTAGGGAGACAGCAGGGAAGAAGCCATGTCACACCCTTCCACTGCAGAAAGTATCAAGAATTCTGGGCAGAGGACCTAGACTTGTGCCCTGGGCTGGACTGATGGGCGCGCACTCTCTTCCCTCATCCCCCAGTGGCGTTTGTGGAAGCCAGGTAGGGAGCCTGGATTCCTACCCCGTCCTGTAGTGATGAGGCAGCACTCTCTATACCCTCCACCCCTTGCATGGTTCTGTGGAGGCTATCTATGGAACTTGAATTTCCACCTACAGCTGGTGGTATTGAGTGAGGGAGTCTGGACTTTTACCTCCTTCCAGTGGTAAAGAGGACGAGAGTTAGTGCCTTCCTGCCACCATCAGCCCAGTTTCAGCGTAGGTCCGCTAAAGCAAAACATTTGAATAAGGTCTAGAGTCTTAAGACTTATATAATACTCAGAATGTCCAAAATACGGTTTAAAAAAAAAAATCACTCTTTGTGCCAAGAACCAGGAGAATCCTAATGTGAAAGAGAGAAGAAAATCAATAGATGTCAAGATGGAGGCGACACACATGGGGATTTTTGATAAGTATTTTAAAGCAGATCTCTTAAAATTGCTTCAGTTAGCATCTGTGAAACATGCCTGAAACAGAGGGAAGCAAACTGTTCAGATGACTTTTGTGCACCCTACTGTTTGAAGATCACCAGTTCAGAAAGTTTAGGTTTCTTTGAAGAGAAGAGGCAGGCAGCTGGCCAACCAGGTCTTTGTTTCTTAAACTCTGAACATTTATTTCTACGAGAGCCTAAGCCTGCTTAGTCCTAAATGTTTCTTGAATGCTTCTGACTTATTTCTCGTTAGTATCATGTAAACCTAAGTAGGCTGAATATCAGCAAATAGAATATTCAACCTCATTGATCTTTATGGCTAAAGATTTAAGGAACCAAGAATTACTATCCCTTTGTAGGCCCAGAATCCAGGGATGCCGTCTCTGGCTACTCCTACCTAACTTAAACTGCATCTCTTATTGAGGGTGGGACCACTGTTTCATTTCTCTTTCATATTGGCTGCAGCTCCCATACCCTGTCTGTGCTCTGCTTACTGCTTCACTCCAGGGTCAGTTTAGGGGAGTTTGGTGGGTGATTTGGTGGTAGCTGTTCCAGTGGCATTTGATAAAAAATAGGGGAAGAAGGAGAGGGGTTTGGGTGCCCCTCTTTCCCCTTCTACTTCTGCCATTGTTAGCAGGAGCCCTAACAGCAGTCCTCAGCAGCTTCCATGCTTCGCTTTTGTTGCAGTCTTCCACCCACGCCAGAGCCCCATTAGCTGCTCTTTGCAAAAGTCCCGAACTCCTACAATAAAAATGCCCATGAAAGCTTGCGGCTGGGTTTTCTTTTGAAATGTAGGTAAGTGTTATTAACCCACTCAAGCATAGGTCCCATTCATAAAAAACCTGTCATCTGGTGTCCTCCTCCGTTAGGATTCGGTAAGAAAAGGAAGAGAGGAGTAAGTTCCACTTTAGTTTTCCATCTTTGATGGTAATAAAATTGAGGAGAAGAAAGGAATAAGCCTGTCACAATGCCTCCTATCCTCTGTCTTTCCAGTTAGGACCAGAGCCACTGTTCTGTTGTCTTTTTAGAAATCCATAGTCCCTGTGACTAAAAAGGTTCCTTCCTGCCATTCTGAGGGAACATGGCAGGTCACTGAGAGGCACTGATGTTTGCTGATGTACCTGGACAAGTTGCTGCCTTGACACCTCATGTTCTCAATCTTCTGAATTTCCTGCCATCAGATTCATCTGGGGATGGGGTGAGGACATCAGTTCCTGTCAAATGTTTCTCAAATGGAAGTAGAATTGTTTTTAGTCTTGTCAAGCCCCATGGTGATTCCTAAGGCTCTGTTGTCCAAAATTTTCTGGATAATCAGCTCTTCTCTAAACAACTGGCTACTCTTCCAGAGAGGAAGCTGGGGGTCAGTTTAGTCCCATCCTGATAATGTTCCTCTATCAGGCTCTATTTGATAAGTACAGCTAGTTGATTGCTGATCTTGTTTATTCTTATAGTTGCTGTTTTTGGCAAAAGCCTAAATCTGCTTTTGAATCTGCTAACAGAAGCAGGCAGGATTTAGGAACGAAAAGAGGAAACAATGCAGTTGAGGTTCATGGGTCTGTTTTTTCCCCCAAGTCTATCTGCATATGCATATTTACGTATGCAGGGATGAATGACTAAGGTGATTCTTTCCCTTTCGTGATACAGGGCTTTGCTGAGCCTGTGGCAGCCATACCTTTGGATTCCCAATTCAGTGCCTTTCCTTTACACCATCAGGTGGATCTTCAGAAAATCGATAGATTAGAGGAAATTTGTGGTGGGATTAAGCTGTAGCTTCAAAAATGAGAGAGTAATGAACTAGGGACTGTCATGATCCAGACTTAATGGGAGATGAGATTATCACTGAGAGCATGAGGACAGTGTTGGTTAATGTGATCACACAGGAGATGAGGGCTTGGATAATGAGCCACGTGAATAAAACATAACTGTCACACAGTAATATACTGTTTCAGGAAAAAAATCTAAGACCCCTTTAGTAGAGAGTTTTGAGGAATGTTCTAGACAGGCAAACATGGATATTGAGGATATGTCTTACTCTGTCGGATGTAACATGAACCCCTAGAAAGGGAGGCTGAAATCTCTAGAGTCCCCTATCTTCCCATCCCATCCCCAGTAACCAATGGGAAAGTGCCGCCACAGTGTTGCACCTGTCCATTTTACCTTAGCCCAGGAAATTGTTTTTGGTCATGAAATGTGATATCAGCCAACAAATGGATTAGGGTTTACCCTGAGTAATTTTCCACGTGGGCATTATCTAGAAGTTGAGTTGTTTGCCTTGGCAAATACAAATTATAATTAAAAAGACAGCGTACTCAGGTTGAGTTTCTTGGCTAATATGAAAAGATGTGTTAAACCATACACTTGCATCCATGGCTATAAAACATGTAAGAAGTAAGATCCAGGAGCTAGGAACAAACAGGTGAATCCCATTGTCTGTTCCTCTGCTCTCCATCGAAACTGTGTGTTTCATGCTTATAAATTAATCGCTCTCATGGACATCCACCTCTACACAAAAAACCCATCCTTTTAATGCAATTTTTTCTTTACACTTCACCTTTGTGAAATCTGGTCTGTTTTCCTTTGGGAGGATAGAGTACAGATGACAGATGATCATTCTCCTCTGACTAAATAATGCTCTGTATACAACATTCTTAACAGAATAATGCTGAGATTCTACTTCAGACTAAATAATCCCTCTCTCTTCTTTGTCCTTATTTAACTATCTCTGTTACATTATTTGATTTCCTTTAAGATCGAGAAATCAGACTGAACATAGAAATGGAATAAGAGAAATGAATGCAAAAGAAAAATAACTTGTGTGAGTGTTTATTTCCAGGTACAGTGTTAGGAGCATCCTAACTTAATTCTAAATACCATATGAGACTTTCCTAATTTCTACACTACTTAGTCTGAGTTACTGGTATATTCTGAATTGATCTTTTAAAAAATAGCTTTATTGCAGCATAATTGACATAGAATGAATGACATAGTTAAATATGTAAAATTTGATCAGTGTTAACAAATGTTACACCTGTGAAACGAGCACAGCCTCAAGATAATACACATAAGCATTATCTCCCAAAGTTTCCTTGGTAATTCCTTTCTTCTACTCTCACCTGCTTCCCCCACCTACCACTGATCTATTTTCTGTCCCTATCAGTTCAGTTCAGGGGCTCATTCGTGTCCGACTCTTCGCGACCCCATGAATCACAGCACGCCAGGCCTCCCTGTCCATCACCAACTCCTGGAGTTCACTCAGACTCATGTCCATCGAGTCGGTGATGCCATCCAGCCACCTCATTCTCTGTCGTCCCCGTTTCCTCCCACCCCCAATCCCTCCCAGCATCAGACTCTTTTCCAGTGAGTCAACTCGTCGCAAAATATTGGAGTTTCAGCTTTAGCATCAGTCCTTCCTATGAACACCCAGGATTGATCTCCTTTAGAATGGACTGGTTGGATCTCCTTGCAGTCCAAGGGACTCTCAAGAGTCTTCTCCAGCACCACAGTTCAAAAGCATCAATTCTTCAGCGATCAGTTTTCTTCACAGTCCAACTCTCACATCCATACATGACCACGGGAAAAACCATAGCCTTGAAAAACCGACGGACCTTGGTTGGCAAAGTAATGTCTCTGCGTTTTAATATGCTATCTATGTTGGTCATAACTTTCCTTCCAAGGAGTAAGCGTCTTCTAATTTCCTGGCTGCAATCAGCATCTGCAGTGATTTCATTATATTTCTCAGTTTATTTAAGGTGCTTTTAATTTATTTGGGTGATATTTTGTAGTTTTTAGGATAACATCCTGAATATCCTTTCTCAGATTTATTCTTGAGTATTGTACATTTTTCATACTATTGTAAATTTCTATGTAAAATTTTTGATTTTAGTTATGCTAGTGTATAGAAATATAGTTGATATTTCTACATTGCCTTGAATCTTGGAATCTTTCTAAATTCCCTCACTAGTGCCACTACATTTTTTGTAGGTTCCACCAACTTTTTCTACATAGACAACATATATCAGTGAATCAAGGAAATGACATTTCTTCATTTACAGTGTGGCTGCCTGTATGCTTTTTCTTGCCTCATTGTGTTAGTAGGGGTCTCCAGTACAGTGTTGAATAGAAGCAATGAGAATGAACACTTTTGCCTTGTTTTGGATTTTTTTGGGAAAGCATTCACTCTTTCACTATTAAGTGTGATGTTAGTTGTAGGGTTTTCAAATGCTCCCATTTTCGGGCTGAAGAAGCTCTTTTTAATCTCTAGTTTGTTGAATATTTTAATGAAGAATGTATATTGGTTTTTGTCAGAGGTTTTTGGGCTTGTGTTGAAATCATCATATGGTCATCTTTTTAGACTTTGCATTGTGATTTTAATAGATTTTTCAAAACTTTCATTGACACCCCTCAATTATGATGTATACTTCTTTTAATATATTGCTGAGTTTAGTTTGCTAACCTTTAAAATAACCTCGGATATGTTGATGATACCATCTTTATGGCAGAAAGCAAAGAGGAACTAAAGAGCCCCTTGATGAAGATGAAAGAGTTGGCTTAAAACTCAACATTCGAAAAACTAAGATCATAGCATCTGCTTCCATCATTTCATGAAAAATAGATGCAGAAACAATGGAAACAGTGACAGACTTTATTTTCTTGAGCTCCAAAGTTACTGAAGATGGTGACTGCAGCCATAAATTTAAAAGATGCTTGCTTTTTGGAAGAAAAGCTATGACCAACCTAGACAGCATATTAAAAAGCAGAGACATTACTTTGCCAACAAAGGTCCATCTTGTCAAAGCTATGGTTTTTCCAGTAGTCATGTATGGATGTGAGAGTTGGGCCATAAAGAAGGGTGAATGCTGAAGAATTGATGCTTTTGAACTGTGGTGTTGGAGAAGACTTTTTTTTTTTAAGTTTTTTTGTTTTTTTAATTGGAGGCGAAGGTCTGATGCTAAAGCTGAAACTCCAATACTTTGGCCACCTCATGGAAACGAGTCTGATGCTGGGAGGGATTGGGGGTGGGAGGAGATGGGGATGACAGAGAATGAGATGGCTGGATGGCATCACCGGCTCGATGGCCATGAGTTTGAGTGAACTCCGGGAGTTGGTGATGGACAGGGAGGCCTGGCGTGCTGTGATTCATGGGGTCGCAAAGAGTCGGACACAACGCGACTGAGTTGAACTGAACTGAATTACTTTACAATATTATATTGGTTGGTTTTGCCATACATTGACAGGAATCTGCCCCGGGTGTACATGCGTTCCCCATCTTGAACCCCACTCCCACCTCCCTCCCCATCCCATCCCTCTGGTTCATCCCAGTGCACCAGCCCCGAGCATCCTGTATCATGCGCTGAGCCTGGACTGGTGATTCGTTTCACATATGATAATATACATGTTTCAGTGCCATTCTCCCAAGTCATCCCACCCTCACCTTCTCCCACAGAGTCCCAAAGACTGTTCTATACACCTGTGTCTCTTGCTGTCTCGTATACAGGGTTAAGGTTACCATCTTTCTAAATTCCATATATATGCGTTAGTATACTGTATTGGTGTTTTTCTTTCTGGCTTACTTCACTCTGTATAATAGGCTCCAGTTTCATCCACCTCATTAGAACTGATTCAAATGCATTCTTTTTAATGGCTGAGTAATACTCCATTGTGTATATGTACCAAAGCTTTCTTATCCATTCATCTGCAGATGGACATCTAGGTTGCTTCCATGTCGTTGCTATTATAAACAATGCTGCAATGAACATTGGAGTACATGTGTCTCTTTCAATTCTGGTTTCCTCGGTGTGTATGCCCAGGAGTGCAATTACTGGATCATATGGCAGTTCTATTTCCAGTTTTTTAAGGAATCTCCACACTGTTCTCCATAGTGGCTGTACTAGTTTGCATTCCCACCAACAGTATATAAGAGGGTTTCTCCACACCCTTGGAGAAGGCTCTTGAGAGTCCCTTGGACTGCAAGGAGATCCAACCAGTCCATCCTAAAGGAAATCAGTCATGAATATTCATTGGAAGGACTGATGCTGAAGCTCCAATACTTTACCTACCTGATCCTAAGAGCTGACTCATTAGAAAAGACCCTGATGCTGGGAAAGATTGAAGGCAGGAAGAGAAGGGGATGACAGAAGAGGAGATGGTTGGATGGCATCACCGATGCAATGGACAGGAGTTTGATCAAGCTCCGGGAGTTGGTGATGGACAGGGAAGCCTGGCGTGCTGCAGTCCATGGGGTCGCAAAGAGTCAGACCTGACTGAGTCTGACTGAATAACAACAACTTTTAGAAAGAATTTTTGCAATCTGTGTTCATGAGAGATACTGGTCTGTAGTTTCCTTTCTTGTAATGTCTTTGGTTTTGGTATCAGAGTGTCCTTATGGAATGAGTTGAGAAGTATTCCCTCCTCTGATTTTTCTGGAAGAGTTTGTGTAAAATTGGTATTATCTCTTCCTTTGGGGGAATTTACCAGTGAAGTTCTCTGGGCCTATAGTTTTCTTATTAGAATGTTTTATAACTGCAAATATATTTAAATATATTTAATGGATATAGGACACTTTATGTAATCTAATTTTTCACATTATTTCTTCTAGTTTTATTAAAATATAATTGACATACAACACTGCATAATCTAATTATTCTTGGGTCACCTTTGGTAACTTGCCTTTAAAGGAACTCATCAGTTTTATCTAAGTTGTTCATTTTATAGACATAAAGCTATTCATATTATTTCCTTATTATTCCTTTAATATCTATAGAATCTGAAGTGATATCACCTTTCTTCTTTCTGATATTGGTAATTTGTGTCTTTTCTACTTTTTTCCTGATCAGTTTGGCTAGACATTTTTCAGTTTTATTAGTCTTCTCAGATACCAATGTTTCGGTTTAATTAAATTTCTCTATTGTGATTGTTTTCTATTTCATTCATTTCTGTTTTCATCTTTATTTCTTCTGAGTTTTATTTGCTCTTCTGTTGTTGTTTTGTAAAGGTGAAAGCTGAAGTTTTTTATTTGAAAACATCTTTTCTAATACAGGGATTTAATACTGTAAGTTTCCTAAGTACTGATTTATTTGCATCTCACAAATTTTGACATGTTGATTTCATTTTAATTCTGCTTATAATAGCTCATAATTTCTTTTTATTTCTTATTTGTCCCATGGGTTGCTTTGAATCATGTTTTTTTTTTAGGATACAAGTATTTATAGTTTTAAGTAATTTGCTCCTGATATGCCTTGTCACAGTTTCCTTCCTGTTTTATTTGCTTGGACTTCATTGAGCTTCTTGAATCTGTGGGTTTATAGTTTTTGTCAAATTTGGGAAAATTTCAGCTCAATATTTCTTTAAATATTATTTTTCTGTTCTCTTTCCTCCTTTGGGACTTCAATGACACATGTATTATGTGGCTTTGAACTCTCCCACAGTTCACAGATTCTCTGTTTATCTTTTAGTGATTTTTTTGGTTACGTGTTTCATTTTGGATAGTTTATATTGCTGTCTTTAATTTTTCTTTTTGCTCCCACAGTGTCTAGGTTTTAGTTCTATCCAGTGTATTTTTCATCTCAGATATTGTAGTTTTCACCACTAGAAGTTCAGTTTAGATTTTGTATGTCTTTATCTGTTCAGTGTTTCCTTTAGCTTCTTAAATATATGCATGTAGTTCTAATCACAGTTTTAATGTCCCTATCTGCGTATTTTATCATTGGTCACTTCTGGGTCCATTTTTTTTGATGGAGTTTTCTCCTGATTCTGTATCATATTTTCTTTCTTCTTTGCACGCCTGACATTTTTTAAAAATTGAATTCACATATTGTGAGTTTTACAGTTGCTAGAATTTAGTTAAATTAGTTGAAAACAGTTCAGTCCTTTTAGGTATTGCTCTTTGAGGCATTTGACTGGAACCAGAGCAGCATTTATTCTGTGGTTAATTTTTTCATGACTGAAGTAACCTATACTTTTTGAGTGCATTGCCTGTGGATTATGAAGCTTTCCTACTGTGGCGGCTGTGAACAGTCACTATTCCTGGTCCTATTTGAATGCAAGAGATTATTCCCTCTCATCCATTTGGGTAGTTTTTTCCTCTGGCTTCAGATAATTTTCCACATTTCATGCACTGGTCAGTACTCAATGAATACTTAAGGGAAACCCTCTTCAAGTATTCATAATTCTCTTTGTGTATCTTTCTCCTGTTTTTCACGGGACTTAACAAACTGTAGCGCTGTGGTCTTCTCAGACTCACTTCAGTTTTCCCATCCCATAAATAATGCTAGGCTGTGCTTGAGTCTCTCCTCCCTGCTCTGTGAACTGAAAACTCTCCCCAGATTATTATTACTGGGGTTCTTGGGATCACTGTCTTTTGTTGCCTAATGTTAAATGTCTTGAGAACCATTGTTTCTTATCTTTTGTACCTTTTTTAGTTGTCTCGTGTGGAAGATGGAATGCTACCTTTGTTGGACCATAAATCTGCAAAATGCTAATCCTTTTCAAAAGTTACAAGCATATGTGTCTTAGTCCCTTTGGGCTGCTATAACAAAGTACTATAGAGTAGGTTGTTTATGAACAACAGAAATTTATTTCTCACAGTTCTGGTGGCTGGGAGGTCCAGGATCAAGGCACTGGCAGATTCAGTGTCTGGTGAGAACCCTCTTCCTGGTTCATGGATGGCACCTTTTACCCGTAACTTCACATGGCAGGAGGGGAGAAGGATCTCTCTGGAGCCTCTCTTGTATGGACACTAATCCCATTCATGAAGACTCCATCCTTACACCTAATCACTTCTCAAAGATTCCACTTCCATATACCATCACATTGGGAGTTAGGATTTCAACATATGCATTTTCATAGCATTATGCAATTAAAATGAATGCTGAATATACTTCACTCTTTATTCATCATTAGTATGTAAATTGTTCACATACAGAGTAGGGGCCCCTTTGTCATGATGTAAAACAGCAGAACAGAATAAACAAATGGAATCAAGACATATGCTGCTCAATGAGGTGAAGCCAAATTCCACATTCACCAGGTCTGATTCTTAATTCTAGGCTTTCACACAAACTGGGATAAGATCACCTACCAGGCTGGGGGGTTTGCTTTTTGAGTTTTTCAGACAGTCTTCTTTTTTGTTCAGACAGTCTAAACACTTATCAGTGACCTGGAGGTAGGTAGGAAGTTGAGAAATGATAAAGAGGTTCCTCTCTAATATAATATTTCCTAGTGTGTGTTCCATGAACCCAGTGTTTTGCATGATGTTAATAACTATTCAGGAAAAATACCAACATAAATTAAATGTTATAGTCACATAAGACAGGGGAATTTAGAAATAATTTTGTCCTCAT
The DNA here is from genome assembly GCF_049115385.1 of Moschus berezovskii. NCBI lineage: Eukaryota > Metazoa > Chordata > Mammalia > Artiodactyla > Moschidae > Moschus > Moschus berezovskii. The sequence continues at coordinate 15,509,117 of NC_142471.1, read as the reverse complement.
TGAAGATTCAGTGCACTTGAACTTTGAGAATTTCCACAGTTATGTCAGATAACCACAGTTAATTCACTCAATATTTATTGAACACCTTTAATGTGTCAGCTCATGTACTAAGCAGTAGATATATAAATATCTAATTAAAACTCATCTCTGAATCATGAGTTTGAAGTCCATGGAAAATGATATTAAATAAGTAATCATTGCTCAGTAATCCAGAAAGACTTGATAGTTTATTCATGCTCAGATATTTGAGAACCTACCATGTACCAAGCACTGTTCTAGGATATGGGAGATGCAGGGAAGTGTCTGTCCGAAGGAGCTCATGATTTGATGGTGGAAACAATTTAGAAAATGATCGCAAACCTCAGTGAGCAGAAGAGGAAACTGAAACCTATAAGAGGCTATGTAGAGGCTCGCTCGGAGAAGGAAGATGGATACCATGGGTGTATCCATGCTTATGTGGAAAGACTTGCATAGGCCTATCCTGAAGGTGGGAAGGAGGATGTTTGTCCACCAGAGGATAACCAGCCGGGTTAGAGTAAAAAGCAAATAACAAGGGGCAAAAGCTGGAGAAAGAGATGGGCTAGGTCATGTTTAACTTGCAGGGCAGATGAAGGATTTTGGTCTTTACCTTAAGAGTGGAAGGTCAAAAGAGAACATCAGGAGCAGATTTGCTTTTTAAAATGGTCACCCTGTAATTGTGCTGTGGTTACATGAGATAATGTCTCTGTCTTAGGAAACACACTCTGAAGAGTCTAGCTAATGGGGCATGATATATGCAGTTCACTTTTAAATGATTTGGAAAAAATGCACCCGTGTATGTGCATGTAGGAGAGAGAGAATGGGTGTGAGTGAAGGGACAACACGCAAGCAACTGGTGCAGCTGATGAAGGGCGTATACAAGGTTTTTGTACCGTTCTTGCAACTTTGAGTTTGATCCTCTGTCAAAAAAATTATACAAAAAAAAGCTCTGATTGTGGTACAGAATAGACTGCCAGGGTTGAAGGTGTGTCAGTGGAAAGAGAAATCAGGAGGCTGTTTCAGTCAGTAACAAGCAAGAGGAGCCCGTGGTCTAGTGCCGTGGGAATGGTCATGGTGGCTGTGCTGGAGAGGTCACTGGAATGACAAGTGCTGGATGTGAGGAGGAGCGTGGGGTGGGTCTGTGAAGTTGAACAAGTTGGTTTGGCCACAAGGAAAAGGACCAGGAGGCAAAGAGGTGGGTAAGTCAGTTAGACACAGGTCACTGAAGAAAGAACCGTAGCATTGTTCACACCACACATTTTGGAAGGTGTTAGTGCGAGTCCTTCTTTTTCTTTCTGTGAGAAGAAGTAATGCTTAGGAACATCTCAGTAGCAGCCTTGGTTTTTCACATTGCTCTCTCAGCCCTCCTTCTCCCTCCTCATTAACATGACCCATTTTAGTGGCTGGAGGAAATGGTGGGCATTCTCTAGAGTGTTCTGAGAACTCTGACCATGCATTGAGAACTAGCTCCTTGCAATGATCACTCCTCAGTAGCCTGATATTTCTGGGGTGATCAATATTAAACAACCATTGTGAGGTGTAGTCAAGGCTGTATATTGTCATCTGCTTATTTAACTTATATGCAGAGTACGTCATGTGAAATGCCAGGTTGGATGGAACACAAGCTTGAATCAAGATTGTCGGGAAAAATATCAATAATCTCAGATATGCAGATGATACCATTCTTATGGCAAAAACAAAGAGGAACTAAAGAGCCTCTTGATGAAGGTGGAAGAGGAGAGTGAAAAAGCTGGCTTAAAACTAAACATTCAAAAAATGAAGATCATGGCATCTGGTTCCATCACTTCATGACAAATAGATGGGGAAACACTGGAAACAGTGACACTTTATTTTCTTCGGCTCCAAAATCACTATGGATGGTTAGGCATACAGAATCACAGTTATTTTTTTTTTAATGTTTGCAGTGGTGGTTTAGTCACTAAGTCGTGTCCGACTCTTGCGACCCCATGGACTGTAGCCTGCCAGGCTCCTCTGTCCATGGGATTCTCCAGGCAAGAATACTGGAGCAGGTTGCCATTTCCTTCTCCAGGGAATCTTCCCAAGCCAGGAATCAAATCTGGGTCTCCTACTTTGCAGGCAGATTCTTTACTGATTGAGCTACAAGGGAAGTCTGCAGAGCCCCTTCAATAAATCATATCCTTCCACTTTCACCCTTCTCTCTATTAAAGTTAAGGAAAGGGAATTCTCTGGTGGTCCTGTGGTTAAGGCTCAGTGCTTCTACTACTGTGGGCCAGGGTTTGATCCTTGACCAGGGAACTAATATCCCACAAGTTGCACAGCATAGCCAAAATAAAAAAAAATTAAGGAAAATGAACTTATATGCAGAGTACATCATGTGAAGTGCTGAGCTGGATGAAGCATAAGCTGGAATCAAGATTGCTGGGAGAAATATCAATAATCTCAAATATGCAGATGAAACCACCCTAATGACAGAAAGCGAAGAGTGACTTAAATATCCTCTAGATCAAGGTGAAAGAGGAGAGTGAAAAAGCTGGCTTAAAACTCAGCATTCAAAAAACTAAGATCATGGCATTTGGTCCCATCACTTCATGGCAAATAGATGGGGAAAAAGTGGAAACAATAACAGACTTTATTTTCTTGGACTCCAGAATCACTGTGGATGGTCATTGCAGCTGTGAAATTATTTCAGGCAAGATGAAACTTCTGACCTGTGTGGTCCCTGACCTGTTTTGTGTGATACAAGGAGACAGTGCCAGGATTTCCCAGTAGCTCATATAAGGCAACTCCAGCCATGATTGGGCTGTGGATTTATCTTTCAGCAATTCCATGCCCTGATGCCTAGCTCTGCTTCGACTTTATTCAGTGTGTATTTCCTCCTCCTTTTATTAGGACCCATCACTGCAATCAGCTGTCAGTGCCATAGGACAGATGGAGCTGCTGGCAGTGAGCATCTGCAGCTTTTAGCACAGAGACTAAGCCTGTGACATGCTTGTTGAGGCCACCCCAGACTTCCTGTAGGGATCAGGATCAAAGGCACCGGCTTCCTGAAGGTCCAGATCACTGGTTACCCCTCCATCGTAGTCCTCTCTGTCTCCAGGGTTGATGCCTTCCTCCTCCTCTGCCTCTTCCTCCTCTTCCTCTCAATTTGGGCCAGAGTCCTCTTTATTGCTCTAACATCCCTGGCTGTTTATGTTCTGGGACAAGTTCGGGACCAGCTAAATTTCAGATCAGGAAGGTAGTTTCTTCTTGCCACCCCTCCAAATTTTGCCAGTTTCTCGAGTGTTAATCATTCTGTCTTATGCAGTCCTTGAGTATCTTTTAGGGAGATGTCACTTTGTAACTTTGTGTCACACAATTTCCAACTGGAGCCTTAACCCCTTGGCTTTTGAGCCCACACAGACCAGACCTGGGCCTCAGGTTGGGGCACAGTAGCAGAGGCATCAGGCTGACCTTGATGCAGGCCAGTGCTGACCTCTCTGAAATGCTCTTTGAAGTAGGGACACAAGACGTTACAGCTGACGAGTCCTATGCCATCCTCCTCTCTAACAGATCGAAGACAGTAGGAGAACAGAGCCCATTTCCTGCCTTGCTCTTTGTTCTCTCATAGTTTCTCCTCTAATAATCTTCTTTAGAAAGTCCTCAGTAAACATTTATTGCAGTGAATGATGATGATTTGTATGTCCTTTATGATCCTAAAATCTTTTCTGAATCTATCATGTAGAATTATACAGCTGGAAGGAACTTCAGAGACTTTAAAAATTCCCCATGATTTGGAAAATGACAAAATTGAAACCCAGAGCAGTTAAGTATCTTGTCCCAGATCACACAGGTAGTTGGTTACCAAATCTGACCCTGGGAGCCTAGCCTCCAGACTCTTGGTCTGGTGCTCCTTAGGAAGACTGAGTGTTAATTGAGGCTGTTCTATCAAGTGCCAGCTTCCATAGAAACAGAGCACAGTGAGGCATACCCACCACAAATTAACCAAGTGAAGGCAGTGTTCTTGCCTGGAGAATCCCAGGAACAGCGGAGCCTAGTGGGCTGCCCTCTGTGGGGTCGCACAGAGTTGGACACGATTGAAGCGACTTAGCAGCAGCAGCAGCCAATATTTGCAGGCTTTATGAACAGTTATTGTACAACTTTGCAAATTCAACTAAACTTTTTCAAGATATTTGAAAATATTCTTGAATGACACTAAGGACTTGAACATTTTGCATTTTATCCATCATGAGTGTTTTGATGCTGCTATAGCTCTGAGTTTGAAAGATTATTCTGAGTTTGGAAGATTATTCTTTTGGTAGAGAATATTGGAACAATGAGAAATGTTAAATAGTTAACAGTATGAATCACACAGAGTCATCTGGAAAGTATCCTGAAATACTCAGAAAACTTTTTAGGGGCTTGATTACTGGAAAACCTGTGATTGCAGAGGGTGTCTCTTTGTATGTTGTGCGAGGGAGATAGAGAAGCAGGAAAATGGAAGCAGCCGTGGGAGAGTGTCACCATCCTGTGAGTAATGAAGGAGAAAAAAAAAAAAGTAGAGAAAAAAGCCAAGAACTCTCAATGTATCAGCAGAGACTGAGTGGGAGATTGAAATCAGAAAATCAGAAAGTTCACAGTCGTTATCTCCTCTTCTCGCCAGCTAAAAATAAAATATGACAGAAGCAGATCTGCTTAGAGCTAGAGAAGTGAAAACTCTGTAAAAGAAATGACTGATTTTGTTCACTCCCCTTTATCTAAATGTAAACATAAGTCAATCCTTGAAGATAACCCTGGATGGTGTCCCTAGTTGCGAAGATCAGGGTGGGAACGTGGGATCACAGAAGCTCTGTTAGTCTTGATAAGTCTCCAAAGCATCATGCATCTGCTTTTGAAATACCAATGCGCTCATGTAGATAAGACACTCATGTTTACTTCGGCAAGCCTTATTTCTAAAATGTTGGTCTTTGGGATCTTGATAAAATTTTGTCAATGGCTAAATGAGATGGTTATATGGAGCTGGGTTTTGACAAGAGTTGTCAAGTGCAACGGGGAGGGTTTCAGCCTGGGAAACAGATGGGCTTGAATTCTGCTGATGAGTCGTCGTCTTATGGTGGTGTGTCCTGGAGGACAAGTCTTGTGATATGCCTGTCTTGTCTTCTCGAGGAAGGCCTATATCATGATGAACTTCTCTCCTAAAACTGCTTTTACTGTATCCCATAGATCTTAGAAAATTGTGTTTTCATATTCATGTGTCTCGAGTTATCTAATTTCCTCTTTGATTTCTTCATTGACTCATTTTTTAGTACTCTGTTCTTTAGTCTCCAAGTGTTTGTGTTTTTCCTATTCTTTCTGTGATTGATTTCTAGTTTTGTACTGTCATGTCTTGAAAAAAAAATTCTTGCTAAAATTTCTGTCTTTCTACATTTGTTGAGACTTGTGACCTAGCATGTGGTCTACTCTGGAGAACATTGCATGTGCACTTGAAAAGAGTATCTGTTCTGCTGTTTAGGATGGAATGTTCTCCCTCTCTGTTGCTCAGTCTGTCTGTCTCTCTCTCTCTCTATATATATATATATACATATATATTAATTTCAGCTGGCATAATGTGTCATTTAAGACCACTGTTGCCTTACTGTCTGTGTGGCTGATCTGTCCACTGATGGAAGGGAGGTGTTAAAGTTCCCTGCTGTTATTGCATTATCGTCACTTTCTCCCATTGTATCTCTCACTGTTTGCTTCATATATTTAGGTGCTCCTGTATTGGGTGCATACATGTCAACAAGTGTGATGTGATATTCTTGTACTGATCCCTTTGAGTATAAGGCCTTTTTTTGTCTTATATACTTTATAAAACAAAGTTATATACTTTGTTTAGTATAGTATATAGTATAAAGTTACAGACTTTGTTTTAAAGTCTATTTTGTCTGACATAAAATTGCTACCCCTGCCTTCTTATCTCCTTTTCATTAGGTTTTTTTTTTCTTTTTGTTTTTTAAATTGTTCTTTCATTGCTCAGAGGGTAAAGCATCTGTCTGCAATGCAGGAGACCTGGGTTCAATCCCTGGGTTGGGACGATACCCTGGAGAAGGAAATGGCAACCCCCTCCAGTATTCTTGCCTGAAGAAACCCATGGACGAAGGAGCCTGGTAGGCTACAGTCCATAGGGTCACAAAGAATTGGACACGACTGAGCAGTTTCACTTTCACTTTCATTTGAAACAAATGCATCTGTCTTCTCACTTTGATTGACTTTATCTGTCTCTATGAAATAAGGTGAAACAGTCACCTATCCCAGTCTTGAAAGGGTGTCCTGTGTGGGAACATCCCTAAATAGTCTGTTTGTGCCCAATGGCTTTGCTAAGGGATATGATCTGAGGTGAGCAAGCATCATGTCTTCCCCCAGGATGTGCTGGCAGCTGTCACCTTGGGGAAGGTAGGCTAGAGATGGAGGGGTTAGAGTCAGAGCCAGATTCTCCTATGCTCAGTTCCTGACACCAGTGTGTTGGGGGTGGAGTGGGAGTCTCAGGTCCTGGAACAGAGCACTTAGGTTTGGTCTGAGCGGTTTCCATCCCCTCTTAGAAGGAATGTGCACTCCCCACCCCAGTGTCGGCATTTTTGCCCCACTGTGGAGCAGCACTGGAGCTGAGGGGTCCAGAGTAGGTGTTCAGTGTGGTCCTTATCGTGTGCTGGATTAGTCCTGGCACATTATTCAGAGATCCAGACCACCTCCAACCTGATGCCTCTACAGATGCCAGTAATGATCACCCTCTCCCTGTTCAGTGGTAGTGCCAGGTCCAAGCCAGCTCCAGTCCCCCAACTACACACTATCCTTGGCAGTGGTACCCTTTATCCTAGTGAGCTGTGCCAGTACTGGAGGGCCAAAGTGGGTGCTTGGTTTGGCTGGTGTGCATGCTGGTCTGATCTGAGTCCCAGGCTGTTTCAGTCTGCTTCCTCCACCTTGCCCCTGCGATTAAGCAAGCATTTGTGCACTCTTCACAAATAGAGTCTAGCTTCCTAACAATCTTCTTGTTAGTCCAACTGGTTTGGGAAACAGTTAAGGTGACTTGTCTTCCTGGTTTTGAACTGCAAAGCTGGGAGCCTGATACGTGGTTTTAACTGCTCACTCCCTGTGGAAGATCTCTAAACCCATGTAATTCACCTTCTCTTATGTGTCCCCTGCCAGGGGCACGGGTCTTGACCTGATTGCATCTCTTCCCTTCCTACCTTGACACCATGCTGATCTTTCTTTACAGCCTTGATTTACAGGAGTCATTCAGCCAGTCTCCAGTTTGTTTTCATTGAAATTTGCTCCGCATGTAGATGCATATTTTTAATAGTACAATGTATTTGATAAATGGATGTTACAAAAGCCATCCCGTAAAGGACACTCATAATGTGTTAAACAGGATCCTGGGAAGAGGATGATGAGAAACGTTGCTGTTGCTGACATCATTTCCTCTTTGGCCTCTGAGGTTCAACCTGCTCAGCCTTGCACATTGGTTAATTTGCCCACTCTTGCCTTCCAAACATAAGAGATTAATTTCAATGCTAACGTCTCATGTAGCCATAGGGCTCTATGTCTAAAGAGATAGAAGAGGAGCCTTTTAACAATCACCTGTAGCCATGGAGATTATAGAGGCGTCTTGAGATTGACTTGCTTTTTCAAGACAAAATTGGAAATTCAAATATTGACTTGCTTTTTCAAGACAAAATTGGAAATTCAAATATTGTGCTGCAGTCACTGTGTCTCCATGCCACCACTCACCCTACCTCCTTCCTTGCTGTCTCTTTCCACATGTAGATTTATTTTTAATGCATTCTTGGGGGGTAGGTGAGCTCAGCACTCTCCTGGCCTACCATTTTGATCTCTTCTCTCTAGCTCTCTAGTTTTCCGGATTTAATGGAATCATTTTCTTTATTTTTTTTTAAAGAGTCCTCCAATTTTTAATTGATTAATTAATTAATGGGTGTCATGGATCTTCATTGCTGTGTGGGTTTTCCTTTAGTTGTGGTGAGTGGGGGCTACTCTTTCGTTGCAGTCCACAAGCTTCTCATGATGGCGTCTTCTCTTGTTGTGGAGCACAGACGCTAGGGCACTCAAGTTTCAGTAGTTGTAGCACATGGGCTCAGTAGTTGCAGCTCCCAAGCTCTGGAGCAGAGCTCAGTAGTTGTGGGGTATGGGTTTAATTGCTCCATGGCATGTGAGATCTTCCTGGATCAGGGATCAAACTCAGGTCTCCGGCATTGGCAGGTGGAGGCAAGACAGTGGTGGTAACACTGAGCCACCAGGCAAGCCGTGAAGTCATTTTCTTTTCTCTTAAGCTGTGTATGACTTCTGGTAATTTTGTAAAGTATATTTCTATAAATGGAACCGACACATCTACCTTTTCTCCCTATTTGATCCCTCCAGAATTCAGAAACTTATTGAGTATTCTTATTTTTATGGCAATATAGTTACTTGCATAAGTTCATCAGGAATCTGTGCTACTTGTAACAGGAGACAATTGGAATCATTGGTTACATCACTAAGGCTTTGACTGGGATGCCATATTTGAGAATATGCATAAAGTCAGTTATGACCAGATAGTTTGGAGGAACTAAGGTTGATTTTATGAAGTCAATAAAAGCTCCTTAGAAAAACTGGCCTGGTACCTTGCTTAGAGGGTTCCTGGCAGCCTTTCCCCATAAGTAAGGAAAGTCACTTCTGGTAAGCCCAGGAACATCAGAATATTTTGAGTACTATGAAAAGAGAGCAATTTGCCCAGATCTGTAGTATTTCAGATGGAGTCTGATGGTGAATTCTTGGCTTGGCTTCTTAGCCTGAGAAGGCTTTTTAAAAAGTTCAATCTATGATTCCTTCTGAAAAGTCCTAGAAAAGCAGATTTTAAAATGTTTATATGGTCAATCACTATTGTTGCTACATGTAAGTGATTAATCAGGTCAAATTTAATGAGACTAGGCTTATCTTTGGAGAAGGAAATGGCAACCCACTCCACTGTTCTTGCCTGGAGAATCCCAGGGACGGGGGAGCCTGGTGGGCTTCTGTCTGTGGGGTCGCAAAGAGTCGGACACGACTGAAGTGACTTAGCAGCAGCAGCAGGCTTATCTTGCAAACAGATTAGCCTTACTGTGATTCTTTTTGATAGATTTGAGGGTGACTATAGAGGAAAGAATGTTTAAATAAAATGTTATAACACAAACTTGTGTTTATCAGATTCTAGCTTTGTTCATTGTCTTTTATGTTTGTAAACTGAACTAAATCCTGAATTCTAGTTTTCTCATAAATCTGGCTACAACTCTGCAAACTTACATTTCCAGTGTTCTTCCACCCTTCTTTTATGGAATCACTAAGAACAAAGACTGCCTCAGAATCTTTTTGGAAGTGACCTTACCAGATCCTCCTCACTACCCAGAGGGCAGCCAAATGGCAGAGATTTGAGCCTTGGGTCCACATTCCCCAATTAAAAAGGGGTCCTCCAGACTTGGAAGTACATACCGGTTGGAGATCTAAATTTAAGTGACTAGGACAATTCCTCTCCGGAAGCAGACAGCATCTTGTGGTTGACAGTTCTCCCAAGATCATGGATCAAAATCTTCATCTCCAGTGTAAAACATTTCTTCCTTTTGCCTTTTTTGCTAACTTGTTTTTTTTCTTTCTTTTAATACACAAGAAGACAATGTACCTTAACTCTGGCAGCTATTGCTGCTAAGGCCATAGCTGCACAACAGAAGTCCTTATGTTTTCTTTTTAAGGTGATTTTAGAGAATAGAACTGTCTTATTATTCACTGACTGAACAAGAAATAGTCTGTGCTGTGGAATATAACCTGATGGAGCAACACCTCTGATACTGTAGCAAATACAAAAAAAGATAACAAATCACTCGGCTAGAGGAGGTTGATGCCCCTTTGGGTACATTCTTTGATTTATTTGATAACCAACTGATTTGGTCCATGGGGTCCCTGGCTGAGGAGTGTACTTCAGTCTCTTGGTGTTATCTTCCTGACAGTTTTCTTCATAATCTTCATGGTGCACGATGTTCTGTCAAAGGTCTCAGATGCATGTTCATAACCATCAGCAGTAAATCAGATGTTCTCACTGTGCTTAGCGAAACCACAGCAAGATGAACAAGGAGATAAATAGCAAAAACGGGTTTCCCACAGATTTATCATAACCTATGAGTTTCGCAGTGAGGAAAGAGCAACTTAACTCTGTTAGTGACTTACGGTGACGCTAATAGCACATTTGGGGCCAGTCTCTCACATAGGAGTGGATGACCCAAAGCGGGGAATTGTTAAATTAATTAAACAAGGAGGCCATTAGACTGAGGTGGCTCTAATGCCTTGGCAGCCTTCATAAGCAAACCAAAATCTCAGCCTGTAATCGCCTCAAGGTTTTGAAATCAAAACCCCAAGAACAGCCAAATCACAAACCGCTAGCCAGGCTTTAAGCTATAACTTAAGCTACAATTAATAATTGCCTTACTTTGATTGTGCCTTTCCTCTATGAAAGTTTCTCTGCAAGTTCCTATTCGTGGACCCTCCTAACCACTTAGGAGGTACTGCCCAATTTGAGTCAGTTTTTGTGCTTAAACTCTTAAGAAGGTAATTTACCTTGAGTGATTAGGGGTTACTAATCAATTAATTGAATAAATAACTTTATTAATATAACAACCAAAACAGCAGTGGAGGAGACTGAGAGGACTGTTTAGGAAGTAAGATAAACAGGACTGGTGAGCCACGTTTCCTGCAAGCTTTGGAGAGATCTGGTGGTGACATCTCCCGGGTCTCTACTCCAGTGTTTTGCTCTCAGTGGGACTCAGTTACCTCCTCGCATCTCTTTTCTGTTCAATACCAACTGACTTCTCCTTCCTTATACTTCCTGCTTCTTGACCAGTGGACCTTTTTGCTACAGTTCCCTCTACTCACACACTATTTTTAAAAAAACTGTGTCTTGGTTCAAATTTCTGGGAAAGTTAGTCTGATTTATCTAGTTTCTTTTTGTAATCAGGGTCATACAGGTCTTTGCCCAGACCTTGGAGTGGTGGTCCTTTGCATCAGCTGAATGAGAATGTGAAAGTCAGTAGGGTTACATTAAAAAACATGACCACCTGTTTAGTAGAGACTGTGGGTGGGAAAGTGTCCCTTAGAAGGACATAGAGGGAAGGTAAGCACACTGGCTGTTACATCCAGTTAATCACCCGGGGTAAGTTTCACGATAAATCAAAATTTCCAATGACAATCTCGTTTCATCCACATAAAAACATTGTGAGGTATGCTTGGCTGGGATTTTCTGCATTTTGTGAATGAAAAGGCAGAAGTTCAGAGAGAATGGTTTGTAGAGATTAGTACAGCATCTTACTTGCACACTTTAGTCTCAAAATACTAGAGGTGAAGAATAAGATTCTGGTCCAGCCATCTGTCCCTTCAGTTTAGTTCAGTTGCTCAGTCATGTCCAACTCTTTGTGACCCCAAGAACTGTAGCATGCCAGGCCTTCCAGTCCATCAGCAACTCCTGGAGTTACCCAAACTCATGTCCATTGAGTTGGTGATGCCATCCAACTATCTCATCCTCTGTTGTCCCCTTCTTCTCCCGCCCTCAATCTTTCCAAGCATCAGGGTCTTTTTAAAAGAGTCAGCTCTTTGCATCAGGTGGCCAAAGTATTGGAGTTTCAGCTTCAACATCAGTCCTTCCAATGAACACCCAGGACTGATCTCCTTTAGCATTCTGGTTGAATCCCTTTGTAGTCCAAGGGACTCTCAAGAGTCTTCTCCAACACCACAGCTCAAAAGCATCAATTCTTTGGTGGTCAGCTTTCTTTATAGTCCCACTCTCACATCCATAAATGACTACTGGAAAAACCATAGCCTTGACTAGATGGACCTTTGCTGATAAAGTAATGTCTCTGCTTTTTAATATGCTGTCCCATCACTTGCACCAAATACCCTCTTTACATGTATGCAGAGACCCAGAGAAATCACCATGAATTGTCCACTGTGGAATCTATTACATTTATTAAGATCAAGATGAGTTTCAGATTTCATTTAATGTAAACCTTGGGAGACTAGCAGGAGTTCACTCTTTTAACAATGTTGGCTGAATTATAATCCTGTTCTATTTTTCCTTATACCCCATTTTATCTTCCCTTTACAAAGAAATCACTTGAGATTACAGAATGAAAATTTGAGACTATGCAGTAGAATTTTCCTGAATTTTTCAAGAGCCTTTAGCTGCTCTGTGTTCCTAATCCTCAATTTATAGTTACTACAAGGCTTGGTTCTTCCCCAAATTCCTATAGCAATCTCAAACATTCTGTGATATTGATGCTACTGAGAAATCCTGTTTCTGTCGACAGCAGGTGCTTTTCAAGGTCAATGACTAGACGGTGGGGAGAGAGCCCTGAGAAGGAATCCAGTCAGATGAGCCTGGGATTTTCACTTCAGCCACTGTTTAGATAGTTCTTTCTTTCTGCAACTCATCCTCCTTTATTATGTAACAGTCTCTAGGTTCTCACAATACTGCAGAAAATGTAACCAAAACACCGTTTTAAAGGCATGGGGAAGATTTCTATTTGAAAGATTTCCTTTTGAGACTTGAATTCAGAACAGCCATGATGTCTTTTTTATTTTTTTGTTATTTTTGGCTGCACTGAGTGGCATATGGGGCCTCAGCTTCCTGACCAGGGATTGAACCGACACCCCATATAGTCGAAGTGCAGAGTCTTAACCTCTGGACCTCCAGGGAAGTTCCCTATTTTTAATTAATATCTTGAGTGGATCTTATGTCAATTTCTTTGGTTGCCTTTGTCTTTCAGGTTTCTCTTAACACAGACTACATGGGATACACACAGGAGCACGTGGCTGCCAATGAATATGGGGCTTCTGGCCTGTCAGATAAAACAGGTAAATAACAACTTCTATAAAGTGTTTTTTTTTTTTTTAATAGCAAAGCTGAGGTTGCTTGCTAAATGTGAATGAAATTAAGAATTTAGGTGGAGTGTGCTGAAATGAGATTCATTTGGTTTTACAAAACACATGAGATCATCTGCAATAATCTAGGGATCATAGAGCTCAACAGTTGCAAACTACTTGATTAGGTGTGTCCCTAAGTTTTGCATGTGAAAAGTGAAGGAGAAGAAAGTGGAATATAGACTACAGTACAAGCTGTAGTCAGGGATTTTGGATTCTAACCATGGTTCTGCTGGTAACTGGTTCCCTCACCTAAATTAGTGAACTGACTTAATTTCTCAAGGTAAGTGATAAAAATCAAGGTTTTTGACTAGGTGATCACTAATGTCTTCTTCAATTCAGTGATTTATGACATTTGTCACAGGAAAACCATCTTCACATTTTCTCCCTTCAGCCTGATTGCAATTTCTGAGATCATAAGTAAAACCTAATTAGCTGGTGTTGAGAAGATTATTCACAGTATACTCTAATCATCCTGGACATCTTGTTCTGTTGTTTTAATCTCTGCTGTTTTTCCCCCTGAGGAATTTGAGATTTACTTGATGCACTTCATAAACTGAGAAGTGGTACATTTTTAAAAAATTGAAATCACCTTTAAGCGTTTTGCAAAAATGTATTTAATTCTAGGAAGTGAAAACCTAATCTTATTTATACATTCTTTTGTATCAATATAATAATTGAAATGCAGCACGGATTGCTTATTGGGACTCACAAGACAAGGTAGACAAGAACTATATTTATGTACTTATCTTGCCTTTAAATTAACTCCCCTCCCCCCACTTTTTGCCTGAGCCTTTGGTTGCTATAGAAACTGGCATGGCCTCCAACTGAGATTCCCAGGAGACTTAATTGCAGTCCCGATTTCATAAACTCTCTATTAACCTTTGCCTAACAAATAGATATGTATACAGTGTAAAACAAGTTGGATGAATAGTTTAAAGTGATGCATATATTTTTAGGTTTTGTGTGCCCAATGTTCTCTTTCAGTCAGTTAAACATATTTATAATAAGTGTGTCAGTGTTACTGTCTCTTCCTTTTTAGAAAATGCTGGGTTTAATATATACATATCTAAGAGATCAGAATATTTCTCAGGAAAGGTTCAGAATGAAAATTGAATGTGTCTGTTTAGGTTTGGATATATTTATTTTTTTTAGGTTTGGATATATTTAGATATGTATATGTGTGTCTCTGCAACGTGTGTTTGTCTGTGTTGGGCACTGTGCTTAGTATTTAATGTGTCATCTCATTTAGTTCTCTTGTCAGCTCTGTGTAGCATGTTTGGGGATGTCCAATATTTTACAACTCTTGGATCTGAGAGTTTGGGAGTTACAACTCCCATGGCTAGTAAGTGTCAGAGCTGGAATGAGAACCGAAACCTATTAGAACCTGTGCGTGAGTGCTTAGTCACTTCAGTTGTGTCCGACTCTCTGTGATGCTATAGACTGTAGTCTGCCAGGCTCCCCTGTCTATGGGCATTCTCCAGGCAAGAATACTGGAATGGATTGCCATTTCCTCCTCCAGGGGATCTTCTCAGGGATCGAACCCACATCTTTTATGTCTCCTGCACTGGCAGGTAGGGTATTTACCACCAGTGTCACCTGGGAATCCCTGTTGGAGCCCAGCACTCTTAAATGTTCCATGTGTGTCTGTTTGTATGTTTCTAGAAGTTGCTTGGGGATTGTGTGCAGGGTTCCAGAGAAAGTCACCTTTTCCAAGTGAATCATTCATTCATAGAGGCAAGGCAGATGGGTCCTTGGTCTTAAGGACAAGGCATAGTCCTTGGTCTCAAGGAGACCCTGGAGGCAGGGTTGGGTTTGAGTGAGAGGAGAAAATAGACAAGAAAGTATAATTACAAATTGCTAAGATTTAGAAGACAAATGTCACTAGCTTAGAACCTTAGCCTCACCACTCAGTCATGTTCAAAGACACAATAGCTTGAATGTGAAATGACTGAAAAAGAATTTAATCTCTATGGAAGTTTCTCTAAGAATGCCAAAGGCAGTCCTGTTTGTACAGCCTAACAGCAGCCTATTTCCTCCCCTTCCCCTATATCTCACACCTGAGTTAGCTGCCATGGCATCAAGGTACCATTTTTGCATGTGGACAACTAATGATTCAGCACCATTTGTTGAAGGTTCTACCCTCTTTCACTGTAAGTTTCCCCAGACTGTCTCACAAACTTGGTGTGTGCTGTCTGTCCAGTTGCTCTCCAGTCCCCTCTCAGGCTCATCTCTCCATTAACATCGATTGGCTTAACCTCTCCGATGGCTTTCACTTTCCTTATTCTGCCATCACTCAAGTTTTGTACAATGGCTTGCTTGGGAACTGGCTAAAGGCTGGGGTTTTTCCTTAAAGAAGAGATGGGTTAGGGGAGAAGACAGCAGGCACAACTCAGTATCTTAAAATCTGTGCACAGAGGAATAAATTTTATGCAGTGGGAGACAGAGAAGGGCAGACAGTCATTCTTACCTGGGGAGTGAGAGGGAGGGATTCACAGAAGCTGATCTTTTGAAGGATGATTGGGTATTTTCCAGGTAGCAATGGGAGAGAGGTGAGAGGTCAACATATGTCAGAGTTCATTGGCATACACAGGTATAGTGTATTTGAAGAATATATAAAAGATTCTTTTTGAGAAAAGTTGCAAATATTTAGAAGTAAGAGAAAAATATAAATGAGTTATTTTGAAAAAGACAGTTGAACTAGAGAGTCAGAGAGAATTTAGTCCAGCCTTCTTCATTTTACTGTCTAGGAGATGGAGACCTAACAATGCATTATTTTTATAATTATTGAAAAGTAATCTATTTTTCAAATGGTTTGTTAATTGGGGCATAATTAATGTACAGTTTTATATGTTTCAGTTGTGTAACACAGTGATTCACAATTTTTAAAGGTTATATTGGTGGCTCAGAGGTTAAAGCTTCTGCCTGCAATGCGGGAGACCTGGGTTCAATCCCTGGGTCGGAAAGATCCCCTGGAGAAGGAAATGGCAACCCACTCCAGTATTCTTGCCTGGAGAATCCCATGGACGGAGGAGCCTGGTGGGCTACAGTCTACGGGGTCGCAGAGTTGGACACGACTGAGCAACTTCACTTTCACTTTCATATTCCATTTATAGTTGTTATAGGATATTGGCTATATTCCCTGTGTTGTACTGCATATGTGTCCTTGTAGCTTATTTATTCTATACATAGTAGTTTATACCTCTTAATCCCTTACTGTCTTGCACCTTCCCCCG
Organism: Moschus berezovskii; assembly: GCF_049115385.1. Taxonomy (NCBI): domain Eukaryota; kingdom Metazoa; phylum Chordata; class Mammalia; order Artiodactyla; family Moschidae; genus Moschus; species Moschus berezovskii. The sequence goes on along the minus strand of NC_142471.1, from coordinate 15,492,936 downwards.
TCTTCTCCCTATTGGTGACTGTTAGTTTGTTCTCTGTATCTGGGAGTCTGTTTCTTTTTTATTATATATGCAGTAGTTTTTTGTATATTTTAGATTTCACATATAAATGCTTATCATACAGTATTTCTTTTTTCTCTGCCTTTTTTCAGTTAGCCTAATACCCTCCAAGTCCATGCATGTTTTTGTGAATAGCAAAATTTCATTCTATTTTATGGCTGAGTGACATGTATAGTGGGCTTCCCATGTGGCACTAGTGGTAAAGTACCCTCCAGATAATGCAGGAACCTTAGGAGAAGCAGGTTTGATCTCTGGGCCAGGAAAATCCCCTGGAGGAGGGCATGGCAACCGATTCCAGTATTCTTGCCTGGAGAATCCCATGGACAGAGGAGCCTGGCAGACTACAGTCCATGGGGTCTCAAAAAGTCAAACACGACTTGGTGACTGAACAACATCAACAACCCAGGAGTGTAACTGTTGAGACATATGGTAGTTCTATTTTTAGTTTTTTGAAGAACCTCCATACTGTTTTCTATAGTGACGGCGTCAATTTACATCCTCACTATTAATGTAGGAGGGTTCATTTTTCTCCACATCCTCACCAGCATTTGTTATTTGTGTTCTTTTTGATGATAGCCATTCTGACAGGTTTGAGGTGATTTCTCACTGTGGTTTTGAATTGCATTTCTCTGATGATTAATGATGCTGGATGTCTTTGCATGAACCTATTGGCCATCTGTATGTCTTCTTTTGAAAAATGTCTGTTCAGGTTTTCTGCCTCTTTTAAAATCAGGTGTGTGTGTGTGTTTTTCTGATGTTGAGTTATATGAACTGTTATATATTTTACATATTAGCCCCTTGCCAATCACATTATTTAGAAATATTTTCTTCCATCCTGTGGGTTGTCTTTTCATTTTGTTTGTGGTTTCCTTTGCTGTGCAGGTGGTTTTAATTTTAATTAGATCCCATTTGTTCACTTTTGTTTTTATTTTCATTACTCTAGGAGGTGGATTTCAAAAGATATTGCTGTGATTTATCTCAAAGAATGTTCTTCCTCTGTTTTCCTCTAGGAGTTTTATAGTATCTGGCCTTGCATTTAGATATCTAATCCGTTTTGAGTTTATTTTTGTGAATGGTGTTAGAGAATGTCCTAATTTCATTCTTTATCATGTAGCTGTCCAGTTTTCCCACCACCACTTCCTGAAGAGACTGTCTTTTCTCCAATGTATATTCTTGCTTCTTTTGTTGTAGATTATTTGATCACAGTCACATGGGCTTATTTATGGGCTTTATATCCTGTTCCATTGATCTGTATTTCTATTGTACCAGTACCATATTGTTTACATGGCTGTAGCTTTGTAGTATAGTCTGAAGCCAGGGTCTTCAGATTATATAGTATAGCCTTCCAGCTTCATTTTTCTTTCTCAGGATTGCTTTGACTATTTGGGGTCATTTGTGTTTCCATACAAATTAAAAATTTTTTTTGCTCTAGGTGTGTGAAAAATGCCACTGGTAATTTGATAGGGATGAATCTGTAGATTGCCTTGGGTAGTATCGTCATTTTGACAGTGTTGATTCCAATCCAAGAACATGGTATATCTTTCAGTCTGTTTTGTGTCATCTTTGATTTCTTTCATCAGTGTCTTATAGTTTTCAGAGTACAAATGTTTTTCTTCCTTAGGTAGGCTTATTCCTTGGTATTTTATTCTTTCTTTTTTTGCCAATCCATATGGCATGCAGGATCTTAGTTCCCCTGTGGGGAAGTGCAGAATCTTAATCCCTGGACAACCAGGGAAGTCCACCTAGATATTTTATTCTTTCTGATGTGATGGTAAGTGGGATTGTTTTGTTGATTTCTGTTTCTGATCTTTTGTTGTTAGCGTATAGGAATACAAGAAATTTCTCTGTATTAATTTTTTATCCTGAAATTTTACTGAATTCTTTGATGACCTCTAGTAGTTTTCTGGTAACATCTTTAGGATTTTCTATGTAAAGTATCATATTATCTGTAAACAGTGATGGTTTGACTTCTTTTCTAATTTGGATTCCTTTTATTTATTTATTTTTGTCTTCTCTGATTGTCATGGCTTTGACTTACAAAACTGTGTTGAATAAAAGTAGCGAGAATGGACTTCCTTGTTTCATTCCTGATCTTAAAGGAAATACTTTGTTTTTCAGTATTGAGGGTGGTGTTAGCTGTGGGTTTGTCATATATGGCTTTTATTATGCTGAGGTAGGTTCCCTCTATGCCCGTTTTCTAAGGAGTTTTTAATCGTAAATTGGTGTGGAATTTTGCAAAAGCTTTTTCTGCGTCTTCTGAGATGATCTTATGGTTTTTGTTCTTCACTTTGTTAATTTGTATCACACTGATTGATTTGCAGATACTGAAGAATCCTTACATCTCTTGGATAAATCACACTTGATTTTGGTGTTTCATGATCCTTTTCTGTATTATTGAATTCAGTTTGCTAGTATTCTGCTGAGGGTTTTTGCATCAGTGTTCATCAGTGATATTGGCCTGTGGTTTTCTTTTCTTGTCATGTCTTTGTCTGGTTTTGGTATCAGGGTGATGATGGCCTTCTAGAATGAGTCTGGATGCATTCCTTCCTCTGCAGTTTTGGAAGTTTTAGAAGGACAGGGGTTAACTCTTCTGTAAATGTTTAATAGAATTTGCCTATGAAGCAATCTGGTCCTGGACTTTTGTTTGTTGGAAGTTTTTAAGTCACAGTTTGAGTACTTGTTATTGGACTGTTCATTTTCTTTTCATTCCTGGTTCAGTCTTGGAAGGTTGTTACCTTTCTAAGAATTTGTCCATTTCTTCTATGTTGTCCAATTTATTGGCATGTAGTTGCTTGTAGTTGTCTCTCATGATCTTTTGTGTTATTGTGGGATCTGTTGTAACTTCCATTTCTGATTTTATTGATTCGAGCCCTTTCCTTTGTTTTCTTGATAGGTCTGACTAAAAGTATTTTTTTTTTAAATTTTTTTATTGAAGGATAATTGCTTTACAGAATTTTGTTGTTTTCTGTCAGACTTAACGTGAATCTGCCATAGGTATACATATATCCCCTCCCTTTTAAACCTCCCTCCCATCTCCCTCCCCGTCTCACCCCTCTAGGTCAATACAGAGCCCCTCTTTGAGTTTCCTGAGACATACAGTAATTTCCCATTGGCTATCTATTTTACTTATGGCAATATAAGTTTCTAGTTACTTTGTCCATACATCTCACCCTCTCTTCCTCTCTCCCCATTCCGTAAGTCTATTCTCTATGTCTTTTTCTCCATTGCTGCCCTGTAAATTCTTCAGTACCATTTTTCTAGATTCTGTATATGTGCATTAGAATATGATATTTATCTTTCTCTATCTGACTCACTTTACTCTGTGCAATAGGTTCTAGATTCATATACCTCATCAGAATTGACTCAGATGTGTTCCTTTTAATGGCTGAGTAAATTCCATTGTGTATATGTGCCACAACTTCAGTTCAGTTCAGTCACTCAGTCGTGTCAAACTCTTTGTGCCCCATGAACTGAGGGTTAGTTCTCTGGTAGTCTAAGGTCTTAGAGTCAGTGTTCCCACTCCAAAGGCTCAGGTCTTGATCTCTAGTCAGGAATGAAGATACCACAAGTGGCTTATTATGGCATTAAGTGAGATTAAAATAAATATCCAAAAACAAGAAACCAAAGATGAACCCCAGACAAATGGCAGTTACAAAATCAGGCAAATAATAATTAAAATAATAGAACATACATATACACCCATGAGCAAAGTCAAAACAGTCCAATAAAAATAAAGTAGACTAGATTGACCTGGCAAACAAAGGAAATAAAAAATTATATTTACCAGTTAATAGCAAGACTAACTAAAGCATGAAGTGGAAACCAAAACTAAAGCAAGGTGCCAAGTGGATAATAAAGCAATGGAAACAAAACAAATATGTTGAGAGGAAAGGAAAGAAAGAATAGATATGCAAAGTTAAATAGAGGTAGATGAAGAAGATTTATAATACATTAAAGATTAACTGGAAGGGGAAAAGAACAGTAGGAAAGGCAAACAAAGCAATAAATGTAGAAAAAATATAACAGGTTTTAAAAAATTAAAAGTTAAAATTATGATAAAGAGAAAAGAAAAAAATGGAAGAAGAAAGAAAAGAGGAAAAAAGAAAAAAGTCCACAGAACTGCAAAAGCCCAACGTAGCTGCAGAAGTTTATAACAACAATAAAAAGTGTGCCTGAATATACACATATACACTCATAAGCGAAATCAAAACAGTCCAACAAAAGTACAATAGATTGACACAGTGAACAAAGGAAACCAAAAATTATGTCTACCAGAACAAAACTAGCTAAGGCACAAACTGGAAAACAAAACTAAAGCAAGGTGCCAACTGGGGAATAAAGCAATGAAAAGAAAACTAACAAATATGTTTGAGAGGAAAAGAAAGAAATAATAGCTATGCTAAGTTAAATAGAGGTAGATAAGATTTATATACGTTAAACATTAACTGCAAAGGGAAAAGAACAGTAGGAAAAGCAAACAAAAGAATAAAGGTGGAAAATTTAATAATGTTTAAAAAATTAAAAATTGAAATTAAAAAAAGAGAAAAGAAAAAAGGAAGACTCCTCAGGACTGTAAAAAGCCCAACGTAGAGGCAGAGGTTTGTAACACCAATAAAAAAATGTGAATGAGAAAAAAAAGAGAGAAAAAAAGAAAGCTCAAAAGCTTAATTAGATTTCATAGTGCCAGTAAAATCAACAACTACAACAGAAGAGGAAAAAAAAGGAGAAGAAAGAAAAAAATCCAAAAGAATCTACAGAACCAGTCAAAACATAAGAATGATAAATGTTTTTCTTGAGTCACTGCTGTCAGAGACCTTTCCGTCACTGGGAGTCACAGTCCACCTCACCTCCCTAGGATGCCCTCCAACACTGTGCTGATCTCTGGACCTGCTGTGGGGGCAGCTCGGATTCTAATCTGGTCCTATGCCTGTGTGTTCTTGCCTCCAATATTCACAACTAGCTATCAGAACTAGTGCATTTTCTTTTGTGGGAGCTCTCAGTGGCCTTTTATATATTCCATAGACACAGAGTCTGCCTAGTTGATTATGTGGATTTGATCTGCAGTTTGTACAACTGGTGGGAAGGTTTTAGGTCTTTTCCCTTAGCCACCCTGCCCCTGGGTTTCAGTTTTAGGTTTATTTCCACCTCTGCATCTGGGCCATCCACTGGGGTTTGCTCCTGAGGCTGCCCTGGAGGACTTGGGTTTGCCGCTGTGAGGGCCAGGTGTGGTGGTGATGCAGCTGCTTGGATTACAGGGGTTCTGGCAGCACCAGGTACTCAGGGGAGTTGGTGGCTAGGGCAGCAGGAAATATAGTGCTCTAGAAGGGTATGGCAACCAGTATTGGCTAATACGCTCCAGTATTCTTGCCTGGAGAATCCCCCCCTCCCTGACAGAGAAGACTGCAGGCCACAGTCTACAGGGTTGCAAAGAGTCAGACACTACCAAAGCGACCCTTTGTGCATAGATGCAAGACTTTTTTACCTGTGGCAGCTCTGCCCCAGTGAGAGTTGAGAGTGAAGGTGGCCTAGCTGCTTGACTTGCAGGGACCCTGGTCGTGCCTGGTGTGCAGGGACACAGACTGCTTTCACTGCAGGAGTTATGGCCCTATCAGAGTCTTTTCTTTGAGCCTCTTGTAGCTGGCGACCAGAAGGCCTCTTTGGCCAGTCTTTTTCAGTAGCTCCGTCCATTCAGGCACATAGAGGCTCCCCCCGGATGGGGTCCTACTCTGTAGTTCAGTGTGTCAGGCGTTTGATGGGCCAACCTCTTTGTTGTTCAGCTGCCAGCGCTGGTGTGTGGGGGGAAAGAGGCTATGGTGATGGTTCCACCTGCTACGTGTGACTCTGCAGTATCGCCTTGCTTCCATGGCTGCCTGGCTTCCCCCCACAGGCATTTTCCACCATAATCTCCTCCCTCACGTCCCCTCTGTCAGTCTCTCTGCAGTCCACAGAAGCCCTTGCCCTGAGATTTCTCCACAATCCCTAAACTCTAGCTCCTAGCTGCTGCACCTTCCAGGGGATCTATCCCTGGAAATATCTAACTCTGGTTCTCTGAAAAGATAAACAAAATTGATAAACCTTTAGTCAGAAGAACAAGATGGTGGAGGAGTAGGTGGGCGGGGTATTTATCCCTATCTGGGGTATTTATGGCTGCAGCAAAGACTGTCTGATTCTCATTCCATTTAGGCTGCCACAGATCAACTGTTTCATACTCAGCCTTAAATGTTTCTCCTCTGACTCAGACAGTTGCTCCAATGTGGGAATCGGACCCCTGCTTCAGTTCCCCCACCCACTGAGGGCAGGTCCGGTCCTGCTAACACTCCTGTTTTTCCCCCTAGTTCCTTCATCCTACTGAGTTTTGCGTGGGTCTGTATATTCTTTTCCTCTGGTCAGGTACTCCTGTCTGCTCTCAGCTGGTGTTCTGCATGCACTTCTGTGTCTGAGGGTGTCTTCCTGATGTATCTGTGGAGAGAGACGTACTCCACGTCCACCTACTCCTCTGCCATCTTTTTCTCCTGACTAAAGGTTTCTCAATTTTGTTTATCTTTTCAGAGAACCAGCTTTTAATTTCATTGGCTTTTTTTTGGTTTTGTTTTCTTGGTGTCTATTTCATTTATTTCTGCTCTCATCTTTATGATTTGTTCCCTTCTACTCACTTTGGTTTTTTTTCTCCCCCCTCACTTTGGGTTTTGTTTATTCTTCTTAATATAGTTGTTTTATGTAAAAAGCAATACTTTTAGTGGGGTGATGAGAAACTGCTTTAGAACTGTAGTAAGTTCAGAAAAAATCAAGATGACTTTTAATTTTATCTGGTTTACATTCAGAATCAGTTCAGTTCAGTTCAGTTCAGTCGCTCAGTCGTGTCCGACTCTTTGCGACCCCATGAATCACAGCACGCCAGGCCTCCCTGTCCATCACCAACTTCCGGAGTTCACTCAAACTCATGTCCATCAAGTCGGTGATGCCATCCAGCCATCTCATTCTCTGTCGTCCCCTTCTCCTCCTGCCCTCAATCCTTCCAGCATCAGACTCTTTTCCAGTTCTCATTGGAAAAAAATGTCTATTTCTACAACCAAGTTTTTTGCAGAACTAAACAGAAGGCTGCCATTAGAAAACAGTCGTTATTTTTTCAGCCACTAAAATCTTAACATTTCAGCATCTTTGAGATGTAGGACCATTGGAAAGTTTTTCAGATTCTTCATTTAAAAAATGAGCATGAGAGGAAACCAGATGGGCTTCATATAGTCTACCCTTTGGATGTCATAGAGAATAAAAACTAAACATTACTATCAAACTTCAGAGACATTACTTTGCTGACAAAGGCCCATCTATTCAAACCTATGGTTTTTCCAGTAGTTAGGTATGAATATGAGAGTCAGACCATAAAGAAAGCTGAGTGCCAAAGAATTGATGCTTATGAACTGTGCTGTTGGAGAATACTCTTGTGAGTCTCTTGCACTGCAAGGAGATCTGACCAGTCCATCCTAAAGGCAATCAGTCCTGAATATTCATTGGAAGGACTGATGCTGAAGCTGAAACTCCAATACTTTGGCCACTTGCTGTAAAGAACTGAGTCATTTGAAAAGACCCTGATGCTGGGAAAGATTGAAGGCAGGAGGAGAAGGGGATGACAGAGAATGAGATGTTTGGATAGCATCACTGTCTCGATGGACATGAGTTTGAGCAAACTCTGGGAGTTGTTGATGGACAGGGAAGCCTAGCGTACTACAGTCCATGGGATTGCAAAGAGTCAGACATGACTGAGCGACTGAACTGAACTGATCTATTTGTGATTCTGATGCTTGAAGAACTCCATTTCTATGAAATATGATGCCTTGAGAGCAAAGTTACATAAACAACAGAGATAGTACAAAGGAAATTAGCATAGATGTGGTCCCTGTTAATACCACATGTGTAAAATCATGTGTAAACAAAAATTTGAACTTGATTTTTTTTTTCCTTCTCAACTAAAGAAATAAGAAATGGATGATTCAGTGGGGGAAATGATTGTGTGTTTCAGCAGTCTGCCTCCCATGAGAAATTTGTAAGGTCTAGCAGAATGTCATAGCACTGCTGCAGCTGAGAAAAAAATTATTAAAGAAATATGTTACTATTGTTGTTGTTTTTCAGTTACTATGTTGTGTCCAGCTCTTTACGAACCTGTGGACTTCAGCACATCAGGCTTCCCTATCCTTCACTATCTGCTGGGGTTTGCCCAAATTCATGCCCATTGACTCTGATGCCATCCAACCACCTCATCCTCTGTCACCCCCTTCTCTTCTGCCCTCAGTCATTCCTGGCATCAGGATCTTTTCCAGTGAGTCTGCTGTTCGCATCAGGTGACCAAACTGTTGAAACTTCAGCATCAGTCCATCCAGTGAATACACACAATTGATTTCCTTTAGGATTGACTGGTTTGACCTCCTTGCTCTCCAAGAGACTCCCAAGAGTCTTCTCAAGCACTTCAGTTGGAAAGCATCAGTTCTTTGGCACTCATCCTTCTTTATGGTCCAAGTCTCATATCCATACATGATTACTAGAAAAACCATAGCTTTGACTATGCAGACCTTTGTTGGCAAAGTAATGTCTCTGCTTTTTAATGCACTATCTAGGTTTGTCATGGCTTTCCTTCCAAAAAGCAAGCATCTTTTAATTTCATGCTGTTGTCACTGTCCACAGTGATTTTGGAATCCAAGAAAATAAAATCTGTCACTGCTTCCACTTTTTCCCTATCTATATTCCATGAAGGGATAGGACTAGATGCCGTGATTTTAGTTTTTTGAATGTTGAGTTTTAAGTCAACTTTTTCACTCTCCTCTTTCATCTTCATCAAGAGGCATTTTAGTTCCTCTCCCCTTTCTGCAATTAGGATGGTGTCATCTGCATATCTGAGGTTGTTGATATTTCTCCCTGAAATCTTGATTCCAGCTTGTGATTCATTTAGCCCAGAATTTCCCATAATGTACTCTGCATTTAAGTTAAATAAACAGGTGACAATATATACTCTTGATGTACTTCTTTTCCAGTTTTGAACCAGTTTGTTGTTTCCTGTCCGGTTCTAACTGTTGCTTCTTGACCTGCATACACGTATCTCAGTAGACAGGCAATATGGTCTGGTATTCCCATCTCTTTCAGAATTTTCCATCATTTGTTGTGATCCACACAGTCAAAGCCTTTAGAGTAGTCAGTGAAACAGAAGTAGATTTTTTTTGGAATTCCTTTGCTTTTTTTTATGATCCAGTGGATACTGGCAGTGTGCTCTCTGGTTCCTCTACCTTTTCTAAATCCACCTTGAATATCTGGAAGTTCTTGGTTTACATACTGCTGAAGCCTCAGTTGAAGAATTTTGAGCATTACCTTGGCTAGCATGTTAAATGAGCAGTTGTACACTAGTTTGAACATTCTTTGGCATTGCCTTTCTTTGGGGTTGGAATGAAAACTGACCTTTTCTAGTCCTGTGGCCACTGCTGAGTTTTCCCAATGTACTGGCATATTGAGTGCAGCAGTTTCACAGCATCATCTTTTAGGATTTGAAATAGCTCAGTTGGAATTCTATCACCTCCACTGGCTTTGTTCATAGTAATGCTTCCTAAGGCCCACTTGACTTTGCACTCCAGGATGTCTGGTTCTAGGTGAGTGACCACACTATGGTCCTGGTTATCCAGGCCATTAACATCTTTTTAGTATGGTTCTGTGTATTCTTGCTGCTGCTGCTAAGTCACTTCAGTCGTGTCCGACTCTGTGTGACCCATAGACAGCAGCCCACCAGGCTCCCCGTCCCTGGGATTCTCCAAGCAAGAACGCTGGAGTGGGTTGCCATTATTCTTGCTACCTTTTCTTAATATCTTCTTCTGTTAGGTCCTTGCTATTTCAGTCCTTTATTGTGCCCATCTTTGCATGGAATGTTCCCTTGGTATCCAGTTTTCTTGAAGAGATCTCTAGTTTTCCCATTCTGTTGTTTTTCTCTATTTCTTTGCATTGCTTACTTTAGAAGGCTTTCTTATCTCTCCTTGCTGTTTTCTAGAACTCTGCATTCAGTTGGGTATATCTTTCCCTTTCTTCTTGCTTTTCGATTTTCTTCTTTTCTTAGCTATTTGTAAGGCCTCCTCAGACAACCACTTTGCCTTCTTGCATTTTTTCCCCTTTGGGTTGGTTTTGGTTTCAGCCTCCTGTACAGTGTTACAGACCTCCATCCATAGTTCTTCAGGCACTCTATCTACCAGATCTCATCCCTTGAATTTATTCATCACCTCTTCACTGTATAGATTATATGGGATTAGATTTAGGTCATAAGTGAATGGCTTGGTAGTTTTCCCTACTCCTATTTAAGCCAGAATTTTACAATTAGGAACTGATTACCTGAGCCACAGTCTGCTCTAGGTCTTGTTTTTGCTGACTGTATAGAGCTTCTCCATATTCAGTGCAAAAAATGTAATCAATTTGGTTTTGTTATTGACCTTTTGCTGATGTTCTTGCGTGCTTTTGTGCATGTTAAATTGTTTCAGTTATGTCCGACTCTTTGTGACCCTATGAACTGTAGCCTGCCAGGCTCCTCTGTCCATGGGATTCTCTAGGCAAGAATACTAGAGTGGGTTGCCATGCCCTTCTCCAGGTGATCTTCCTGACCCAGGGATTGAACTCCCGTCTCTTATATGTCATGCTTTGGTGGGCATGTTCTTTACCACTGGAGCCATCTGGGAAGCACTGGTGATCCATTTTATAGTCATTTCTTATGTTGTTGGAAAAAGGTGTTTGCTATGACCAATGTTTTATCTTGACAGAACTCTGTTAGCTTTTGCCCTGCTTCATTTTGTACTCCAAGGCCAAACTTACCTATTACTCCAGATATCTCTTGACTTTCTACTTTTGCATTCCACTCCCCTATGATGAAAACGTCTTTTTTTGGTGTTAGTTCTAGAAGGTCTTGTAGGTCTTCATAGAAGGTATTGTAGGTATTCATGCTGCTGCTCAGTCACTTCAGTCGTGTCCGACTCTGTGCGACCCCATAGACGGCAGCCCATCAGGCTCCCCCGTCCCTGGGATTCTCCAGGCAAGAACAGTGGAGTGGGTTGCCATTTCCTTCTCCAATGCATGAAAGTGAAAGTGAAGTTGCTGAGTCATGTCTGACCCTCAGCGACTCCATGGACTGTAGCCTTCCAGGCTCCTCCATCCATGGGATTTTTCCAGGCAAGAGTACTGGAGTGGGGTACCATTGCATCTTCTCTGGTAGGTCTTCATAGAACTGGTCAACTTCAACTTCTTTGGATTACTGTGATGTTGAATGGTTTGCCTTAGAAAATGAACCGAGATCATTCTGTTGTTTTTTTTTGTTGCACCAAGTACTGCATTTCTGACTCTTTTGTTGACTGAGGATTTCTGATTAGTTATAGGAAAATTCTAATTTCTTTGGAAGCACATTAATCTTTTGACTTTAAAGCTTCTGAAGTGATGCACCAAAGTCTACAGAAATTGAGGCTAAGTATCTATGTTTTATCCTGCGGTTGGAACTTTCTTCTTACCTCTCCTCAGAGTGCTGGTTAAATTCATCATCATTATCAGTTTCTGCTTAATCAAATATTTATTGACCATTGAGTCTGTGTGAGGCATGCAGAACAATATTTTATAAGACACAATCTTTTAAATAAATGATTTTATAATATAACTGAGGAGATAGTTATACTTGATTGGATAATATTCTTCCCATCCTCACCCCAAATGTCTTGAAACCTCTGAATGTGACTGTATTTGGAAAGAGTTGTTACAAGTATTCAGAAGAAGTCATATTGAAGTAGGCTAGGCACTTAATCCAAAATCACTGGTGTCATTATACAGCAAAGAGACACAGAGACATAGGGAGGGGTGCCATGTGAAGAGGGCAGATACTGGGGTGATGAGTCCATAAGCCAAAGAATCTGAGGTTTTGCTGATCACAACTGGTACTCTGAGAAAGGCATGGAACAGATCCTGCTCTAGTGCTTTCAGAGAGAGCATGACCCTCAGGACACTTTGATCTTAGACTTCTAGCTTCACCCCTGTGAGATAAAATATTTTCTCTGTTTTGAGCCACTAAATTTGCAGCACTTTTTGGGATAGAAGCCTTAAAAAACAAATAGACATGAAAAATAAAGCTCCTATTATTAAGCACTGGCTCTACTCCAGGTTCCCTGAGTTCTAGCTGTTTTCTGCTCTATGATATTATCACCATCACCCTTGGAGGAGCAAACTGAAAGTTAAGAGATGCTTAATAATTTTTTCAGTATCACTCAGCAAGTAGTTCTAACCCTTGTCACCTAACCATGGAAAGAGGCCCATGTGGGCAGGCAGGAGGCAAAATGACAAGCAGGTAGGGGTAGACCTTAAAGCTGGCAGTAGCCCAGGTGTCCATGAAGAGTGATATGGAGAAACTAACTGAAGTCTGTCCATAGGACCTGCCATTTCAGCAACACAAAGGATCAGACTGTGATAGCAGGAAGCTGTATGGACACATCTCTAATGCTGAGTGAAAGAGGGCACACACAAAAGAGTACATATATAATTTCATCTATGCAAAGTTCTAGACTAGGAAAAACTAGTCAGTAGTGGAAGAAAGTAAAAGCAGTGGTTTCCAACTCTGTAGTAGATGCTCTGTTGGGAATTTGACAACAAGGTCCCTGACAAAAGGGGGGTGCGTGCCTAATCTTAGGTGGTCTCCTAACCTGGATGAGCCTAATCCGGGTGAGACCCTTTAATCTTGCCTCAGGTGGTTTCCTTGCTGCTTCTCCTTTGATTAGCACCTGTTCTACACTTTGGAACTCAGAGAAGGTCATGGAGGCTGGAGGCTGGCCTACAATGAATGGGGGACAAAAGGCCTCCATGCCCAGGAGCCTTACAGGGCCCCGCTTGGCATTTAATCTGAACATAAAGTACAATTCACATGGTAGAGTCTACACAGCCATTGACCTAGTGAACTCATGCTGAAAGCTTGGAACTACCACAGGGACTTCAGCCTCCACTCCCCTCAGGACGTGATTGGGACTGAAATCTCAATAACAAGGCTGGCCCTTGGTGAGGCACCATGGATCCTGCAGGGGACTGGAGGTGGGCGGCCAGGGACCCTGTAGGGGATGGCTCTGAGTTACAGTGATGGGTTCAGTTCAGTCGCTCAGGTATATCCAACTCCTTGCGACCCCATGGACTGCAGCATGCCAGGCTTCCCTGTCCATCACCAACTCCTGGAGCTTGCTCAAACTTGTGTCCATCGAGTCGGTAATGCCATCCAACCATCTCATCCTCTGTCATCCTCTTCTCCTCCCCACTTCAATCTTTCCCAGCATCAGGGTCTTTTCAAATGAGTCAGCCCTTCGCATCAGGTGGCCAAAATATTGGAGCTTCAGCTTTAGCATCAGTCCTTCCAATGAATATTCAGGACTAATTTCCCTTAGGATGGACTGGTTGGATCTCCTTGCAGTCCAACAGACTCCCAAGAGTCTTCTCCAACACCACAGTTCAAAAGCATCAATTCTTCGGTGCTCAGCTTTCTTTATGGTCCAACTCTCACATTCATACATGACTACTGGAAAAACCATAGCTTTGACTAGACTGACCTTTGTTGGCAAAGTAACATCTCTCCTTTTTAATATGCTGTCTAGGTTGGTCATAGCTTTTATTCCAAGGAGCAAGCGTCTTTTAATTTCATGTCTGCAATCACCATCTGCAGTGATTTTGGAGCCCCAGAAAATAAAGTCTATCACTGTTTCCATTGTTTCCCCATCTCTTTGCCATGAAGTGATGGGACCAGATGGCATGATCTTCGTCTTTTGAATGTTGAGTTTTAAGCCAGCTTTTTCACTCTCCTCTTTTACTTTCATCAAGAGGCTCTTTGGTTCCTCTTCACTTTCTGCCATAATGGTGGTGTTATCTGCATATCTGAGGTTATTAATAATTCTCTGGGCAATCTTGATTCCAGCTTGTGATTCATCTAGTCTGGCATTTCGCCTGATGTACTCTGCATTTTTAAGTTAAAAAAGCAAGGTGACAATATACAGCCTTGGCATATTCCTTTCCCAATTTGGAACTATTCTGTTGTTCCATGTCCAGTTCTAACTGTTGCTTCTTGACCTGCATACAGGTTTCTCAGGAGGCAGTTAAGGTGGTCTGTTATTCCATCTCTTTCATAATTGTTCATAGTTTGTTGTGATCTATACAGTCAAAGGCTTTGGCGTAGAGGTCTATACTGTTTCTTTTCTTTAATTGTGCCCATCTTTGCATGGAATGTTCCCTTGGTATCCAGTTTTCTTGAAGGGATCTCTAGTCTTTCCCATTCTATTGCTTTCTTCTATTTCTTCGCATTGATCAGTTAGGAAGGCTTTCTTATCTCTCCTTGCTGTTCTTTGAAACTCTACATTCAGATTGGTATATCTTTCCTTTTCTCCTTTGCCTTTTGTCTTCTTTTCTCAGCTATTTGTAAGGACTCCTCAGACATCTGTTTTGCCTTTTTGAATCCCTTTTCTTGGGGATGATTTTTACCATGGCATCCTGTACAATGTTGCAAACCTCCGTCCATAATTCTTCAGGCACTCTATCAGATCTGATCCCTTGAATCTATACTGTATAATCATTAGGGATTTGATTTAGGTCATATCTCAATGGCCTAGTTGTTTTCCCTACTTTCTTCAATTTAAGTCTGAATTTGCCAATAAGGAGTTCATGATCTGAGCCACAGTCAGCTCCTGTTACCACACAGTTGAGTTGTTTTTGTATGCCTGCTTGATGTGTTGGAGCAAAGACTTCGCAAGTGAAGCATCATTGAAAGGGTAACCTGGTGTAAGTCTATTGCTCCTCACACCACAGAATCCCAGGGAAGCCAGACTTTTTCTGTGCCAGGAATCAGCACCTCAAGCTGTGTGGCTCACACTGTATCCCACCAGGGAAACTGTTCCATCTTGAAGGCCTAAGCTTCTTAGTCTGCTTGCAGGTTTCCAGACATCGAATCTGGACAGACCGTACCACCAACAGAGCTGCTGTGTTGGCTTGTTTAGAGGTGCATCTGCCAGAGTAGGTGGAGAAGAAATTCTCTTTCAAGTTTGGGCCTTACAGGTTTTTGTAGCTATAGAGCCTTGTCTAATGAAGAAGGACTAAGGCTTTTCCTCTCAGCTTGTTTTAAAAAAGAGCAGCGATCTTTCCGTTTCTGCCAGCACCAGAGCCTCGTCAGTAGTTCTGTTTAGTGTTTTGCTTTCTTCCCAGAAGTATAGAATATGGCTTGAGATAAAAAACAAATGTCAAGATTGTTGAGCATGGTGAGGAGGCTTGTCTCAGGAGTTATTTTCTATCCTGCTCCTTGGTGTCCTTGGGGAAATTTCCAGATCCCCAGCTTCATAATGTTAGTCTTCCCAGCAATGGCCTGAGCTCCTCAGCTGCTCTCATTCTACTGTCTGAGATCGTAACAGAAAAATTTACATTTTAAAATTGGATGCTTGCTGATTTAAAGAACAGAGAAGCGTGGCGGGCTACAGTCCATGGGGTCACAAAGAGACAGACACAACTGAGTTACTAACACTTCTTATTGGAGTCCGAGTTTAGGTGAGGGTCAGAGAGGGGGAGATTTTATTGGGAGAGTTTCCACTAGACCAGTACTCACATCGCAGAGTCACAACTTATTTTGCTAATCGTTAAGATGACCTTGACTTTGATTTTTGAAGCTGCTGCATTTATACTTTCCAGTGGGGTCAGATTTGTATTGAAAAAAATTCATTCTCTGCAGTAAAACCTCTTCCCAACTTCCTTTTACTGACTTAATGGCTTTTTCTAGAGCAGATGATAGATGAAGCCAGAGAACGCAGTTTGTCTATAAAGGACATATTGATTCAATCAGATTTGCCAGAACACGACTGCAGGGTAAAATCTAAAGAGTGACTTGAAAAATCAAGATGCTGCCGAGGCAGTTTCTCAGCCAGGAATTTTTTTGGCTGCTTCTTGTTTTAAATTCCTTCGTTTTGCATTTCGGGAAATGACTTTCAAATGAAAGCCAAAATCCTAAGTGCAGAAAGATAAATCACGTGTTGTTGGCTATGAATTCTGATTACTTCCCTTGAAGGAGTAGCCAAGAGCTTGTTTCTCACATAAAAATACTTTTCGCCTGTTAATGAGAAACAGAATTAATTGGGTTCTACATAGGCCAATTTTAACTGAGTTAAAAGACAAATACTTTAGAGTAAGAAAGGACCTTAGAGACACTGAATTTAATCCCTTCTTATAGGACCAGAGAGGGTGAAAGCCTTGCTCAAGAATGCAGAGCCACAAGGAATGCAGTGCATAGGGAAGACAGCGTTTCATCCAGTCATCACTCAGGTGGGTCCATTCTCTGACCTTTCTGAC
Organism: Moschus berezovskii; assembly: GCF_049115385.1. Lineage (NCBI taxonomy): Eukaryota > Metazoa > Chordata > Mammalia > Artiodactyla > Moschidae > Moschus > Moschus berezovskii. The sequence goes on along the minus strand of NC_142471.1, from coordinate 15,476,529 downwards.
TATTACCAGCAAGGCTCCCTGCCATTATTTACATAAGAATCTCTCAGGGATGAGGTTTTATTCTTTAGAACGAAGAGTTGAAAATAGAGAAATCATGTCACATGTGTAGCACCAGCACTCAAAGGACCTCTTTGTTTAAATAAAATGTGAAAGCCAGTGTGCTGTTTGAACGAATTCACCCAATGGCCTTGGCAACCTTGTTTTTGAAGAGAGATATCTGTGATCTTTGCATGGTGTGGAAGTCTAAATCACCAGTCACAGAGGACTGAACCCAGAGAAAGGCCCTGTCAGAATGAAACATGAAAATAATGTTGAGATCATATCAAGGAAGCTGAACGGTAAACATTCGCAGGGCTTGCTGCAACAGGATAGCATGTGTGGGGTGGAACAGCGCGTTCCTCATTTGGCATGGCCCAGGGCATGGGCGGGACCAACCCCCAAAGCCCGTTAGAAAGCTCAGCCTCTCCAAACACTGAACTGAGCCACAGTGCTTCCTGCCCCTGTCATTTGGGAATTGTATGTGGTCAGGATACAAATGATGGCCACCCTTCTGGCCATGAATGATTAGCATAATAATTCAGCTAATGGATTAATTTTAGATTGCTGCAAGTGATCAGATTCGTGTTTTCATTTGCATTTTTACTAAAGAGACCAGTTTGTTCCAAACACTTTTCTATTAATATTCGTATTGCAATATAGAATAAAGATGTTTTGATTATTTTACTTTAAAGCTTATATTGAAAGAAGTCTAACATCATTGCTCTTCCCATCTATTATTCAGTGAGTGTTTTCCAGCTGGACAGAAAGACAGATCTATCCGCTCAGACAGATCTGTTTTCTGTCTGACTCATTGTTGCTAACAGGGAAAGCAGAAACCTTCTCTGTCAATTGATGAGTTCCAGCTGTGCAACTTTGGAAATCCTATTTCCACTGAAAAAATGTTTAATGCCTTTTTTCTAATGTTCTTCCATTAAAAAAAAGTTTGTTGTAATGGGATACCACTTTTCAATTTTTCAGAAAGATTTACAATTGATGATGAGTTATGGCTTCTCTGGTAGCTCAGACAGTAAAGAATCCACCTGCAATGCAGGAGACCTGGGTTCGATCCCTGGGTTGGGAAGATCCCCTGGAGAAGGGAATGGCTACCCACTCCAGTATTGTTGTCTGGAGAATCACATGGACAAAGGAGCTTGGCAGGCTACAGTTCGTGGGGTTGCAGAGTTTGACATGACTGAGTGACTAACACTACTTTCTTGCAACCACAACTGAGTTGTATTGAAAGGAGGTTCAGATCCTTAGATATTTGCCAGGCTTCATGCCAAAGGTTTCATGGTGGCTCCAGTTACCTAACCTCTAAACCCAACACTGATATTTAATGCACTGAAAGCAGCAACAGCTCCTTTTTCTTTTTTCCCTATTCCTATTCCTCATTTTAAATACAGCTTTATTGAGATATAATTCATATAGCATACAGTTTACTCATTTAAAGTGTACAGTTCAGTGTCATTTTAGTATTAGAATTGTGTAACCATCAGTTCAGTTCAGTCGCTCAGTCATGTCTGATTCTTTGTGACCCCATGGACTTCAGTACCCCAGGCTTCCCTGTCCATCACCAACTCCCAGAGATTACTCAAACTCATGTCTGTTGAGTCAGTGATAACATCCAACCATCTAATCCTCTGTCGTCCCCTTCTCCTCCCCTCTTCAATCTTTCCCGGCATCAGGGTCTTTCAAATGAGTCAGCTCTTCGCCTCAGGTGGCCAAAGTATTGGAGCTTCAGCTTCAGCATCAGTCCTTCCAATGAATATTCAGGACTGATTTCTTTTATGATTAACTGGTTGGATCTCCTTGCTGTCCAAGGGACTCTCAAGAGTCTTCTCCAACACCACAGTTCAAAAGCATCAAGTCTTCGGCACTCAGCTTTCTTTATAGTCCAACTCTCACATCCATATGTGACTACTGGGAAAACCAAAGCTTTGACTAGATGGAACTTTGTTGGCAAAGTTGTATCTGCTTTTTAATAAGCTGTCTAGGTTGGTCATAGCTTTTCTTCCAAGGAGCAAGCGACTTTTAATTTCATGTCTAGAGTTACCATCTTCAGTGATTTTGAAGCCCCCCCAAATAAAGTCTGTCACTGTTTCCATTGTTTCCCTGTATATTTCCCATGAAGTGATGAGACCAGATGCCATGATCGTAGTTTTCTGAATGTTGAGCTTTAAGCCAACTTTTTCACTCTCCTCTTTCACTTTCATCAAGAGGCTCTTTAGTTCCTCTTCACTTTCTGCCATAAGGGTGGTGTTATCTGCATATCTGAGGTTATTGATATTTCTCCTGGCAATCTTGATTCCAGCTTGTGCTTCATCCAGTCTGGCATTTCTCATGATGTACTCTGCATATAAGTTAAATAAGCAGGGTGACAATATACAACCTTGATGTATTCATTTCCCAATTTGGAACCAGTCTGTTCTATGTTTTGTTCTAACTGTTGCTTCTTGACCTGCACACAGATTTCTCAGGAGGCAGGTCAGGTGGTCTGGTATTCCCGTCTCTTTCAGAAGTTTTTACAATTGGTCATGATCCATACAAACTGTGGATGGGCTTTAAATTATTTGAGTTTGAGTTGTTTCCATTTTTGGCTCTTATAACCAGTGCTGCTATAATAAATAATTAAGGTCAAGCCTGTGTGGATGCATTTTCATCTCTCTTGTAAACACTTCTAGGACTGGAATTGCACCATCATATGTTAGCTGTGTTTAATCTTTTGAGAAACTGCAGAGTGACCACACCATTTTATGTTCCTACCAGCGGTATGTGTTCTGATTTTTCCACATTCTCTCCAACACTTGTTATTATCAGTCTTCTTAAAAAATTATAGCCATCCTACTGGGTGTGCAGTGGAGAAGCCTCCTCTGAACTATTTTGAAAATATTTTGGTGATGGATTCAGCCCAGATGGATTCTGTGTGAGAAAGGAAAACTTCAGATTGCACCAGCCCTCCACGTTTCCATCCTCCTGCAGGAGGATGGTGACTGTTTACTGCTGTCTCCAGAGTCTAGAACAAGGCTTAGGACTAGTAGGCATGGAGACATTTATAGAGTGAATGCCTCAATGAGTTCACAAAGAGCCTACTGTGTGTTAGCATTGGTGTGGATACAGAGGTATACAAGACATGGCCCTGCTCCCAAGGAGCTTCACTTTTTGAAGGAAATGGAATGAAAGTATTCCTGAAAGGGAGTTACTGATGGAGAAAGGTACATGTTAGAGGAAAAATAGGTACATGTTAGGAAAAAAATTTCTAAGCAACTAAAGTATAGATGATGAAAACGAGAACTCCTTTGGTCTTAGGATAATTTAAAAAGTCTGGCTTCCAGGAAATGGTAGGGGGAAAAATATCAGTCCCTCAAACTGCAATGAGGAAGGTAGCCTTCCACATAATACCAGAAGCCTCCCCAGACGGTACCACATTGCAAGCAGTCACTCACATACATTCTTTCTCTCTTTCTCTGTATGTGACTGTGGAATCAGAATATAATTCTTCTCTTTAAGTTCAGGTTTTTAGTGATTTGCATATTTTGGTCATTTGCCTTCTATCTTGCTCTCTCCCGCCATTCCTCTTTTATCTGTTTATCTTTTGTCTTTGCCACTTCTCCAACAACAATCTCACCTCACCTGCTGTAAGGTATATTTTACAGAACTTTTTGCAGATTTAATGCATAATAACCAGTCTAAGACAATGTGCCATCATTTCCTTAATTCTCTCGCTATTCAGGTTTATTTCCATTTTGGTTATAAATTATGCTTCAGGGGAACCTATTCATGACTTTTCTTTCCAAATTTGCATTATTTAAAAAAGGTAACAGTCCGAATGAGTTCCTGATCTTTAGGTTTTCCCCTCATGGTGATTCAGGAACCCAGGCCCTTCCATCTGTGTTGCCCATCCCCTCAGGCCTCTGGGACTGCTTCCAGCTGACAGAAGGGGCAAGAGCATGGAAGATACTTGCTTCCTAACCACATGGCCAAGTAGTGGTACCCAGCCTCTCTGTTTCCGTTCCTCTGATGACAGCTTGCCATATGGCATAACTGGGTGTGGGAAGTTCTGGCAGCGTAGTTTCTGGCTGGGCAGACACTTTCCAGAAACAGCTATATATTCTCCTTGGAGGACCATACATTTTGGGTGGACAGTTAATCTTCTCTGCCATTATATATTTTTATAGATATGATCAATGTTCATTTTGATGACTTGGTACATTTTGCCCAGTAGTCCCTACCCCCCTATCCCCACTGAAATGTTTTCATTTATTTCTGATTATTAAGGGAAACATACATTTGGTCTCAGTCAATTCCAATAATCTATCCACGAGACTTTATTATTTGTAGAACCAATGTGTCTACTACGACAATTTTTTCTTCTACTTGTTACTTTTTGTTTTAGTGCTCATATTTGGTTAATTATTTTGACTCGTGTTGCAACATGGATAAATTGGTGGAGAGTTTATCAATGGTGGCATGTGCTATAACAGAGGGAGATGAGACTGGCTCAGTCTCTTTCAAAAGGTTTAAAATGGAACCAATAGCCAAGGAAACTGGTTTTCCTCCAAGGAGACTGCATGACTGCAGAAATATCCCAGCTTAACTATAGGGTCTTTTTTTTTTTTTTTTTCAGTGCTCTGTTTTATTTTTTTTATTGGAGGCTAATTATTTTACAATATTATATTGGTTGGTTTTGCCATACATTGACATGAATCTGCCCCAGGTGTACATGAGTTCCCCTTCCTGAACCCCTCTCCCACCTCCCTCCTCCCCTTATCCTCCCTCTGGGTCATCCCCACACACCAGCCCCGAGCATCCTGTAACATGCATCAACCCTGAACTGGTGATTAGTTTCACATAGAAAAAAAAACACCTTAGTATTATCTGGAAATATTTTCACTTTTCCTGAGCCAGTTATTTTGTATATATCTGCTGTTGCTTTCAAAAATGATTATAATTAAGATATCATTCTTTTTGTATGAGTTTTTTTTAAAGTCTCTTTTTCAGAGTCTCTTAAGACTTAAGCTTTGGTTTAGAATACTGGGCCCCACTTGTTCCACCCATTCCCACCTCTTCCCCCCAAAACCTGAAAATATAATAAAAATGTTTTAAATATTAGTATTACTGTAATAATGCTGTTAAAGAGATGGCAGAATTTTTGCTCAGCCAACATGACTCTAAATTGATCCAATCTTTTTTTTTTCTTCCTTTGGGGAATTAATGAGGTATCAGTTCAGTTCAGTTCAGTTCAGTCGCTAAGTCGTGTCCGACTCTTTGCGACCCATGAACCACAGCACGCCAGGCCTCCCTGTCCATCACCAACTCCTGGAGTTCACTCAAACTCATGTTCATAGAGTCGGTGATGCCATCCAGCCATCTCATTCTCTGTCGTCCTCATCTCCTCCTGCCCCCAATCCCTCCCAGCATCAGACTCTTTTCCAGTGAGCCAACTCGTCGCATGAGGTGGCCAAAGTATTGGAGCTTCAGCTTCAGTATCAGTCCTTCCAATGAACACCCAGGATTGATCTCCTTTAGAATGGACTGGTTGGATCTCCTTGCAGTCCAAGGGACTCTCAAGAGTCTTCTCCAGCACCACAGTTCAAAAGCATCAATTCTTCGGCGATCAGCTTTCTTCACAGTCCAACTCTCTCATCCATACATGACCACAGGAAAAACCATAGCCTTAAACCTAGTAAAGAAAAAAAAAATTTTGATGTCAGCTATAGATATTTAGTTGAAATATCTCCTAAACGTCACAGTTCCTTCCTAAGGGAGGAAAACTGATGAGGTGGAATAAGGAAATTATGCAGGATTCACTCATTCATTCAGTTCATTCAACAACTATTGAATTGATGTGTCCAGGGGTCAAGATGTCTCTCGATGCATCTGAGAATGAAACAGAAAGATTCCTGACTTTGAGGTTACAATTTAGCAGAATTAATAATAAACCACATAGTAAGTTGAGTTGTGATGGGTCTTACTCAGCTTCATGAAGAGGATGCTATTTATAATTTGTGGTTTATTTTAAATGTATCCTCTCAGAATACAAATTAGCATGGGGCTGAAAGTTTAAATAAGGGAGTCAAGTTAGGCCTCATTAAGTAGTTATGTTTAAGACCCAAAGGAGGGAACCAGTTAAGCTTCTCTCTAAGGGAGGAGGTTTCCAAGCAAAGGGAACCGGCAAAGGCCCTGAGGCTGAGGTGTACCTATAAATTGAAGTACAGGAGGAAGTTCAGTGTGGATGGATTGGAGTTAGGGTAGATGGGGAGATCAAGGGGTGAAGTCAGAAAAGAAATGAGGGATGTTAGACAAACAATGTAAACTCTTGTGGACCATTGCTCATTATAAGGACTTTGACTTCATTCTAAGAGAAATGGAAACCCATTAAGGGTTTCAGATGGGGTAGGGGGGGTATGATTTGATCTGAATTACATTTTTGCAGAATTATCTGGGATATCATGGGGAGAATGGACAGTAAGGAGACAAGGGCAGAAACACAAAGACCAGGTGAGGGTATTGCAATATTTGGGCCAAGGAGATGACAGTGAAGGTGATGACAAATGGTTGCATTCTGGATATATCTTGAAGCTAGAACCTACAGGATTTTCTGATAGATGAGTCTTACATGAAGGACAGAGTTGAAGATTCTTATAGTACTGCCAAAATATTTATTGACCCTACCTATGAGTTTTGTCCCTCTGGGAGAATTATCCTGGTACTCCAAAGGCTTGCATGTGGGACTTTTTCTGGCCAGTGAATTAGATATGCAAAGTAATGTGCCTGTTCTGGCAGAATCTTTAAATGTCCTTGTGCTGGACCTATTTTTGTCTTCACCAGGAGAGAATCTGCTGTCCTGGATGGGGCTGCGCTTTTAACCTGGACCCTGGAGCAAAGGACACGAAACAAAGCCAGAGTCCCACCCTCTGCTGATATATAACCTGAGCGAGTAGTAAACAGTGCTTCAAATCATGCTGAGATTTCAAAGTTTTAATTATAGTAATATAATTCAGTGAAAGCTCATGGATACAGATACCTGAGCAACAGAAAGAATAGAATTTTCATTGACTGAGGTGGACAGATTATGGGAGGAATGGGGAGGGCAGATTAGGAGTTTAGTTTTGGACATGTCAAGTTTGAGGTGTCTGTCATAACACTCAGGTATGGCTATTGAGTAAGCAATTAAATTTAAGAATATAAAGTTCAGCATAGAGGTAAAAATTGGGGGAGGCAATCATCAGCATAGAGTTGGTAGGATTTTTTAAAATTTCACTGAAGTGTAGTATACTTACAATATTAAATTCTGCTATACAGCAAAGTGAATCAGTATATATATAGCTCAGTTTATATGTCTATATTCGTTTCCATTATGGTTTACCATAGGATATTGAATATAGTTCTCTGTGCTGTACAGTAGGACCTTGTTGTTTATCCATCTTATCTATAATAGTTTGCATCTTCTAATCCCAAACTCTCAGTCTTTCCCTTCCTCACCCACACCCACCTTGGCAACTGCAAGTCTGTTCTCTGTCTGAGAATCCATTTCTTTTTGGTTGATAAATTCATTTGTGTCACATTTTAGAATTTACGTATAAATGATATCACATGGTATTTGTCTTTCTGTCTGACTTCATTTAGTATGATAATCTTTAAGTCCATCCATGTTGCTGCAGATGGCATTATGTCACTTTTTTAAATGGCTGAGTAGTACTCCATCGTGCATATGTACCATCTTCTTTATCTATTCATCTGTTGATGGGCATTTAGATTGCTTACATGTCTTGGCTACTGTAGATAGGGCTGCTATGAACATAGGGTTGCATGTATCTTTTCAACTTATAATTTTGTCTGGATGTATGCCCAGGAGTGAGATTGCTGGATCATATGGCAAGAGTTGATAGTTTTTATGGTCATAGGATTGGTTGAGACAGTAAATAGAATAATTATATAGAGAAGGGGAGGATGCCACAAGAGGTCATGACCCACCTCATCATGAGTGTTTTCTCTTAGTAAGGGAGGCTCATGACAGTGAGCTTGAGGAAAAATACAAACACAGAAATTGGCTACAGCAAAGATAACTAATTCTTTTGGGCTTTTTTTCTACGAGAGAACCAAGAAATGGGCAGTTTCTGGGTCAGAAGTTGGATCAAGTCAGGGTTTTCTAATAGAATAAAAGCATTGCATGGATGTTCTTCATGAATATTTGAGCACAACCCTTTTATTTTCCATGGGTTGTTACTCCATTTTAAAGAGTGAAAAGAAACTAGCATTTATTATGCATTTAAAATTTGCTGTACATGGTACTAAGGACATTCACATATTCCTTTCTCCTCACAACTATCAATACATTGTGACGTAACTGTGATTACTTTCAGGGTCTCACAATTACTATATAGGGGAGCTGAGATTCAGTCCTTCATCCTGCTCTTGATCCAAAGCCTGTGCTCTTTTCTCCATGGTAATTGCCTTCCAAAAAAAGTTTAAATGTTCTCTGGGAGCAAGTTTCATGAACGTTTCCTGTATTGCTTCTCAACTAGCAAGGTATAAGATAAAATTGCTAATAGCCATTGAATTTGTGTTTCCCACACCATTGTCCAGTGTTTACCACTGAACTATATTCTGCTACTATTGACTCAAATGAAAAGTTCTTACCCAGCCTTAAGCGTGGCTTTAAAAACTCACCTGTGGTGCCTTTTAGAAAGCCAACAAATCAGGTGAAAATATCAGTCTCCTTTGTTCAGGGCCAGGCAACCAATTATCAAACTAGCAAGTTGCTTTGAGGTTTGGTAGAAATTTCATAATTCATAATGATAATTAAATATATGTGATGGAAAGTTTCAAAGTGGTGTCCTGGTACAGAAGCTACTTCTTTTGTTGGTTTGTTTAATTCCTGCCACCCACGATAAACATATGGTTCAAGTAGCCATGGCTGGGTTCTCATAATGTTAGCTTCTGTGATAGAAATCTTTAAAAAAAAAAGTCTCTTAATAAGTTGTGTACTTGGGGGCATAAAAACTCATCATACATTTTTTTTTAAAAGATACAGCAAACCCCAGTTTTTGTTGAAATATAAAAAAATGTATAAGGATATAAACTCATACATTTTTGAAGATTATAGTAACTTCTGCTGCTTTAATGTAAACAGTGGTTTCTGATGGCGCATGACAGTTAGTGCATGGAAAGGATGTCCAGGGTTTGTTACAGTGGTGTGACTCACTGCAGGGCATGAATTTGCAATGGGGACATAGTGTAAGGGCTGGTGAGTTATCAGAAAATGTGGACATTTCCTTAAGATTCTTCCTAAAATTATGTGGTATACCTAGCTCGCATGAGGGGAACAAAAACGAATCTTCCATTTGCAGTGGACTGTGATGGCTAACTGGACCTGTGCATCAAGCCTCTCAATCTCTGTTCTGGGAAAGGTTCTGGCCACAGAGATGACCATGTGACCCAAGCCAGGACAGTCAGAGGGCTTCCTTGAGTTTACATTGATTTTTGATGAGTGGAAGAACCTTTTTTCTTCCTGGTAGGGTTTCCAAACTCTCAATGGCCATGTTTCTGCCACCCTCCTAGGGAAGTCCTGTCTGCAATAAGAGGTAATGAGATTGATGAACACATAAAAACAAGTGAAGATGAGGTGAGATAAGAAAGAAGTATTGACTTTAGTCCCCAGTTGTAATTACAGAGGGCCAGGCTTCTGAAATGTGTCCTTAAATTCTGTGAGGATTAACTTTTCAAAAATTGCTCTACTGTTCACTAATTTTCATCCTTCAGCTATGATCCAGGAAAAATAACAAGTGCTCAAATTACTACTATAAAGAAATCTGGTTTAGTTTGGCAACTTAACTTATGCTACTATAACAGAATAACATAGATGAAGTGGCTTTAAGCAACGGAATTTTATTTCTCACTGGTCTGGAGGCTGGGAAATCCAAGGTCAAGATGCCAGTAGGTTTGGTGTCTGGTGAGGTATCTCTCCTTGGGTTGCAGATGGGTACCCTCTCGCTGTGTCCTCAGATGGTGGAGAGAGACAAAGACCCGCTCTCTCTTTCTCTTGTTATAAATACACAAATCCCATGATGGTGGGGGGGTCATCCTCATGACCTCATCTAAACCTCATCACCTCCAAATACTATCACATTGGGCGTTAGGGCTTCCACATTTGAACTTTGGGAAGACAAAAATATTCTTAACACTTGGGAAGAGACTCTGTAGTAAAATAAAGGCAGGCAGGCAGGCAGAAAGGAAGGAATAAAAAAGAGAAGAAGGAAGTGTAAAGATCAAAATTTCTATTGCTGGCAGAAATTTTCCCTCCCAATTCATTGGTCAATAAATTCTCTTTTTTGTTTCACCTATTTTAAATTGGGTTTTGGTCACTTGCAACTAATTAATTTACCGTTCTTTGAAGGTGTTACATAGATTATTCCAATGTATGTAATTATATAATTAAGGAATTAAGGATACATTTCTGATGGAAATTTCTCCAACTCTTGTATTTAAATAGAGATTCTCTCTCAAATGTCATAAATGCCAACTATGATCTCCATTCTTCCTTGGGTAAACATGAGGAAGACATCATATTGTAAACTATCAGAAAAGAGCTGATGAAAATTCAAAGTGGAATAAAAGGAAGTAATTACAACTTAATCACTAATTGAAAACAGGGACCAATGAAGGTTCTAGGAGATGCTGATTAAAAATGAAACTGATGTAAATGTAGGAAGATGTAAACTGTTAGGGAAAATCCTTCATTTTCTCACAAATAAAGTTAATTTTATGTTTCATTTCAGTATAGCCAGACTCTTTCTCCTATATTTCTCTCATTAATTTTTTTCATATTAATGTCCTACTCTGTTTCACAAAGAGGATGTTATTAATAATTTGTGGTTGCATTATAAATGTATCATCTCTAAGTTTGGGATTTGATTAATGTTCCTTCCCAGGGTTAAGATCCTGCCTGCTGGTTTCTTGCTTAGACAAAAGGAAAGTGAGCTAAGAGCATGGTGAATGAAGCAATGTAATGCTAAAAATGACTGCATCTTTCTGGTTTTAATTTGAGTTAAATAAGAGAAGGAAAATTGGAAGTGTGAGAATATTTAGAAAAACATAAGCAATAGATAAAATCCCAAACAAAATTAAATGTGTAATCTAAGTTGATGGGTGCAATTACAGAAAAAAATTGAAAGATTGTTCCTAGTTCAGAGAACACTTAGTAGAGTAGAGGCTGATTTTTCAAAGCATGGCATTTTCTAGAGCCTGTAAAAAATGACAGAATGTTGTACTTGTTTATCATTTCTCTCCTTATTGAGATGACGGTAGCTGTCCTTTGGTTGCAAATAAGTTCCAGTGTGCCCCCACCCCACTTAAGGAAGGATGACTCAAACAACTAATGGTGTTGCCGAGATGGAGAAAGTTCAGGCCAGAGGCCAAAATGCAGCTTGACAGAGCTTCTTTTCCTTCTCAAATATTGCTGAGTCTCAGATTATAGATTGCATGTTGTAGTATATCCTTTTAAGGCTAGGATGATGTGGTGGGAAAGGTCTTGTTTTTTCACCGCACTGGGATGTGAATTCTAGCTTTCCCCTCTTACTAGTTAGGTGAATTTTGGAAATTCCTTAACCTCTCTAAACCTCTGTTACCTTTTTCTAAAAACAAGGATGACATTTTCCCCCAACCACCCTCAAGCTCGAAAGATGTAAACAGCTGTGAGCTGCTATATGATGCTCAATATGCAAGATGACTTCTTTATTTTGTAAGTCAAATCTAGCTCTGAGCTCCCCTTCCTAAGGTGTCTAAAAGTACAGTATTAAGACAGTGAGGGTAGAGGCCATGTGTTATCAGTTTGGTATCATCTTTACTGGAGTTTATGTGGGTAACTGGCTCTAATCATACTAAGACAACTACTTTGTGCCAGGGTGGTCAGAGGGACCCTCACTAATGCTCCCCTGGGATTCTTGCAGCTCCCATTCCAGAGCCTATGTCCCTCTGTAGGACTTTCAGCCCTCGCCTTCCTGTCTCCCAAATTCTCGGGGGAAACCACATTGACTGGTTAGGCTCCGTTTAGCCTTTTAATATTATAGCTTCCTTCCTATCTATCAGGCTAATCAAAGATCTTTTAAAAATAGAAAATACCTGATCATTCTTCTCAGGAAGTAAGAGATCTACAGTCTCCAGCCCCTCCCTCCAGTTCATGATTGCAAATGAGAGAACAAGGTAGTTAACTTTTGAAGCAGGTCATTCAGTCATTCCTTAACTTTAAGAAAATTGCCCTGCTGTGAGAGCTACAAATTTTTCCATGCTTTTTCAGCTAACGTCCAGGGAGAATAAGTGTCATTTAAGTCATGGTTTTGTGTAGGAAGGCATTTTTCAGTTAGAGGACAGGAGGAAGAAAGGGATGGAGAGAGGGAAAGATAGAGAAAAAGAAGAACAAAAAAGAAAGAAAAACAAGATAGAAGAAAAGGGTGAATTTCTATTCCCCTTAGAAATAGTTTATAACCTAAGAAAAATTAGATTTTAAAAGTAAAGGAAACTTCATGCATTGCTGGTGGCAATGTAAACTGGTATAGTAGTAGTGGAAAACAGTTTGAAAAAGTTAAACATTGTCACTGTATAATGCAGTATTTCCACTTCTAGGTATATTGCCAGAAGAGGCAGAAACATGTCCATATGTACACGAATGTTCTTGGCAATATTATTCATAATAGGTGAAAAGTGAAACAACCAAATGTCCATCCACTGATGAAGGACAATGAAAAAATGTGGCATGACCGTACAATGGAATATTATTCATCCATAAAAAGGAATGAATTATAGATACATGCTGCATCATAGAAGAACCTTGAAAACACTGTGTTGTGTGATGGAGCCATACACAAAAAGCCATGTATTATATGATTCCACTTACATGAAACGTCCAGAGTAGGCAAATCCGTAGAGGCAGAGAGTAAGCCATTAGTTGTCTAGGGTTGAGGGGATGGAGGGAAAGAGGAGTGACTTTTAATGGATATGAGGTTTATTTTTAAATGTACTATAATTAAAGTGTAAAATGTACTAGAATTAAATGATGGGTGAGGGTTGCACAACCTTGTGAGTACACTAAAAACAACTGAATCAGTTTAAAATGGTGAATTTTATAGTATGTGAATTATAGCTTAATAAAAATCTATACAGAATAGAATAGCATATATTTTTTGAGTTCCCACTAAATTAACAGAAACCACATTTAGAAGGGACCTCAGCTAATAACAGTTATCCATTACTAAACTTCATGTTCTCTTCCAGTTCTCACACAAAGCACAGAGTTGTGTTTTATCATCTCCATTTTATAGATGAGAAGTGGAGGTGTCTCTGAGAGGATTAGTGGCTTGTCTGAGATTTCTCCATTGGAAGCTGACTCTAGACCTGAGATTAATGAACTATTCTTGGGAACACAGGCCTTGTGAATTCTACTCTGTTGCTGTGTCTTTGAGCTCAGTAGGGTCTTACTCAACATACCAAGAAGAAACAGTTAGACAGCTGCTTTTACACCCCTTTCCGACCTCATAGATGGAGGCCACCTGCCTTTCAGAATCCTCCCCTGCACACCCCTAAGCTCAGTTCCCTGCCAGAATTTCGGTCTTCAGGAAGTGACTTGTAGGAGAATTCTCCTACAAGTTGAGAATTCTCCTACAAGGTTGTATTGTTATTTGGAAAGTGAAGTGATGAGCAGGCTAATTGTCATGATGGATTTGGAAATTAGCATCAAGGTTTTGTTGAAGGGAATGTGGAGTCAACATAATGCTTGTCAAAACTGCCTTTCTCTAATGACAAGCAATATGTGGTTCTGGGTTGCTCAGAACACTGCAAATTATTTCCTTCTTTTTGAGGTACAAGTTAAAATGCTCATCTTGGTTTGCTGCATGTTAATAAAAAGTGCGTTATCTGGGTGATGGGCCTATAAGTAATGAAGGATAATTTGAACTATGAGAAAAGCCACAGAAATGGAGACAAACTGGTATCAGTGGGACACTGAGGTAGGAATAAGGATATCTGAGGTCAGGAAAGCCAAAGGCATACTTTTCCAGTAGCTTTCCTGTGCTCTCAGATACCTGGTCATGGTATTGAACTTTGCATTTCTATAATTTCCAAATTCTTGAGACTTCCTCAAGGAGGGGAAGGGGTGAATAGAAAGGAGAAGGGAGGGTCAAGCAAAACATCCATGATGATGGCTTCGAGAAAGGAAATATAAAATATATTCTTTCTGTACCCCCAAACAGAGTAAAGCAACAGGATAGAGTAAAGCATGGGTCTTAAATCATTCATTCATTCATTGAACATTGTAACTATGAATTGAACTGTGAATCAGATCCCTTTCTAGGTGTTGGGAGATGCAATTAATAAAGCAGAACAAGACCCTGCCCTCAAGAGCTCATTGTCTACAACTACATATTTAGAGTTGATTTGTTTTTAGAATTGTCCTAAAATTAGACCTGTATTTGTCTTCAATTAATTGGACTTTTTTTTTTAAATGAGAATTTAGCTTTTCTCAAAATCTGGACAGAGACAGAAGTACTTATCAAGTGCTCTCGGAGAACCAAGAAGGGAAAAATTGCCTGGGTAGATAGAACGAATACAGCATTTTGCACAGAGACACAGAGGACTGGCGTGTCTGTGAGAAATGCTATGCAGGTCCTTTTGGCTGATAAACAATGGGTGGAAAGGTAAGAGTTGTAAACTGTGTGTTAAACAGACTCTCTGTTAGTGAAAAGGACAGAAACGATGACTTTTGCCTGCTGTAGGAGGAAAATTTTCTGTTGAAAAGCACATCTCAAGACATTACTAAAATTTAGTTTCAAATTCACATTTATCCACCCGCTTTTGGTTTTTGGTGGCTGCAAGCCGGCTGTGAAACAGCTTTTGGCAGGAATAAATGAGTTGGGATTACAGAAATCCTTCACTATAATAAAGCAAAGGAATTGCTTATGGTCACAAAGAGATTATATATATGCGTGTGTGTATGTGTGTATATTTATATGTATATATATATTTTCTGACATAATATAACATGCAGCTTTTATACTTTAGTTTTACTTAAAAAGCCTACCATGGAGCTCAGGATAAAGTACTAATTACGAATACAACATCCTCAGGGTTCCTAGCAGTTTGTTGAACATCAATTGGTCATTGGAGAGTCTGTCCCTGGTATTCTGCCACACCTCATCCTAAGTGTCAGAGAGGCTGTTGTTCTGGATTTGTCTGAATTACTTCCTTGCTTTTCTTCTGCTCTTGCTATCCCCCTCGCTCCATACAGGGGAAGTTTGAGACATTGGTCTTCTGAGTCCTAATCACACACTCTCTTACTTAGTCTCCTTCTCGACTTACTTCTATTTCTTTCAAGTATGAATCTCAGTCTACAGGTCCAGCTTTGAATGGAATTTTAAATTAGTATGGTATTAAGTCTGAGCCTATAAACCTGCAATCAAGGACAAGTTAAACTTCAGTTCCCACTGGGGAGCTCCCTTCAAGGAATTGCCATCTGACCCATCCCAGGGAAATCCCATGGCCATTCCGTGCTGCCAGCCCCAGGGCACTGCCAGGGTGTGGCCCCAGGTCTCTCCAGACCCAGAGTCTCTCTCCATGTTGTCTTCATCCCTAGAAACAGGGAGAATTGCCTTCCTCTCTCTTGAGATTCCTGCTTGCTTCTCTCCTCAGGAGTATACAGCACACCTGGTAAGTGAGTTTAGGCTTTTGAAACCAACAGTCAGGAAAAGAGAAGATCTTGAAGGCCATAAACCTCCTCTGAGCAAAGGGCACAGAGAGCCTGCTTGTCTGTGCTGACTCCTTTTCTCCTAAGTTGATCCCTCCAGGCAGCTGTGACAGCAAATGGGGAGGAGACAGCATGGAGCCATGAATGCTTGCTCCATTTCCTAAAGATGGAAGCAACCCACTCGTCCATCAGCTGAGCAATAGTTAAACAAAATATGGGAACTCCATGCAGTGTCAGTGGTTTAGTCATCTGAAAGAAGGAATGGAATACTAGACGCACTACATCATGGAGGAACCTTGAAAACATGCGGAGTGAAAGAAAGAAGCCAGAAACAAAGATCTTATATTGTATGATTCATTTAAATGAAATGTCTGAAATAGGCAAATCTATGCTGACAGAAAGTAGATCAGTGATCACCTAGGCTGAGGGGATGGAAGATGACTGTTGAAAGGTAGGGGCTTTCTCTATGGGGCGATGAAAATGTTCTAAAATGGGCTGTAGTGATGGTTTCACAACTTAAAAAAAAACTTTGTTATTATTGGCTTTGCTGGGTCTTTGTTGCTGCATGCAGACTTTGTCTAGTTGCAGTGAGGAGGGGCTGCTCTCCAGCTGTGGTGTGCGGACTTCTCATGTGGTGGCTTCTCTTGTTATGGAACTAGGGCTTGTAGGTGTCAGTAGTTGCGGCTCTCGGGCTCTAGAGCGTGGGCTCAGTAGTTGTGGCACATGGGCCCAGCTGTCCTGCGGCAGGTGGAAACCTCCCGAACCAGGGATCAAACCCATGTTCCCTGAATTGGCAGGTGGACTCCCAATCACTGGACCACCAGGGAAGTGCTGCAAATTTTGAATATACTTAAAAAAAATCATTGAATTGTACATTTAAATAGGTGAATTGTATGGTATGTGAATTCTATCTCAATAAAGCTGTTACCAAAAAAAGGGCATTGGGTTGTAAATGGCCTACTCCTACAGTCCATGGGGTCACAAAAGAGTAGAATACAACTTAGTAACTAAACATCAAGTACAACAGCAACAACAATTCTGTACACTTGGGTTTCCATGGTGGCTTAGTGGTAAACAATCTGCCTGCCATGCAGGAGATGCAGGTTCAATGATCCTTGGGTTGGGAAGATTCCCCAGAGAAGGAAGTGGCAACCCATTCCAGTATTGCCTGGGAAATGCCATGGATGGAGGAGTCTGGTGGGCTACAGTCTCCGTGGGGTCTCAAAGTCAGACAGGACTTAGCTACTAAACAACAGCGCTATGCACTATAATCAAATAAGTGAATGTTATATTTTGGTCATGTGTTTCATTAACATTAATGTTTCATTGTCATGAATTCCTGATAACTGGCTGCTCTTCCAATAAATCGCCTTTTGAGGGTGCAAAACAGTCTTTTCCAAGCATCTTTCAGAATAAAGTGAGAGATTTCTCCGCAGGCTCTTGAAAGAAGGGAGGGAGCAACCTTTCTAAATTATACTCATGGATTTTACTCTGAACACAGAAGAGCCAACTTTAATTTGCTCAAGTTTCATGACTTTGATGATATCTAGGTCATCTATCTATGAATCTTGCACTTGGAAGACATCCTAGAAACAACCCAGCCCAGTGGTTTTCAAATTTGTTTAGTAGAATCTAGAGCTGCAGAGCAGGGACCTCAGGAGCAACCACAGGAGGAAACTTGGTGGGGGTGAGGTCAGCAGTGTGTTCTAAACTGGGCTGAGTGAGCTCTGTCTCAGCTTCAATCAGGACAGCCCTGATTTCATCTGATGTATACACTGGGCTTCAGCAAGATTTTGTTTAAAGATTTTAGCAGCTAACATGTTTAAAGCTCCTCTGATTTCTAGTTCTATGACAAATGGAGACAAGATCCTGGGAAAAGACTCAGAGTCTCTATATCCATCTGGTGACAGAGCAGGGTCTGGAATCATAGATTCCTGAAGATGGGCAAGGTGGTTGGGATCACTGAATCAAGCATATGAAGCTTGACTTCTCACGACTCCACCATTCCTGTCTAGTGAGGGCAGGAGAGCATGATGGACAAGCCTGTGGACTCCGGGGCCGAGTGGCCTGTACTTGAACCCTGATCCACCATATCCTAGCTGTGTGATCTTGAGTCGGAAATTCATCCCTGCCCAGCCTTGGCTGCTTGTGTGTAAAACCAGGCTAATAGCTGTATCTACAGCAGAAGATTAATGAGGTGATGTCAAGTGTCTGGCACATAATTGGGGCCAAGTAAATAGTAGCCACGATTATGACATGTCAGTGCAGACTATCCACATGCTTTGGTCTCCACAATTTCAGTGGCTAAGAGGCAGCACCCTGTGAAGTTTTTGTCTCTATCTGCCTTGACTGAAAAATCAGAGTTGGTTTCACATGGTCATTCTCTGTACCCTCATGTGACCTACCTATAAGACTTTTCATTTGTTTCAGTTCAATTTCACCTATCTTTTGGGGTCATTTAACTCAGACTGAAAGCTGATTGCCGAAGAATTGATGCTTTTGAACTGTGGTGTTAGAGAAGACTTGAGAGTCCCTTGTACTGCAAGGAGATCCAACCAGTCCATTCTAAAGGAGATCAGTCCTGGGTGTTCATTGGAAGGACTGATGCTAAAGCTGAAGCTCTAATACTTTGGCCACCTCATGCGACGAGTTGACTCACTGGAAAAGACTCTGATGATGGGAGGGATTGAGGGCAGGAGGAGAAGGGGATGACAGAGGATGAGATGGTTGGTTGGCATCGCCGACTCGATGGAGGTGGGTTTGAGTGAACTCCGGGAGTTGGTGATGGACAGGGAGGCCTGGCGTGCTGTGATTCATGGGGTCGCAAAGAGTAAGACACGACTAAGCGACTGAACTGAACTGAACTCGGACTGATGGGCTGTTTTCGAATCCTAAGTGTGAGAAGACTGTGGCCAGGTCTGTCTGACAGCTTGGTCCCAATAGGAATCTGTATTTGGTCTCAGAGTTTCTGCTGGCTTGTGCATAAGAATGCTATATGGTGGATGGTACTCTGTAACACTTCTTTTTGGGGAGCCATGCTTCAAATTGTGGCTTGCTGCTGACCCTTAAAATTTTTTTATTCCTGCTTTGTTCCTTTCATCTGAGGTCCAATTTCAATTACTTTGTCTTTCTGCTTTGTTTTCCAAGTATGGTCTGATATGTCCCCCAACTCCCTCCTCCCTGTATCCCCTACGTATAGTCATCTCTGTATAGACCCCTTCTGAGCATGACTCCCTTTAAACTTAACACTTGTGAATTTCTCCAGTAAGGTGTAAGCAACCCTGCCTGACCCTACCTGCTGGCCAGATTCTGTACACTTAACTATAAATATGTTTTCTTTATATTCAGGACCAAAAATAAAGCCATTGAACTACTATTTCTCAGCTTTGGGGACTCTGCTAATATTTTAAAATGTCTAGATTTACAAATAACACATATCCCTTTGTGAAAATAGAAGATCATCCATTCCCACAAGACAAATGTATGCCAGAGTTATAATGCAAATTCCGTAGACTCACACACCCACAGTTCAATTGAATTTTTAAATGAAAATGCAGATAAATCAGCCTTTACCCATTATGGTAACGATTTTAGTTATTTCCCTGTGCCGTTGAAAGTGTCTTCATTAAATGACTCAATACATTGCTTTTCTAAAGGGCACCAATCGATGTCCTCAGCATCCCAATTAGTGACTTTTTTAGCTTTAAAGAACATTAGATTTGGAGCAATCATAAAGAGCAGGTCATCCACTTACCTTATTTTGCAGATGGGAAAAGCACCTCCCTGAGAGGATAAAACTGAGCCAAGATCACACAGCATCAAGCACCAGGGCTGAGAGCAAGTCTTTGGTGTCTCGATCAAGTCCCAGTAGATCCCATATCTAAATTCTAATTACCTAGGAAGCTACTTAAAAATAGCAACAACAAGAAGAAGCAAACAGATGCCCTCGTGAGCTTGACATGTTCTGAATTAGAGGAGGTCTGGAGTAGGGTTAGAAAATCTGTATTTTAGAATACCTCACCCAAGGGTGGCGATGCACTCTGAGGTTTAGGGACGACCACTCAGGAATGCTCTCTGAGCAGAATTCAAAACAAGTATTGACCTCAAACTTAAGAAAACACTGCTGCTGCTTCTGCTTCTAAGTTGCATCAGTCATGTCCGACTCTGTGCACCCCATAGACGGCAGCCCACCAGGGTCCCCCATCCCTGGGATTCTCCAGGCAAGAACACTGGAGTAGGTTGCCATTTCCTTCTCCAATGCATGAAAGTGAAAAGTGAAAGTGAAGCTACTGAGTCCTGTCTGACTCTTAGCGACCCCATGGACCGCAGCCTACCAGGCTCCTCCGTCCATGGGACTTTCCAGACAAGAGTACTGGAGTGGGTTGCCATTGCCTTCTACCAAGAAAAAACTGGATTATATAAAACTTCCCCACCACAGTTTTCCTAAGGGGAAAAGAGGCATAGCGTAGGTCACTTGACCCAAATTCAGTCCAATTCCCCAAATTGAATGACCAGGAAAAATGCTTCAATAGTGTGAAAGCAATATATATATGATATGAAGAAACAGACTACAAGAACTTCTGCTGGACAGATCCAAGAACTCAGTATAGAGAACTGCAGAGTAGGCTTGTAAAGGCGTTCGTTTTGTGAGCTGTAAGCATTGCATACACTGGGGGCCCAGTAACCACAGTCAAGGCCTTAGCAGCTTGCCCTGCTCCTCATAATGTGAGTTGTAGTTGCTGATTTACCTCTCCTGACCCCTTCCTTCACTTTTTCTTTCTCTTGTCAATTCTTTCTGGTGAAAGAAGCACTAAAGCAGAATGATTGCTCTGTTTACCACCTAATCTTAGGTCTGGGTGACCTTTTTGGAGCACATTTACTCAGAATGCAGCTTGAAAGTGAAAGTGAGAAGTGATAGTTGCTCAGTCCTGTCTGATTCTTTGCGACCCCCTGGACTGTACCGTCCAAGGAATTCTCCACGCTAGAATACTGGAGTGGGTAGCCTTTCCCTTCTCCAGGGGATCTTCCCAACCCAGGGATCAAACCCAGGTCTCCTGCATTGCAGGTGGATTCTTTACCAACTGAGCTATCAGAGAAGCCCTGAATGCAGCTTAGAAGCTATAAATCACGTTATGAATGCTGGGTCATGTGATGTCTCTCCATTATCCATCTAATTTCTGACTGGGGTCAAATATTGTTGATTTCTACCACTACAAATTGTCACCATGAATTTTGCAGAGCATAGTATCTCAAAATGTAGAAGAAATTGGAAGGTATTTGTTGAAATCTATGATTCTTGAGACATCCAAAGGATAATCTATATCATGTCAGCATCTTCATCAGAATCATTTAAAAGAGAAATGGAAGAGCATGTGAAGGGGATTTGGAGTTGTCTTATTTCTTTTGGGCTACCAAAACAAATTACTGGAGACTGAATGACTTATAAACAAACATTTATTTCTCATAATTCTGGAGTTTGGGAAGTCCAGGGTCAAGGTGCTGCCAGATTTGGTATCTAGAGAGAGCACTCTTCCTTGTTCATATGTTTTTGCTGTGTCCTCATGTGGTTGGGCTACAGTCCATGGGGTCACAAGAGAGTCAGACACAATCTAGTGACTAAACAACAACAACAGCATGTGGCAGAAGGGGTAAAGGGAACTCTCTGGAGCCTCTTTGGTAAGGGGCTACCATTGATGAGGGCCCTATCCTCACTTTCCAAAGGTCCCACCTCCAAATATCACTGCATTCGAGATTAGGTTTCCACATAAATTTATGGGAGACACATTCAGTCTATAGTAGGACAGCTCAGTGTTGTTTCCTAAGTATTCACTAGATTAAACCCAAAATAATGAATTGGTGGGAAAGCTTCAATTCATTTACATTCTTGCCTCTTAAATGTAGTTGCCATTAACATGTGATTGTCCTTTCAATAGAAAGGGGAATATATATCATGGTAAAATCTTACACATGTTCTTCACAAGACATTTTTTTAAAAAGGTTGAAAAGCTTTATTTTTTGTCCCTTTATTATTAATGTTGAAAGTAACTTTGAAAAATTTAATCACTCTCTAATTTTACAATTCAAGAAAGGAATCTGAGCCCCTGAGAAGTTACATGTCTCACTCAAAGTATATTAATTTCTGATGACTGATTCATAATTTAGCATTTGTTTCCTCCTACTGATGACTTCTCCTCCTGCCCTTAATCTTTCCC